>NC_090933.1:676733734-677042400 GCF_040938575.1 Ambystoma mexicanum | reverse complement strand
TTTTCAGTATTCCAGGGTGGCCCACGAAAGGGGAGTCGTGGCACCATCTGATGGCTTGTTGTCGAAGCGGTATATTAGTTAAGTAAAGTGCTGATTTGTAGAATGGCAACCCCTCCTTGATTGTTTGTTCTTGACCCCTGCTAGCCCATAGCACCAGATCTTGTGCTGACATGGCCTTCCGGATTTTTTCAAATATGGCGTCTACTACCACACTACCAATTATTCGTGCTGAATCCACAATGGGCTTGGGTTTGTCTATGGTTTTTGACAGGGCTGAAGGTGTCTCTGGGTACCTAGAGAGTATGTCTGCCTTTCGGTTTTCCTCTCCAGGTCGATATGTGACGACAAAGTCATATTCTGAGAACTGCATGGCCCACCTGAGTTGTCTCGGACTAAGCGCCCTAGCAGACTTCAAGAACTGTAAATTACGATGGTCGGTATAGATGGTGATAGTATGATGGGCTCCCATGAGGTGATGACGCCACTCGTCGAAGGCCACCTTAATAGCTAACAGTTCCTTGTCTGCAATTACATAATTTCGTTCTGCCGGTAACAATGTTCGTGAGTAATAGGCGACTGGATGTAGTTGTCCATTGTCATCACGCTGCGACAGAATAGCACCCACCGCATAACTTGATGCACCGGTTTCTACAATGTAAGGCTTAGAAGGGTCTGGATGTTGCAACACTGGTGCTGTTACAAATGCTTCCTTCAAAGTTTGAAAGCTAGTTTCAGCCTTCTCATTCCACTGAAAAGGAACTCCTTTTCGTAGTAGGTGCGTAATGGGTTGGACCTTCTTGGCAAAACCGTCAATAAACCGGCGGTAGAAATTGGCAAATCCCAACACTGTTTGAACATCCTTCACAGAACTCGGAGAGGGCCAGTTGGCTATGGCCTGCACTTTCTTTTGATCCATTGTGATGCCTTGAGGTGACAAGATGAATCCTAAGAACTCAACTGTGGTTTGGTGAAATTGACACTTCTCTAGTTTGGCATACAACTTGTGTTCCCGCAATCTTTGTAAAACAGCTTTCACATGGCCCTGATGTTCTGCAGCATTGCGAGAATAGATTAAGATATCATCGATGTATACGATGGCAAAAACATCTAGGTAACCACGTAACACCTCATCTAAAAAGTGCTGGAATGCTGCGGGGGCGTTACACAGCCCAAAGGGCATGACCTGATATTCGTACAGGCCAAACTTGGTCCGAAAGGCCGTTTTCCACTCGTCGCCTTCTCTGACCCGTACCAGATGATACGCGCCTCGCAGGTCTAACTTTGTGTAAACAGTGGATCCTCGTACTTGGTCCAACAACACTGGGATTAAGGGCAACGGGTAACGATTCTTGATGGTAATGCGATTAATCACCCTATAATCGATACAAGTTCTCAAGTCTCCCGTTTTTTTCGGTATGAAGAATAAAGGGGAGGACACTGGAGACGTAGAATGCCGTATGAAGCCGTTTGCCAAATTGGTTTCGATGTAGTCCTTCAAGTGTTCATTCTCGGCTTCAGTGAGTGCGTATATCCTGCTACAAGGTAGCACAGCGCCCGCTTCCAGGTCTATGCGACAGTCAAAAGGCCTGTGTTGGGGTAGAGTCTCGGCGGCCACCTTACTGAAGACATCCTGATATTCCTCATACTCTTCAGGTAAAACCACATCTGTACTGCCTCCGATGAAGTGGGGACAACACTTCCCCGTACTACAATTAGTCTGGCAATGCTTTGATGAAAACTGTAGTGTACCGGCGGCCCAATCCACCGCTGGATTGTGGAGTCTTAGCCAAGTTAAGCCCAAAATGAATCCAAATTGTGGTGCAGAAATCACATCAAACTCAATAACTTCTTGCTGTCCCTTCCCACACTCTAGCTTCATAGGCTGCGTATGCTGAGTGATGGGGACTGAAACTAACGGTGATCCGTCCACAGATTTCACTTGTTCTGGCTGTTCTTTAGTCACCAAGGAAAGACCTAGGGCCTCATTACGACCCTGGCGGAAATCGCGGTGCTAAATGCACCGCGGAGCACGGCGGAAAGCTGCCGATAGCGCCATGGAGGTTGGCGGATTTTCCGCCCCATGCCGACCTTGGCGGGGCGGTAAATCCCCATTCCCCATTTTACCCTTCCCCATTCCCATTTTTGCCCCATAGGGTATAATGGGAGTGGGGAAGGCGTTAATTACGCCACCGTAAAATACGGTGGCGTAATTAACAACAAGGTCCCGTAGCGCCATGGATTTCTCCGCCCGGAAAAACCAGGCGGAAAACGTTCCATGGCGCTACGGGAACTCGTAGTAGGGCGGACGGGTCCGCCGCGAATAACGCTGGCGTAAACCCACTCCGCCAGGGTCGTAATGAGGCCCCTAGTCTTTTAGCTACTTGATCATCTACGAAATTACCTGTGGCCCCTGAGTCGACCATAAGCGACACTGGTATACGCCTTCCTTGAACATCCAGATGACCAGCCAGCATAATAGGAGCGGACGGAGTGTGATGTATATTTGCTAGCATCTTTGGGGTGTCTTCAGATTCGCTCGCCCTCACCCCCCTCAAGGACGAGCTGGGGCGTTTCCCAAGGGGGTTCCTTTGGCGGATGGTTTATTGGTGCATTCTCGGACAAAGTGGCCCGACTTTCCGCAATTGAGACACAACTTCTCTCTCCTTCTTCTCTCTTTTTCCTCTTTTGTCAAGGGGCCTCGTATGGTCCCAATCTGCATTGGTTCCTCGGTTCCCTTCTCTGTTAACTTGGTGTTTCTCTGTTGATCCAGCCGGACCATAGGTTTATTGTCCCATTTTCTGCGGTCTTGGCGACGTTCACTTTGTCTCTGATCGAGACGTAGTGCCAGATCAATCATGGTGGAGCAGTTCTTTGGCTGGGGGTCTACTTGCGCTACTAAATCTTTCAACTCCTCCCTTAGACCCTGATAGAATAGGGCCATTCTCTTTTCCTGGGGCCAATCGGTTTCTACTGCCAACCGGTTAAAAGCTGTGACATACGAAACCAAATCTCTGCTTCCTTGCCTCAGCGTTAGCAGTTCTCGATCTTTAATCAATGTTGCTGCGCTACGGTTAAATATTTTACCGAATTCGTCCAAGAAGGTATCCCAGTCGTACAATACGGCATCATCCTTGCGAACCAGTGGTGTTGCCCAAGAAGCTGCATCCCCCGTGAGATAGGATATTACGAATGCAGTGCGCGCTTGTGCGGTCCTAAAAATTCCTGGCTTGGTCAAGAAGTGCAACTGACCCTGCATAATGAATTGGTTAAAATTCTGTGGGTCCCCATGGTACCTCTCTGGGGCAGCTAAAGGCAGGGATGGTTCAGTGGCAACCTGCACTTGTACTGGCACTGGCGGAGGTTGTCTAGGCAAGGGCGTTGCTTTGGCTTGAGTCTGGATAGTCAGTGTGTGGACTTGACCTGCTAAATTCTGGTAATCCTGTCTGGTTGCTGCCAATTCGGCCTTCAGGTCCTGGAGAAGAGCTACCACGTCTGCCATAATTGTGCTGCCTAGGCACCAAAAGAATACGTGGGCTCGCAATTCTGTCAGATCCTCACTTCTCTTGACAGGCGCAGAGGCAGCACGAACTCCTCCCTCCCCATTGGGTCTTGGCACCTGGGAAATAGAAACCACAGGCCACCGCAACCCTCTGGGGAAAGAGGGTTAGGGTTCGTTGAGTGGATGGGTAGAGGGAGTTCAGGATCACCGGAAAGAGGTTTAGGGAAACACAATGGATGGGCAGGGGGTCTAAAGGAAAACATGCTCCTCGGCTCCAGTGCTCCACTTGCTGCTGATTGTTTGCAGCTGCTCACTCACACTCTCTCACAACTATCATTCAGAATTCTTCCTGTGGAGACCTTTGTATTGGAGCCTCTAACCAACTCACCACTAGATAGTATTCTCTAGTGCTATCTTGATTCTCTCACTGCCTTTGCATTAAAATCTTCGCCCTCATTTCTTCATGAAGGCAAGCCCACCAACATCACAGCATATTGTGGTAAATCCCCACCAGTATGCAGCTTACAAACTCCCCACTTCACCCAGTACAATAGTAACAAACCATAAAATGCACTCGCGGTGCTAAAACACTTAGCTCAGTGTTCTGTGGTCCTTAGCCTCTTCGTGTTGATGGGCGTGATAAATCTCAGCAGTCCTCTCAAACATATAACTGCAAATAGCAAAACAAAGTCAGTGCACGTGCGTGCGAATTGCCGTTCCAAAGGAACGCTCCCTAAGGGTTAAAATCGTTATTAAAGATGCGGTTGCTTCACCGCCAAGCTAACTCCCACTCCGGGTTAGTATTCATGCTCTGCATGCAAACTTTAACTCGTCTTTTCGTGCTTCCAAGAATGTCAACAGATTATTTCTTCTGTGCGTAGTGCGATCCCCTCCCATGGGCTAAATCAGCTGTCTAATATTAAAGTCGTATACTTAGCTTTTCATGTACGCGGGGCCGGGGGTTGAGCTGGCGGGCGGTGCCCTGTGTAGGCGTGCCTGCAGGAGCTCGAGTCAAACACGTCCTCCTCAGCCGAAGGTCAGTATTGCGAGCGTTGCTTTCAGGGCGCGGCTCGCGCATGCGCAGTAGCGCGCGTGTGTTCCTTTTCCTCCCAGCAGGCCCGTGATGCGCACGGCCTGCTGGGTAATGTAGTCTCTTGGCGGTTCTCCTTCCTTGGGCCTTTACTCTGCGAAAGGGAAGGAGAACATGCCTGTACAAGGTGGTTGGACTTCCCAGGGCCCTCCCAACACCCCCAACAAGCCCCAAAATACTGCCAATTCTCCCAGCCCTGACAGCAATCTCCTTTTCGCACAGAAAGCTTTTCGCACAGAAAGGTTTACTCGATTCTTTATTTCGTCCTCGGTTTCTCATAGGGTCATAGGGTCCATACATCTTTTTATTCTTAGCTTCTTAGTGCGTCAGTCTTGCTACTTATGACGTCACCAGCTTCTTTATCTCGTTTTCATATTCCTTCGGGGACTTCTTCCAAAAGATTGTCATCTCTTGAGCATACATCTGGTATGGCTTTCTTAACGAATACCTTTTCTTGAACACTCGTCGCGGTCACCACTTGTGTGAAGTTTGCACATTTCATTAAGACATCAACAGAAAGAAGATTATTATTGAATTTAAGAATCCTTCTGGCCTATGTTAATCTCTATCCGCTATGCCTGACCTCTGTCGATTTATCCATCCCAGTTCTTTGACTCAAAAATGGTAAAGTTACTGCTTTGGCAGTTAAACTGCAGCTTGACAGCCGCCCCCCTTCAAACAAATGTCTTTCTTCCCCTATTCATGCCCCAGGACTCTAAACTTTCTAATTACTTTCCAGTGATTCTCTTACCACATGTGTGTAATTCAGCAAAAGCTCAGACTACCTGCTTGATCCCTGTCCTCCTAAAACTGCTCCTGTCCGTTCTTGTCATTGTAGCTCTGTTTAGAGAGACTATAAATCACTCTGTCCAGCGTGTGTTAAAGGTTGTAATTGTCCATCCTTTGCTTAAAAAGCCGACCCTATGCCTAGTTGAGCTGTCTAATATGCACCCTAGTCGCAAAATTACTAAATAAAAGCTGTCCTCACCTATTTAGGAAAATATGTTGAAAACAATAGGCTCTTAGATCACCTGCAGGTCGGCTTTTGTCCAGGGAGCATGTCGGAGATGGTTGTTCAAGCTTTAGTAGATGATATTAGGGAGAAGCTAGAAAGGGACTAGTCACCTGCTGTGATCCTTCTTCTTGTCAGTCCCATTGGACAGCATTGGCCACAGTAAACACCTGTCTAGACTTCAATCAGTCAGTGTCAGCGGATTGATCAGCCCTGACTTGGTTTTGCTCCTTCTTCTCAGGACGAAGTCAGTTAGTAGGCATTCCCCGGTACTGCTTCCCCACATTGACACTTACCTATGGAGTCCCAAATAGGTTGGTTCTGTCTCTTTTGTTGTCTCTCTTGTCTTTTCTTATTATTACCCATCTTTTTTGGTCTGAAGATTTTCAATTATGTGGATGACACACGCATACTTATTAAGCTACATGCCCTGAATAAAACCTCTGCTGAGCTCTCTTCTTCCTGATTAAGATGCATAGACTCTTGAATGACCAAGTAACTGTTAAAGCGTTCTCTGAGCAAGACATCCGCCGTGTTTGGCAACGTCTGTAATCGACTGATTACCTAGTACAGAGGTGCAGATCTTGGTGTTGTCCTTGGCAATAAACAATCCCTTTTGACACCAGATAAATCAAGTGGTTCAAACCAGCTGGTACCACTTGAAAACTATCAGGCACTTATTGCGCTAGCTCGCTAGAGCTCACCTTATAACTGCGTTTAAGCCTTAGTCATTTTCAGGTTGGACTGCACCAGTGGTGCCTATCTCAGACTTTCATATAATGCTCTGCCAAAACCTTAGGGAGTGCAATCTGCTGCAGCAAAACGGGTCCCAATTTGCACGCAGGACTGACTCCCTCCATGCAAGCGGAGCAGACCAGAGCATGTTGTGAGTTCCAGTCTAGGAGAGCCACCGTGGGCTACTGAATAACATCGAAGAGAGGCTACATTAGTGCAGCTTCTCCAGCATTGGATCTTTCATGGATTCACATGCTGTGAATATTCACCGTCGTCAGGCTGGGAACCTCGGTCATTTTTTACTTAGCGTTTTCCTATGAAAAACTTCGACACTTCAGTGTTCTATCAATGTCCTTTTCGGGTGCTTTAGCCACCACCAATAGGACGTAGGGTATAAATAGCCCCACCCCTGCGGCTTCCCTTCAGATTTCAACCGTCTCCAAAGTGTTGGGATCACCTCGTGCTCGTTGTGATTTCTGCATGTGTTGGTGCGATTGGTGGCGATGTCTTCTGGAAAATCGTTGTTCCGGCCCTGTGCGACTTGCGGGCTGAGGAAAGTGTAGGAGGGGGACGGACATATGGAATGCCTCTATTGCCTCTACCCCCATCACTCAGCCGAGTCTTGTGAGATCTGTAAGGGGTTTTCACTGAAGACGCTTAAGGACCGCAATCGGCGATTGGTGTGTTGGCTGAACGAGGGTACCTCCCCTCCCTCGGAGGTGGGGTCCGTGCGTAGCTTGGCATCAGAGATGCCGGTTCAAGCGGCGGATCATCGCCGGTCAGCATCAGTTGAGCCTCCGGCTAAAAAATCTCGGACTATCCAATTGGAGGTCGGTAAGAGTGGTCGCTCCTCTTCGAGTAAACACCTGTCGAAAGGGGCGTCTTCGTCCAAGAATGGTCGGTTGGACCAGTCACGAGGGTCTGGAAGTAGGCCCGAGAAGTCGGCGTCTCAGGTGAAGGCCAAGAAAGACTTGCCGTCGAAACGCTCCTCTTCAGGGGACCATCACAAGTCCTCCTCTAGTAGAGAGTCGTCTAAACATCGGTCCAGTGTTGCCAAGCAGGCGGGATTGCCTGGGATATCTACACCGCAGGTTGCAGTTCCAAATACGTCATCATCGACGGGAGTCCCGTTGTCGACAGTCCCTTTGTCGACTCTGATACGGTTGTCGACGGTGGTGTCTTTGGCTTCGGTAGGAGAAAGAGACCAGATATTGTCATCATCGAGGATGGACACAGACAAGTTGCTACCGACGAAGGAGGTGTGGCAGGCTTCTGCTTTTGACTCTCGTCTATCAGACACTATTCTACAGCAAGAGACTGCATCGGAAGCCGCGGACGATGGGGATACGGTGTTGGATCCGTCGGCCCCGGGCCTGCAGTGTGTTGGTCCATCAACGTCGATTGGTGTGGGGGCTGGTCCATCCAGTTACCCTCTGGTGAATTCACAGGCGATGCTATCGCTCCAGGTGCTGTCTATGCTGCAATATCTGTTGGACCAGCTGGATTCCAGATTGCCTCCTCTGAATGTAGCTCCGGTGGGGCCTACCGTCGACGCTGCAGGTGTTCCTCTGCATTCGACGGCTTTGGCTGAATTGCCGGCACACCTGCAGGTGAACGAAGATCGTCCACGTTCCCATCCTGAGGAGGGTGAGCTGCCGGATTCGGAATCGGACAGTGTGCCTAGGGAGACCATGTCCACTGGCTCGTCGTCACCGCCGAGGGATCCGGCATGGGATTCGGACGTTGCGATGGAACTACCTCGTAGTCCTGCTCAACCGTCTCCGCCCAATGATGTTGGGGCGTTTCACGCCATGATGGCGAAAGCATGCATGGAATTTGGGTTGGCTCCCGAGGAGGAGCGGAAGGAGTGTTTCCTGTTTGACCACAAGGGCAAGAGACGAAAATGTGTGTTCGCCGTGCCTATCCTGGACCACCTGTGGCAGGAGGGCCTGCGCAGGATGCGACACCCCTTCTCGGAACCAGCTATCAAAGGGAGGCTGGAGAAGAAGTTTAAGGCCCCGGACTCTGCACTGAAGTGCTTGGCTTCACAGCCCACTCCTGAGTCGTTGGTTTCAGCGGCAGCTAGCCGCAAAGCCAGGAGTCATCACAAATGTATTACCCCTCCCGATAGTGACGCCAGGAGACAGGATGCCTTCGGTAAAAAGGTTTTGAATGTGGGGGCGACGACTGTGAAAGTGTCCAATTCTCTAGCGATCATGGCTCGCTACGATCGTGAGATGTGGCATCGGTTGGCTCCTCTGCTGGAATATCTACCTGATTAACACCGTAAAGCTGCCATGATGTTGGTAGGCGAAGGGGAGGAGGCGTCCAATCATAGTATTAACATTGCCGTGGACTTGGTAGAATCTGGTTTCAAACAGATTAATAACGGCGTAGTGCTGCGTCGAAAGGCCTGGCTTAAGTGCACAGACTTTCGCCCGGGGGTACATTATAAAGTTCTGGACATGCCATGTGAGGGGGAACTGTTTGGTGAGAAAATCGATGAGGCCCTCAAGGGTAAGAAGGAGGACTCTGAGACTGCTAAATCGTTGGGAGCCTTGCGGAGTGGGCGCTCGTTTTGTCCCTTCCGTCCCTTCCTTGGGGCATCGCAGAAATGCCTGGTTTACTTTCCCCAGAGACCGGGGCTACGGTCGATCTGGTTACTCCTCCCAGGGGTATAGGAGGTCGGCGCAGTCGACACAAAAAAGTCGGGATTTCCAGGCCTCCAGGAAAAGAGCGGGCAGGCCTCTTCCTCCAAAGGAAGGCGGGCTAAGCCGCAGCAATGACTGTCATCGGGTAAATCTGCTGAGAGGCAGGGTAGCACTACATGTGGACGAGTGGTGCCAGATCACATCAGACCTTTGGGTGTTGGACACGGTGCGTCTGGGTCACTCCCTGGAGTTCAAGTGTTCCCCGACCCCCATTCCTCCAGTGTATACCATACAACCCCACCTTCACATTCTACGGCAGGAGGTGGTACTTATGCTTCAGAAAGGGGCTATAGAATTGGTTCCTGTAGCCGAGAAAGGCCAAGGGGTTTATTCCCGTTACTTTGTGGTGAAGAAACCCAATGGCAAGTGGCGGCCCATACTGGATCTTCGGGCGTTGAACAAGACTTTGCAACGCCTGAAGTTCAAGATGTTCACGCTTCAGGAGGTTGTTCGGTCTGTACAGCCGGGCGAGTTTCTGGCCTTGTTGGATCTACAGGATGCATATTTCCATATCCCTATGCGTCACGGCACAGCAAAAATTCTGCGGTTTGTCGTAGGAGACGATCATTACCAGTTTCGAGTGCTCCCCTTCGGATTAAAGGGTTCCCCTAGGACGTTTACAAAATGTTTGGCGCCGGTGGCGGCGTGGCTCCGACGGGAAGTTCATCATGTTTACCCATACCTGGATGACTGGCTGGTACGCGGTTCGTCTCCGGGGAAGGCACAGGGAAGTCTCGGCGCTGCCTTGCAGCTGTTGCAACAGTTAGGCTTTGCTGTAAACTTCGAGAAGTCCTTTCTGTCGCCTTCCAAGGATTTGGTTTTTCTGGGGGCAGAGTTTCAGACTCAGCTGGGGCTTGTGAGGCCCTCGGGCAAGAGGGTTTTGAAGCTCAAGCAAAAAGCAGCAGAGTGTAAGGGTGTTGGTCAAGATCTACATGTCACTGCTGGGGGAAATGGCAGCCTGCATTCCGCTGGTGAAAAACTGTCGTCTCTTCATGAGGCCGGTACAGGAATTCCTCGCCGACCGATGGGCTCAAAGTCGCAGATGGTGGTTCGACAAGGTGGTGATCGACGGCGATCTGGTAGAAGCGCTTCGATGGGGACAATGGTGGTTCTCGGATCTCCTTCATCTGTTCGTGGCAGAGCCGATTCGGTTGGCAGTGACGCCGGACCTTTTGTCTCAGGACAAGGGCGCGGTCTGGCACCACGATCCGGGATCCCTCAGCCTAACGGCTTGGTTCCTGACTCCTCCGAGTTTGGGCTCCTAAAGCTTTCTGGTGACTGTCGACGTATTTTGGAGGCATCAAGAGCTCCTTCGACGAATGCCTCGTATGCGTGTAAATGGAAAAGGTTTTGTGTGTGGTGTAAGGGCCAACCTGGAGTGGACCCTTTGAACATTTTGCCGGAGCAGGTTTTGCCATACTTATTGCAGTTAGCAAAAAAGGGTCTGGCATTCTCCTCCATAAAGGTACACTTGGCAGCAATCTCTAGATTCACTCGGAAGCGGCATGCAGCGCCTCTGTTTAGTGATCGTCTCATCAAGCATTTCTTAAAGGGGTTGTTTCGGACCTTTCCTCCAGTCAAGAAGTTCCCTCCGGTGTGGAGCATTGATGTGGTTCTGTCAGGTCTGATGAGACCTCCGTTTGAACCAATGTCTTCAATGCCTTTGCAGTTTTTGTCTTGGAAAGTGGCTTTTCTGGTGGCCATTACTTCGGCCAGAAGGATGTCGGAGTTGCAAGCTTTGGTTGTGGACCCTCCATACTTGAGGTTCTTCAAGGACAAGGTGGTGTTTGCTACTAATCTGCACTTTATCCCCAAAGTGCCAACAACTTTTCACAAACTCTCTTCTCCAGCATTGGATCTTTCATGGATTCACATGCTTAGAATATTCCCCGTCGTCAGACTGGGACCCCTCGGTAGACATATATAGCCTTTTCCTATAGGAAAACTTCCGACACTTTTGTGTCCTATCTACGTCCTTTTAGGACCCGCCTACGCATGCTCCGTAGGCCGTCCCAGTATAAGATGCCCGCCCCCGCGGCTCCCCTTCAGATTTCAACCGTCTCCAAAGTAGTGGGATCTCCTCGCGTTGTCTTACTATTTTGTACAAGGTTGTATACCTGGAGTTGGAGTTAGAAGATAATGTCCTCCATGTCAGGAAAAGCGCTGTTCCGTCCATGCGCGACGTGCGGCCTGAAAAAAGTTTACGAGGGGAACGGACATATGGATTGTATATATTGCCTCCACCCTCATCATTCGGCTGATAACTGCGACATATGCAAAGGGTTTTCTCAAAAAACCCTCAAAGACCGGAGTCGACGTCTGGTGGCATGGCTGAATGATGGAGCGGGGACATACCCCCCTTCGGAGGTAGGCTCCACACAATCGGCGCAAACATCACGCTGCGCTACCTCGTCGGAACCACCGGCGAAGAAATCTCGACCGACGGAAAAAGAGTCATCTGGGAGTCACTCAGCTAGAGACTCCTCGTCAAAAAAGCATGAAAAGGAAAGGCCGAAATCCTCCTCGGGCGATCACCATAGATCGACCACGAGTCGAGTAAAAGCAGGCCAAGTGTGGAAAAGGCGGGACCGCCTAAACCACCTGCTAAGTCACCATCGTCGACGGCGGTCCAGTCATCGGCCCCCACCCTGCCACTAACGCAGGTGGCATCAACCGTCCCACCGACAACGGCAGCGACGATGGCCTCGTCGACGGGGGTTCTTCAGGAGGCCTGGAGGCCTGAAGTTTTTGATCCGATCCCCCCGGATACTTTACTGCAAGGACAGGCTGTGTCGCTGTCCTCGGGGGAGGACGAGAGCGAGAGAATAGCTGGCCCAGCAGACCTAGGGCTACGAGTGGCTGACAAGTCGTCGACGAGGGGATCCGGTATTCCGGTATCTGCCCCTCTTCTCAATCCTCAATCTGTTTTGTCGTTGGAAATTCTGTTCACGCTTCAGTCCTTGCTACAGTTGTTGGACCAGAGACTACCTCAGGCAAACCTGCCACAGTCACCCGTCGACGAGCCGGGCCCGTCCGGTCCACCGACGCACCTACGCACGCCAATCTCAGCACTGGCACAAGAGGAAGGTGAGCTGCCAGATTCGGAGTCTGACAGGGGAGCCATGTCGGATATCTCATCATCCCCCTCCAGGGATCCAACCTGGGAGTCAGAGGTGGAGTTGGAAACCCCTAGAAGCCCAGCTCATCCGTCCCCTCCGGACGACATTGCATCATTCCATTCTATGATGGAGAAGGCGTGTAAAGAATTTGGTTTGTCCCAGGAAGAACAGAAAAAGGACTTTTTTTTGTTCGACCACATGGGTAAGAGAAGGAGGTCTGTGTTCTTAATACCAATACTAGACCACGTGTGGAAGGAGGGGTTGCAGACAATGCGTCACCCCTTTTCGGAGCCGGCAGTGAAAGGACGCCTCGAGAAAAGGTTAAGGCTCCAGAGTCTACCCCCAAGTGTTTATCCTCCCAACCAACGCTAGACTTGGTGGTGTCGGCGGCAGCGGCGAGGAAGGCGAAGGCCCAGCACAAGTGCACGACTCCACCTGAAAACGAAGCGAGACGCCAGGATGCCTTTGGCAAAAAAGTGCTATCCGTGGGAGCAACCACAGTAAAGGCCGCAAACTCTCTGGCTATTGTAGCCAGATACGACAGAGATGTGGCACAGGCTAGCTCCGTTGCTTGATCATCTTCCGGAAGAGCATAGGAAGGCAGCGATGTTACTTGTCCGAGAGGGTGAGGAAGCCTCAAATCACGCAATAAACATTGCGGTGGACCTTGCTGAGTCAGGCTTCAAGCAAGTCAATAATGGGGTCGTATTACGACGACAGTCATGGCTTAAGTGTACCTACTTCAGGCCGGAGGTACAATACAAAGTATTAGATATGCCTTTTGAGGGAGACCTTCTAATCGTTGAGAAGGTGGACGAAGCCCTAAAGGGAATGAAAGAGGACTCGGACACGGCACGTTCATTGGGTGCCCTCAAGAGTGGCCGAAGCTACAAGTCTTTTCGTCCCTTTATAGGGGCTTCAGGTAATTTCAGATTCTCTGCGTCTGGAGACAGATCCTTTGCCAGGTCGGCTTACCCCTCCCAGGGATACAGGCGTGCTTCCCAAACGGCAAACCGACGCCGTAACTTCCAGACGTCCAGGAAAAGACCATCCTATCCGTCGTCGTCGAGAGACAAGCAAAATAAAGATCAGCAGTGACATACAACACACCGTTCTGGGGGGAAGAGTGTCAGCATATGTCGACGAATGGGAACGAATAACGACGGATCAATGGGTGCTGGACACTATAAGAAAAGGACACTCTCTACAATTCAAGCACAGCCCTCCGCACATTCCACCTGCGTTCACCGCTCATTCCCATCTGAGGATACTGCAACAAGAGGTAACACTCATGTTAGCAAAGGGCGTGATAGAATTAGTTCCAACATCACAGAGAGGTCAAGGAGTCTACTCAAGATACTTCGTCGTAAAAAAGCCGAACGGCAAATGGCATCCCATTTTAGACTTACACGATTTCAACAAGTCTTTAAAGAGCCTAAAATTCAAAATGCTCACTCTGCAGGAAGTGATCCGCGCCGTTCAAGAAGGGGATTTTCTAGCGTCCCTGGATTTACAGGACGCGTACTTCCATATTCCAATGTGTCGGAAACACAGGAAATTCCTGAGATTTGAAATAGGACGGACTCTCTACCAGTTCACGGTTCTTCCCTTTGGGCTCAAGACCTCCCCCAGAACGTTCACGAAATGCCTGGCTCCAGTAGCGGCCTGGCTAAGGAAGCAAGGCCACCATGTATACCCATACCTCGACGACTGGCTGGTAAGGGGATCCTCCCCAGCGTCGACCAACACAAGTTTACAAGCCACCATGCAGGTTCTACAACAGCTGGGATTCGCCATAAACTTCGAAAAATCCTCTCTGCGGCCATCGAGAATGCTGGTATTCCTGGGGGCACAGTTCGAGACCCAGTTAGGGCTAGTGAAGCCTTCTCTCGACAGGACTTCAAAACTCAATCAGCTGGCGAGCCGACTACGTCAAACCACCAGGCTCTCAGTGAGAAAATACGTTTCGGTCCTAGGGGCCATGGCATCCTGCATCCATCTGGTGGCAAACTGTCGCCTATTCATGAGGCCAGTCCAGGAATGCCTCGCGGACCGATGGACGCAGGCCCAAGGATTGTGGTCAGACAAGATAACTATCGACGACGACAAGCTGCTTCGGACCCTTCAGTGGTGGCAGAGTTTCCACAATCTGAACAACGGTGTACCCCTACAGGAACCAGAGTTTCAGCGAACCATAGTCACGGATGCGTCCCTAACTGGATGGGGAGCTCACATGGGTGCTCTCCAAACGCAAGGTCGCTGGTCTCCAACGGAGTCACTCCTACACATAAACGTGTTAGAGCTCAGAGCAGTACGATGGGCCTTGAAGGCATTCCTACCACACATCAAGAGATCGCGAGTACGAGTACTGACCGACAATACTACGGCCATGTTTTATCTGAGGAAACAAGGAGGGACGCGATCAAGAACTCTTTCCATAGAGGCCCAGAAAACATGGCATTGGGCATTAAAGCACAAAATTTCCATCGTGGCTCACCACCTCCCGGGAGTGAGGAACTCGCAAGCAGACACCCTCAGCAGAAGCATGGCCCAGATACACGAATGGGAAATGGACACAGTTCAGCTGATGAAAGTGTTCGAGAAATGGGGTCACCCCCCTCTGGACGCCTTCGCAACCAAAGACAACAAGAAATGCGAGCAATTCGCAAGCAGATGGCCTCAGGAGGGTTCCATGGGGGAGGCATTCTCCTTCCCATGGACGGACATGTTCCTTTATGCTTTTCCCCCGTACCCCCTCATACGGAGGACAATACAGTGGATACGCAGATACAGTTGCCGGGTAATTCTAGTGGCACCATACTGGCCGCGGCAACCGTGGTTCTCCGACCTGCTTCACCTGTCGCTGGAACATCCTATAGCGTTTCCGAGAGTCCCGAACCTACTATCCCGGGACAAAGGCACGGTGTGGCATCACGACCCGGACAGTCTCAACCTTACAGCCTGGCTCCTGACTTTTTGGAGTTCGGTGCTTTAGACGTTTCGGAGGATTGTCAAAAAATTCTGCAGGAGGCTCGAGCCCCTTCTACAAACAAATCTTACACCTATAAGTGGCGGAGATTCTGTGAATGGTGTCGAGGACAACAAGGCCTACAACCGTTGTTGGTGACGCCGGAACAAGTTCTAACTTACCTGCTTCTCTTGGCGGAGAGGGGTTTATCCTTCACATCGATAAAGGTGCACCTGGCGGCCATCTCGAGGTTCACGAGGAAGAGACAGTCGTCTCCTCTATTTAGCGACAGACTTGTGAAACACTTCATGAGGGGTTTATTTCGAACTTTTCCCCCGATAAAACGTTTCCCTCCAACTTGGAGTCTCAACACAGTGTTGGCAGGCTTAATGAAACCGCCTTTTGAGCCTATAGCCACGTCCGACATGAAATTCATATCTTGATTGCTATCACATCAGCTAGGAGAATCTCGGAACTGCAAGCGCTGGTCGTAGACCCGCCATACTTAAGATTCTTTAAGGACAAAGTGGTCCTGGCAACTAATCCTACGTTCGTCCCAAAAGTTCCGACAGTGTATCACAAACACTCGTCCATTGTTCTCCCTACTTTCTTCGCGACCCCATCATCGACAGCAGAAAAAGCTCTTCATACCTTGGACGTTAAGAGGGCTCTGAAATTTTACCTACATCGTACACAGGAACTCAGGTCTACTCGACAACTGTTCATCGCTTATGGTCCGTCGACGAGAGGAAAAGCAATCTCTAAACAGGGATTGGCTCGATGGGTCTCATCGACGATTGCGTTTTCACTCCAAGGCCGGAAGGCCACTGCAAGGACATCCTAGAGCCCATTCTACAAGATCAACGTCCTCCTCAGCAGCATTATGGGCAGGAATTCCGCTGACGGACATATGCCAGGCTGCGGCATGATCAGTGTCCCACACGTTTACCCGCCACTACTGCCTTGCCAGGCAGCATGCGGACGAGGTGCAGATGGCAAGAGCTGTCCTGCGCCATCTGTTTAAGGTAAGCTCCACGCTGTGGAGAATCTGTTTTCTTCCCTTTGGTGACAGTACACTTTATGTGGGTAAGGTTATATGAGTTAACTTATTCCTGCTGTACATATGCATTGTGTATTATGATGAGGGTATATTACCTTACATTCTCACCGCCGTTTCAGGTGTTACTGCTATACAATCTATTCTAAGCATGTGAATCCATGAAAGATCCAATGCTGGAGAAGGGAATAGTTTCTTACCTGTAACTCCATTTCTCCAGCATTGGTATCTTTCATGGATTCACATGCACCTGCCAGCCTCCCCGGAATGCAATGTATTTGATAAGTTTAACCCTTCCTACTTTGGAGGGGCCGAAATCTGAAGGGGAGCCGCGGGGCGGGCCTCTTATACTGGGACGGCCTACGGAGCATGAGTAGGCGGGTCCTAAAAGGACGTAGATAGGACACAAAAGTGTCGGAAGTTTTCCTATAGGAAAAGGCTATATATGTGTACCGAGGGGTCCCAGTCTGACGACGGGGAATATTCTAAGCATGTGAATCCATGAAAGATACCAATGCTGGAGAAATGGAGTTATAGGTAAGAAACTATTCCCTTCGAAGGGATTGTGTCCTCCGACGTATTCCCCATCTTAGATATCTCCTTCCAGCTCTGCTGGCCTCGGAAAATATTTCTCTAAAGGGCGCTGCGCGTCGACGTCCTCCGAGTCGATGTCCCTCGACAGCCGCCGTGTCAACGTCATCCTGCCTATAAATGTCGTGCGCAGCGTTCGATGTTCAGTTCCGTTTTTCCGCGCTTACTCAGTGCCTCGGAATACCGTTGCTCAGGTTTTTTTACCTCGAGTTATTCGATCCGTACTTGATGGCTTCTTCGTCGGAACCGACAACTCCTCGATCCGGCTTCAAAAAATGCCGAGATTGTGGGAAAAAGATGTCGCTGACTGACCCTCACAGAGTTTGTCTGTGGTGTTTGGGAGCTGAACACCATTGTTCGGAGTGCGAGGACTGTATGTCCATGACAGCTAAGGCCCTGAAGGAGCGTAGGGGGAAGCTGGAGAAAGGTAAGACTTTTAAAGCTTCTTCTTCGTCGACGAAGTCGAGACATTCGTCTCCTCGTCACCATTCGCGTTCCAAATCTCGGAGTGGGTCCCATCACTCCTCGAGATCGAAGAACTCGAAGAGGAGACGTCGAAGATCCCCTTCTCCGTCTTCCTCTTCCTCTGTTTCACCAAAAAGAATCCCTTGCCCCAAGAAACATAGTTCCCGGGCTGAATGGGAGGAATTCCGCAAAAATATGATGAGCGTCTTCGAGAAAGCGACCTCGACCCCCTCGAAGACTGCCGAGAGCGATGCTCTGGTCGAAAGACCCGAAGGTCAAAAACGCAGCGAGTCGCAGTACCCGGCGAAGGAAACCTCTCGAGCGCGTCTCGAACCCTCGAGTAGGTCTATGACCTCCAAACCTTACTCGAAGGTTCCGTCGACGAAGGTTCCGTCGACGCCGAGGTCGGTGTCTTCGACGCCGTTGTCGAAGGGACCTTCGACACACGGGTCTGTCGACTCGACGCCAGCTTCGACACCGGCGTCGACACCAAGAAAAGTCACAGTCACAACACACCCAGTGACTATCCCCAGGTCCTCGATGTCGATGGCTTCGAGATTGTCGAGTAGAATCCCAATTCTGTCGAGGTCATCGAGGCCTCCGCCTTTGTTTTCGACGCCACGCTCGAAGCCTTCGGCGTCGACGACATCGACGTTTTCGAGGCCGATTATGACAAGTTCGGCACCCTCTGCCTTGGAAATGGGATTTACACCCTTTATGAGTTCAGAACAATTGAGAACTATGTCCTCAATTATGGAAGAGGGTGAATTGTCTGAACAGGATGACACATTTGAGTTGCAGGGACCTGTAACCCCAATTAGAGAGGAATTTCCCTCTGAAGAACGCAGATTAAAGGATCTTCATGATTCCTTACATGAGGCAAGTGGGTTAGACACTTCCCCTGAGGTGGAGTTTGCTAGGCCAGACCCGGGGGAGCATGCTGAAACCCCCTATAGAGCCTTAATGGCCAGGATTACAGAGTTTATGGGGTGGTCTGCACCTTCACAATCTTTCCAACAAGATGACCTTACGGATATTCCTGACAAGGGCCCACAGGAGGACCCTGTGGTGCCTTTTCATAAAGCTCTTCAGAGGAAGATTATGACGAACTGGGAAACTCCAGATGTCGTCCCGGCAGTAAATAAAAAACTGTCTACAAAATATAGGGTATCCTCTACAGACCCGGAGTTTTTGTCAAAACACCCATCCCCAGAAAGTCTGGTGGTACAGGCAGCATCTTCTACCGATGTCAAGACGGCTTATCCTACCGTCCCACAGGACAGGGACGATAAAAAATATGATGCTATGGCAAAGAAAGTTTTTTCGGCATGTAGCATGCCGTTAAAATCTGTTAATGCTACTTGCACCCTTGCTAGATTCAGCCATACACTTTGGGAGTGTGCTTCTACAGCGGCTGACTGCATCCCGGAGGGAGAAGAAAGGGAGGCGTTCCTGAATATCATACAGGACGGTAAAGACGGTATGTGCGAATCCCTCCAGACGGGCATTGATTCGGCTGACAGTATCAGCAGAGCAATGGCGGCAAGTACAACAACCAGGAGATTCGCTTGGTTGAGAAAGTCTGGTTTTGCCTCTGATGTGCAAGCCAGGCTCTTGAACATGCCATTCGATGGCTCTTCTTTGTTCGGGAAAAAGGCGGATGACAGTTTAGAGAAACTGCAAACTTCGAAAGCAGCAGCAAAATCCCTAGGCGCTGCAATCCGTCGGACACCTTTTCGTCCCACAGGAACCTCTGCGAGGGGCAAGTCCTTTCGCTTCTACTCCGCATTCGGAAGAGGTAGAGGACGTCCAGCTCAAAGGGGACAAAGAAGAACTACCCGAGGTGGACGGGGTAGATATTCAAAAGCCGCAGCAACAGCAGGTGCCTCTTTACCATCGGCATCCGCATCAGCCACTTCAAAACCACTCTGAGGACTTCCCTCACAGGACACCTGTAGGAGGCAGGTTGACTCAACATCTGGCGAAATGGCAGGCTATCACGTCAGATGCTTGGGCATTGGAAACAGTTGCCCAAGGTTACTGCCTGCCTCTCCTACGCATACCTCAGAGTCATCCACCGGTGATCAGCTCTCAGAAAGCTCCAGATCCGCTCCTCTTGCAGGACATTTTCGACCTGCTAGAGAAAGGTGCCATAGAACCGGTACCTGTAGCGGAGAGGAACAAGGGCTGGTACTCCCCTTATTTTCTCATTCCAAAGAAAGACGGAGGACTGAGACCCATCTTGGACTTGAGAATTGAACAAATTCCTCAGGAAAGACAAATTCAAGATGGTCACTCTTTCTCAGATCCTCCAGGCCCTTCAGTTCCAGGACTGGTTGGTATCTCTGGACCTTCAGGGTGCTTATTTCCATGTGCCTATCCATCTCAAACACAGGAAATACCGAGGTTCGCAATTGGCAACTCTCACTATCAATTTCGAGTGCTGCCATTTGGGCTGACCTCCGCCCGAGGGTCTTCACCAAGTTAATGTCGGTAGTGGCGGCAAGTCTAAGGAGGGAAGGGATTCACGTCTACCCCTACCTGGACGATTGGTTGATCAGGGCTGTCTCTTCGGAACAAGCTCAGATCCAGCTAAATCACGTGTGCCAATCCCTTCACAGACTGGGCTTCTCCCTCAATTTAAAGAAGTCACAAATGATACCATCACAGAGACTCCAGTTCATAGGAGCGATCCTGGACACTTCCCTGGGAAAAGCCTCGCCACCAGAGGTGAGGGCTCAAGATATTCTACAGATGGTTACCAAGTTCCAAGATACCCAACGTCTTCCAGCCTTCGACATTTTTGAGGTTGCTAGGCCTCATGGCATCCTGCATTTTCCTAGTGCCAGAGGCTCGCCTGAGAATGAGATCCCTCCAGTGGGCACTGAGGACTCAGTGGTCACAATTCTCAGGGAGAATGACAGATCTTCTTCAGGTTCCCGAAAGGGTGGCTCGAGACCTTCAGTGGTGGGCCTGTCAGGAGAACATTCTGAAAGGAGAACAGTTTTGGCAACCCTGGCCGGAGATAACAGTAGTCACGGATGCCTCACTCACGGGGTGGGGAGCCCACGCCAACGACTTGACCGTCAGCGGTCGTTGGTCTCCATCGGAGTCCAGACTACATATCAACCTGTTAGAGCTGAGAGCCATCATACTTGCGCTGAAGGCGTTCCTGCCAGCTGTACAAGGGAAAAACGTCCTGATAATGACAGACAACACAGTGGCCATGCATTACCTCAACAAAAGAGGAGGCGTAGGATCACTACCCCTGTGCAGAGAGGCGATGCAGCTCTGGTTTTGGGCAATCCAAGAAGGAATCTCTCTATCGGCAGTTCACCTAGCCGGAGAGAAGAACTTGACAGCGGACGGTCTGAGCAGGCAGAGCATAGTCTCCCACGAGTGGGAACTAGCTCAGGAAGTCCTTCAAGAGATCTTCGCCCTTTGGGGAACCCCTCAGGTGGATCTGTTTGCCACCAGCGTCAACAGGAAATGCGATCTGTTCTGCTCAAGGGAATTTCCCCCGAGTGGAGCTCTGGGAGACGCGTTCATAGTGGACTGGGAGTTTCTGCTTCTGTACGCGTTCCCACCGGTCCCTGTCATTCCTCAAATGATCAGGAGGCTGAGAAGATTCTGGAGAACCATGATCCTAATTGCCCCGGATTGGGCCAGGAGAACGTGGTACCCGGACCTTCTAGACTTGTCCATCTGCCCTCCAATTCGACTTCCACTCAGAGAGAACCTACTCTCACAAAAGGGAGGTCAGGTTCTCCATCCAGACATCAAAACCCTCAACCTTCACGCTTGGCTTCTGAAAGGTTGAGGTACAAGGATTGGGACCTCCCTGAAGATGTTATGGAGGTGTTGCTTTCGGCAAGGAGGCCAGCAACTAAGTCTTTATACCGCTGCCGTTGGAACAGATTTTGCAGCTGGTGTAGAGAACAGAATATCAACCCTTTTTCATGTGGTACACCAATGGTTTTGTCCTTCCTTCTATATTTGGCGAATTCAGGCCTTCAAGTTGGCACCATTAAGGGCTATCTCGCAGCGCTATCCATCTTTAAGCGCTCTGCGGAAGAACCATCCTATTTCAAGTTACCCTTGGTAATACAGTTTCTAAAGGGGTTAACCAATGTTTATCCCCCAAGATCATTCCAAGTTCCACTATGGGATTTAAACTTAGTACTAACTTTCCTGATGGGCACACCTTTCGAACCACTCCATTCTTGTTCGCTAAGGTTCCTTACCCTTAAAACTGTTTTATTAATAGCACTTACATCTGCTAGAAGGGTGAGCGAATTACAAGCTCTTTCTTGTAAACCCCCTCACACAATATTTCACAAAGACAAAGTTGTCCTGCAAGTGAAGCCTAATTTCCTCCCAAAGGTGGTTTCTGAATTCCATATAACTCAGAAGATTACCCTACCATCTTTCTATCCTCCTCCTCATCCGGGGAAAGAGGAAGAGAGGTTACACAGGCTAGACCCTAGAAGGGCTTTAAGTTTTTACATCAGTAGACTAGCCAGGATAAGACAGGCAGACCAGCTGTTTGTAGGTTACACAGGTCACAAGCTGGGGTTACCAATAACTAAGCAGACCATTTCCAGATGGATCATTCTAGCCATTCTGGAATGTTATAAACTGGCAGGGAAAGAGCCCCCTCAAAACCTTAGGGCCCATTCGACCAGAGGTATTGCAGCTTCATCGGCCCTCAAAAGAGGCGTGCCGGTTAAAGACATCTGTGCGGCCGCTACATGGTCGTCTGTCCATACCTTTACACGATTTTACAATTTGGATTCCTCCTCCAGTCAAGAGACTAGGTTTGGAAGGGCTGTACTGCATTCTATTCATCAATAGAAGACAGCGTGAAGTCAGTACTCCCTCCTCCAATAATAGAATACTGCTATGGGAGCCTATCTAAGATGAGGAATACGTCGGAGGACACAATCCCTTCGAAGAACAAGTTACTTCTTACCTTGTAACGTCCTTTCGACGGGATGTTCCTCCGACGTATTCCTCATCGACCCTCCCATCCATCCCCGCAGTTCTACTTCCCTTGTTGTTGCAGCTTACACTCCTTCAGGGTGATTAGTCTAGTCCAGAAAGTATTATTGTGGGCTACAAAACGGAACTGAGCAACGGACGCTGCGCGCGGCCTTTATAGGCAGGATGACGTCGAGCCCTCTAGAGAAAAGTCTTCCTAGGCCAGCAGAGCTGGAAGGAGATATCTAAGATGAGGAATACGTCAGAGGGACATCCCGTTGAAAGAACGTTACAAGGTAAGAAGTAACTTGTTCTTCTGTAGTGTTACCCTCTTTGCTTCAGCCTCCATGCCTGCAGAACGATCTTTGCATTCGCTGGATGTGAAGGGGGCGTTAAAGTTTTATTTGAATCGTACGCAGGAGTTCAGACTTTCTAAGCAGCTGTTTGTGGCTTATGGACCGTCCATCAGAGGACGGGCAATCTCCAAGCAAGGACTTTCTCGTTGGGTGTCGTCTGCTATCTCATTCTGCCACGCTAAAACTCGGAAGCTTTTGGAGAGGAACCCGAGGGCTACGGCTTCGTCAGCGGCATCATGGTCAGGGGGGCCGCATACCTTTACTCAACATGACTGTCTAGAGAGGCAGCATGGTGAGGATGTGCAGGTGGGACAGGCGGTCCTGCAACGCCTGTTTCAGTAAGGTAAGTCCCGCAGCTTCGGGGTATTTGTTGTTTGAACTTGATCACTGAATGGGTTGCTTGTCTCATGTATGTGATTCTGTTTCTATATTGCTTTGCATTTGCACTCCGCCATGTATGATGTATACTGCTATGTAATCTATTCACATCATTTGAATCCATGAAAGATCCAATGCTGGAGAAGGGAGTAGTTTCTTACCTGTAACTCCATTTCTCCAGCATTGGTATCTTTCATGGATTCACATGCGCCCGCCGACCGCCCCTGCATGCAAACCTGAATTGGGTTGCCTCCACTTTGGAGGTTAAAATCTGCAGGAACGCCAAGGCAGCTACGTGGGCTTCCCCATCAGCTTTTTGTAAACACTACTGCTTGGACCTGAGCTCCAGGGCCGATGCCCAATTCGGCCAGGCTGTTCTTAAGAGCCTTTTTCAGTAAGGAGTTTCCATCCACCCATATTTCCTGTGAGGAGGGCTTAGGAATCTCTCACAAGTATGGAGGAATGGGGATGGGACGTAGGAGTATAACAAAGTTACTCACCGTAGTGACTACCTTACTCCTGGTCCATAGTCCCCTTTCCTTCATACGCCCGCCAGCCGTCCCCTCTAATAAGTATCTTCTATTATTGCTTAAAGCGTCGCAGACCTGGCGATAGAAAGGGACTGAAGGCCGATGCGCGGGGCGGGGTTATGGCTGCATACGGTACCCCTCATAAAAATAGAAGGAAAAAAAAATCATTTTGATGCTTTTTGACAAAAGTGCTCCGGTCCCGTCCCAAAGGATAGAATGTTCCACAAGTATGGTGGAAAGGGGACTATGTACTAGGAATAAGGTAGTCACTATGGTCAGTAACTTTGTTAATTTTGAATACCAAACAAATAAAGTACAAAGGCGACAAGGGCGCAATTCCCATTTTATGGTATACCAACCTGGGGCCACCTGTTACCCCACAATGCCAACAGCCAAGGGGCTATCAAGAAGCAGTAAAGAGGCAATTCTCCTTCTTTGAGTTTCGAGTTTGGGGAAACCTATAGCCCACATTGCCAAGAGTCCAGGGACTATAAAAAGAGGCAGCCATTGTTCAGCCCTCCTCACATGGGATACTGCAGTGGAGAACCTTGGAACAAATATTGCCACCAAGAGCAATTGTAGTTGTAGGAGGTTTCCTCTTGGCAGGAGAGTAAACCGGGAAAGGGATCAGTAGTAGTTGGTCCTGACAGGTGAGTATACCAGGAAAGAAGATGTTTTGAAGAAGTGTGGTTTATTTTTTTTATTGTTCGCTTATTGGGTGCTTATACAGCAAGTATATACTGTTTCAAAGCACCCACAGGGCGATGGAGGGAACAAGGCAGTGATACATATTGAATACAGAGGAGGGGAAAGGAAAAAGGACGAACCTACTATGCCCTGTGAGTAATTCAGAACGTGCAAGTGCAGCAAGTGAAAGGGCAGAGTGGACAGGTGCTGGAGTGTCCATGCTCGTGAGTGAGCAACAGATGAAGTTCATGGTGAGGTAAGTATTACAGGCCATGAGTCGTGTTGGGTGTAAGTGCGAGCCTCCAAGGCGGAAGGAGTGCCAAGCAAGTGCTGAGAGTAGACAGAAGATGAGGCGATTGGGTGTGGGAGGTCAGGGGCCCCGAGGATGCATAAGGGCCCAGGATAACAAACACAGCAACTGTGAGATGAGTAGAGGGGAGAAGATGGGAAGGAGGAGGTAAAGAGGAACGTTTTGAGGAGCTTCTGGAATTTAAGGAAGTCCTGCTTAAGGCGCAGAGGGAGGAGGCGGCTGTTCCATAGTAGGGAGCCAGCTGAGGAAATCGATCGACCTCCTGCCCTCTGTTCAGCAAAGCGATTTACACACAAAGAGTTGGTGCCAGAGGAACGTAGAGGTATGGAGGGGGAGTATTTAGTGAGATAAAGTTGAAGATAGTAAGGTCCCTGGGCCCAGACATTCTTGTGGATGATGCAGAGGGATTTGAATTTAATCTGTGCAGCAACCTGAAGCCAGTGAAGACTTTTTAGGGCAGGAGAGATGCGGTCCCTGGGCTTAAGGCCAAGGATATATCTTGCTGCCCTATTCTGGATTAGCTGGAGAGGTTGCAGAGTGGAAGAAAGTAGATTCAACATTGAGCCTCTGGGGGGTAAGTGAGAAAAGGAAGTATTCCTTTGAGAAGCAATAGCTGAAAGTGAGACTTCTTGGCAATATCCTGAGTTTGAGGAAGGAGAGAGAGGAATCAAAGATGACTCTAAGGTTTCTGGCTTCAGAAGAAGGAGCAGGGGGAGAGCCAATGGAGGAAGGAAAAAGCAGCTGATGACCACAAGTCTGTGGAACTATCCCGTCCCTTGCACACCCAATTTGTGTTAAATAACGTAAAACGATTTTCTGTAATAAATTAATAACTCATATTTTACTGTTCAGATAAAAAATTATTTATGAATAATATTACATCATACATTCAATTTCTAATTATCAGTGCAGTATATGTTTCAGCATACTTATGCAACCTCTTTATGCACCCTATAATCAATGAATTCCTTAATCAGACATTTGGTTTTCAAACGTGAGTCAATCAAGTAATCACAATTCCTCCATGTATCTTCATAGATTACGATCACTAATTCCTCATATTGTGTTATCACATGAGTTCGCTCAACGCATTTCGGGAGAGTATTCCCGTCATCAGGGGCACTTTTATTCAGTCTCAATCTTATCACTTGATTAAATCTAGAAAAAATGATATAAAAATTATATATATAATCAGTCCATCTATTTTGCACTTGATTCTGTATATTAGCCTTTTTCTGTCATGTGTGTAATCACCTGGATGGTATTTGTAATCCTTTAATAACGGATGAATTTTGGGTTTGGATTTCGTAGCTTCTATTCTTTGGTATACAGTTCACCAATATCTCCCCTTCTGGGTAGTGTGATCACTGTAAAAGTAAAGGTATATATGTATGTATATATACACATACAAGGATATGTTTAGTCAAAAAGCAGTTTATTTTTTTTTAAAAATATGTTTGTTTTTCAAACCAAGGCAAGGTAACAAGTTTACAATAAATAAAACATGTAACATGGTTCATATTCATTCCCCTCAACGTCCCCCCACCCAGCGCACTCCCCTGCCCTTGATACCAGTTTGTGCTTGTTATGTCCACCTTGATTATGCTTCCCCTTCAGGTGGCGTTGTGGCTCCCCCTAGGACTCGCCGAGCATTACTGGGCTTGAAGGTCAGAGCGGGGAATCTCTGATCATATTCCAGCACGGGCGCCCAGATGTTTTGGAAACGGTGGAGGGTTCCGGCTTTTGCTGCGGTCACCTTGTCAGCGTTCAAGATGTCCCATAGTTTCCCCACCATTGGATCATTGAGGGGCATTCCAGAGCTTTCCAGAAGCGGGCGGTCACTATTTTCCCCACTAGGCGGCATTGGGTCAGTAGTTTGGCTTTGTTTCCAGAGCGTGGGTAAATCCCTGGGATCAGGGTCCCCAAGAGAACGGGCCCGGGCTCGAGGGGGAGAGGAGTCCGGGTGATTTGTTCGATGACCGCTAGGCATAGTTTCCAAAACTGTTGGACCTTCGGGCACGCCCACCACATGTGGAAGAAAGAGCCTGGTCGGCCACATCCTCTCCAGCAAAGGGGGTCGAGGGAATGGTTCATGTGATGGAGCCTGAGAGGGGAGTAGTACCAGTGCAGTAGTATTTTATATGTGCATTCTCTATTGGTGACGAAGTAGATGCTGCTTGAGTTCGTGTCCAGATGTCCACCCAGGCCCGGTCCTCCAGCAGGTGTCCCAAATCCACTTCCCATTGGGCCATGGCCCTGGTCTTTTTGGCCAGAAAGTCCCCCGAAAATCGTCTATATAGAGTGGATATTCTGCCTCAGGATGGGAGGTCCTTGAGGGTTAGTTCGAGAGCTGTGAGGGGGTGCGTGGCTGCTTGGAGGGTTTGCGGGTGTGAACACCAGTGGCGCAGCTGAAAGTATGTGAACCTGTCCCTCTCCTGAAGTTGGAAACACTCCTTACATTGCTCAAAAGTGCGGGGGAGGGCGCCCTCATATAGTTGGTCCAAGGTTTCAAGGCCTCCCGCTATCCAATTCTGGTAATTTCACGGATGCGTCCCGGGTGAAAAGGTTGGGTTATGGAAGATTGAGATAGGGGGGCTCAGTCCCCTCGGGATCCCCTTACGTCTCAGCGCCCAATCCCAGGAGGCCAGCGGGTGTTTGGTTGCTAGGAGGAGGCCCTCCCCATGTTCTCTGAGGGCGGGTGGAATATGCAGAAGGAATCTAAGGGGGAGCAGGAGCCATGATTGCTCAAGTTCCACCCATCTTGGGCGGTCGGAGGCTATTTGCCAGGCGTGAAGGTGAGCTAGTTGTGCTGCTGCCCTGTAGGCCCGCAGGTCGGGGACCCCCAGACCGCTTAGTCTTGCGTCTCCTACTAGTGTCTTCCGAGGGATTCTAGCTTTTTTGCTCTTCCAGATGAACCAGAGCATCTTCTTCTGTAACTTGTTTAGGTCGGGTGTTGGGATTGCTACTGGGAGCGATGAACAGGTGTGGAGGAATCTTGTAAAAAGGTTCATTTTACAGGCCGTTATACGACCCATCAGGGAGATTTCCTGGGATGCCCAGCGTTTCAAGTCATCCTCGAATTCGCTGAAGAGTTTGGGGAAATTAGCTTGAAATGTGTCCGTCAGGTTTGCCGGGACCTGGACCCCTAGGTAGGGGATAGACGTTCTCTTCCATACAATTGGGCACATTGGGATCAAGGCCTCCCGCTCCTGCGGGGAGAGACCTATCCTCAGGGCCACCGATTTGGTGAAGTTAATGGCGAAGCCAGTGACCTCGCCGTAGCTGGCTATTTCAGTTGGGGCATGTTGTAATGAGGTGCGGGGTTCTGAGATCGTGAGCAGCACATCTGCGTATAGGGCAATTTTATGCTGCGACAGTGAGGGCCCCTGATATAGCTGTTCTGTCTGATCCTTTGGGCGAAAGGTTCCATGATGAGCGCGAACAGCAGTGGAGATAGGGGGCAGCCTTCTCTGGTCCCGCAGGTCAGAGATCGGGGCGGAGAATGAACCATTGATTCTGCAGAGCGTTTTTGGCACTTTATAGTTAGCCAGGACCATTGTCTGGAATGCCGGGCCAAATCCAAAGGCCTCCAAAGTAAGATGCATGAAGGACCAGTCCACCCTGTCAAATGCTTTGGTGGCATCAAGAGCCAGCAACACCAGCCCTTGGGAGTTTCGCGTGGCTAAGTCGACCAGGTTCAGGGTTCTGCGCACATTGTCGCCTGCAGATCTGTTTAAGATAAAGCCTGTTTGGTCAGAGTGAATTATATCAGGCAGAATGCACGCCAGGCGGTTAGCCAGGATCTTGGAATATAAATTGCTGTCGATGTTCAGGAGGGCTATCGGCCTATAAGAAGCTGAGTCTCTCAGGTCTTTCCCTGGCTTAGGAAGGAGGATCGTGGTGGATTTTTGCATTATCTTTAGGGTCACCGTCCCCGTTTCCCTAAAGGAATTGAAGAGTGCCACCAAGGGGGGAATCAGCTGGGGTTTAGCGATTTTGTAAAATCTTGTGGAGAAGCCATCGGGTCCTGGGGCATGGGGTTTGAGGGACTTAATAGCTTCTTCAACCTCCTCACCTGTGATTGGGGACTCCAGGCTTCCTCTGGTCGAGTCATGTAGTCGGGGGAGGGCCGCCTCTCGTAGGTACTCCTTTTGTTTGTTCCGCCAAGTGTAGTTTTTTGGATTCCGCATAGTGAATTATCCCCTGTGAATCTCGGAGGCCGATGATAGTACTGTTACTTTTCGCTTTGGCTAGCTTGGCTACCAGCAGCTTATTGGCCTTATTGTTCTTGACATAGTAAAATTACTTGGCTTTGGCCATGAGGTGGGCCGTATGTTCGGCGTAATGAGCCTCTAGTTTTTTCCTGGCGATGCGGATGGCTCGCTGTGTCCTGGGGGACCAGCCTTTTTTCTTATGAGTCTCTTCTGCTGTTTTGAGTTCCTCCTCCAAGACTCGGCGGGCCTGGCGTCTGTTGCGATGGAATGCCACACCTTGTGCGATAATCTCACCCCTGATCACTGCCTTTAGGGCGTCCCAGGTGTTTGCGGGGGAGGTGTCTTCTTCCGGGTTTTCCCTGAGGAAGTTTTTGATTGCTTTAGCGGTTTTGTCCCTGAGCGGCAACTCATTAAGAATTGGATCATATAGTGACCATCTGGGAGGGGAATTGGGCTTTGGTATATGTGCTCGAATTTCATTGATGACTGGGGAGTGGTCTGACAAAATCCGGGGGCCGATGGATACCTCTTCGGTGTAGGTGAGCAACTGGGCGGACGTTAGAAGGAGGTCTATCCTCGAGAAGGTCCGATGGACATAGGAGTAGAAGGAGTAGTCTTTTTCTGAGGGGTGGAGGATCCGCCATGAGTCTATCACTTTGAGCGTTCTAAACAAGAGCAGGAGGCTGAGTGCTTGAGTGAAGTCTCCAGGAGTGGGGGGGTGGGATCTGTCCCTCGTAGGGTCCGGCACTCCGTTGAAGTCTCCCCTGATTATAACTTGGCCTTCTATAAAGTGGGATACGGTGTCGCTCACAGAGTCGTAGAAAGCTGATTGCCCGGTGTTGGGGGCATATATTGAAGCAAAAGTTTATATGTCTCCCAGCAATTGACATTTGACTGCCATGAATCGGCCTTTCAGGCATGATTTAGTATCCAGGATTTGAGGGTTCACGCCCTTTCTGAAAAGGATTGCTGTGCCGCTTTTCTTGGAGCTCCCTGAGGCTGAAACGGGAAGAATCTAGAGCGGAGCCGCCCCTCAATCTTCCGGTAGCAGGTGGGTCTCTTGTATCAGAGCTACAGCTGCATCCTCGTCTTGGAGCTTTTTTAGAATCGACTTCCGTTTAGTGGGAGAATTCAATCCATTGACATTCAGAGTAAGGAACTTCAGGGTATGATGATCCTGCGCTTGATCCGCCCCTGCTGTTATGTTCGGTGGGGTGGGTTCGGTGAGGTGTCGATTAACCGGCATCCCGGTGGTATGTTAGCCATATGTAACCTTGCTCTTGGGGTTTTAACATATGCCCCCAACGGGGGAGCATAACTAACTGGTGGGGGGGCCACTTTTGTGAGTGTGGCCACCCCCCTGGCCAACAGGGCCAATCGTGGAAATACAAGTGTAACAGAGTTCCAAGGACTCAAAGATGGAATGTACCTTGGAAATGGGCATGGGCCGTGGGTAGGGCCCGCCGCGTTGGACGTGATTATTCGTGGCTGGGTCAGGGTCGGCGCGGCATCTCCGCAGCAGTGTTTGGAGGACAGCCCCGGGAGGGGCAGCCCTCCAGCAGAGTGTACTCTGCGCTTTATTTTCTCCTGCTACTTCGCGGGACCCTGGACCATGACGAGCGCCTAGGCTTTGGAGGAACAGCCATATCCCGGCCTGTGGGTTCGTCCAACCTTGGGGAAGTATCCTCCTTAGGTGCGGAGGGTCGCATGATCTTGCTGGCGTCTTCAAGGTGGCTGATTCTGCGTAACGTACCGTTATATGAGAATCGTAGGGCGGTTGGGAACAGCCATCTGTACCAAATCTGTTGCTCCTGCAGGAAGAGCGTCAGGGGCCAGAGGGATTTCCTCTTCTGGAGGGTGAGTAGGGAGAGGTCTTGGTAGATCTGGAGAGGTGACCCCTGAAAGGAAAGTTTGTCTCGGGTGCGGCTGGTAGCTGAAATTGCTTCCTTTGTAGTGAAGAAGTGCACTCTTGTTATGACATCTGGAGGGAGGTCCGAGTCCACCCCTCGTCGTGGGCGCAATATGTGGGTGCGATCCAAAAGGAGTTGTTGTTTGTCTAGGTGTGGAAGCAGAGATTGGAAAAAGTCCCCCACGTATTCAGCCAGGTCTTTGTCTGGCGCAGAAGATGGAACCCGACGGATACGGAGGTTGTTTCGCCAGGCCCTGTTTTCCAAATCCTCTTGCTTGAACTCAAGGATTTCACATTTGTCCTGTAAGGATCTTATAGAGCTTTGGTTTACCCCTAGTGCGGCCGCCTGATCCTGGGAGCGGTCGTCGATCTCCCCCAGTCTTTGTTCCATCTCGTTCACCCTTTGATCCGTGTGTTCTAACTTGGTGGTAAGCTCCGTCATGCAGGATCTGAATTCGGATTTAATGTCGGCCATGAAGGCCTGTATGTCCTCTTTGGTGGCTAAGGATTCCCTGTCCTCCTGAACTTTTGGTGGGGTGGATTTAAGGGGGTCAAGCTTCTTCCCTTTGTCCGTCGTCAAGAACATGGATGCGATGTCTGAGTTCTTGCCCGCTTTCGATTGCTTCGCCATTGTTCTAGATCTGGTTCCTGAAAGGTGGACTCGAGGACCCTACGAGGTGTAGGTGGGAGAGCACTGGTAGGTACGAGTTTAGAGCGTGGAGGTTGTTGAAGTAGGAGTCGCGGTTCTGTAGCTGGTGTTTGGCGGGTGAAGAGATTTTGTAGATTGCAGTCACCTACTGTTGTGTTGTGCCAGTGAGGGGGGGCAGGGTGGGCCGGGGCGCCCCAGGAAGTAGGGGCAGCAGAGTGGGAAGAGCAGAGGCACTTCTAGTGTCCCTCAGTGTTCAGCGGAGGTGTCCAGGACGGGCAGGCCAGGGCCTGACAAGAGCAAGAGGATGGTATTTGCTGGGACGTAGGAGTCCGTAGGTTGATGACCCCCACCGTTATACAGAGGCAGTGGGGGGAGGCAGAGTGGGCCGGGGCGCCCCAGGAGGAAATAGCTGCCAATTGGGAGCGGCCGGGCCGCTTCTGAAGTCCCTTGGCCCCCAGCGTGGGTGTCCAAGCAGGGCCAGCCGGGGTCTGGTGCGTGATGTGGGAGGTGAAGTCACTAGCGGAAGAGCGGGGCCACCTCGGAGGCTGCACCCCGGTCTAACCCCTGCGGGGTGGATGCCGAGCCTTCCGCTAGCAGCGGTGGGTCTCCTGGGCCAGCTGCACGCCCACCTAGTCCTGGAGCAGAGGTGTTCGGGGGTGACACTGGGGAGGGGCACCTCCCACGTTGTGGGGCCCCTCCTGTTGGATCCGTGTTGGCCGCTCTGGGGGGTCTTGTCCTCCAAGTAGTTAGCTTGCTTAATGGGCTCAATGCCAGTGTCAGTCCCCTGCCAGATCCCGCCTATGGTTCAGGGGCCTCCTGGCACCCGTAGGATCACAGAAGCTGAGAAGATGGAGGGATTCCCCCTCACGAGCGCTGTCTCGTGCCCGTGGAGCCCGCACCAGCAACCGCACCCCAGGCCTTAATTGGAGCGAATTGAGGCCGCTGGCACGGCTCAAGAGCGGGTGCTGCGTCGGGTCCGTGGGGCTCTGAGGAGGCGCGCTGTAGCCTCTGAGCTCTGCGTGCGGCGGCGGGTGAGGGCCCCAGGCAAGGCTTGTGGTCAGGTCGTCAGGGCTTCCTCCAATATCACTTAGGAGTGCTGCCCGGGCCCCTCCTGCCCAGGGGACCACACGCGGAGAACATGCCCCCTCGAGTCGCCGGGTTCCCGAGCTCTGCCCGCCATTTTGAAAGGAGACTGCGGAGGGGCCACTGCTTTCGGGGCACAGAGGGCTGGCTTACTGGTCCCATTCGGTTCCGGAGTGGAGACCGCAGTGATCAGCGAAGGTTCCGACACCCCCAGATGGAATTTGGGGTGTTTATATCGTCGTGATTACATTTAATTCGGTGCCGCAGCAGGCCCATCACAGCGGGCTCTTAAAGGAGCATCGGAGTCGCCGGAGCTCCAGGCCACGCCCCCCCCCAGTCAAAAAGCAGTTTAAAACACTATTTTCATATCTCAATCCTTTGTAAAGTAGAGTGTACCTGTATAATGAAATGTCAGTTGCACTCCTCATAGACGACTCTGGGTAATGGAAGGTCTCTAAAATCCCCTCTTCATATATGAAGAGCTCTTGAACCACTTGGCTGATCTATTTAGGAGAGGGCTTATTACTATGTTGTTTTTGCCAAAAAGTTAGAGTAGAAGACAGGGGGAATGACTAAGAATCTTGTTCTGTTCTGATCTTACCTTGTCTGTTCCTTTCTTTCAATTAGCTTCCACGTGTGAAGTCATTGACTTTATGCACATCAAGTCGTTAATTACAATCAATTCCCTCGGATACAGATATAGGCCTCCTGTATCCAAATCTTTAAGCCTATTCTGGCTTCAGGGTCCCAGTGCTCAGATCTGTAAAGCAGATTGAGATGTTTCAATTCACTAGTGTGTTCATAAAGTGTTAATAATACAATGTCCTAGGACTCCATGGGCCTCATTACAGGTCGGGCGGTCCGGAATTAACAGTGGCGGTAAACCCGCTGCCACTGTTAATTCCGGACCCCCCGATCCCGACTCCTGCAGGCAGGCGGTGATGTTCCCGCCAGGTCTGACCTGGCGGGTTTAACACCGCCCGCCTGCAGGCGGACGTGGAAACACCAGCACCATCACGAGATGGTGCCAGTGTTTCCACTTCCCCATTACCATTGAGTCCTGTGGGACTCAATGGGAATGGGGATTTACCGAATTCCGCCTCTGGAATTCCCGGGACACCAGGGTCGTAATGTCCTGGTATTTCCAGAGTCACGGAGGCGGAATGGTAATACGAGTCCGGCGGTAACCAGGCGGTTTTACCGCCTTGGTTAACGCCGGACTTGTAATGAGGCCCCATGTGTAGGTATTCCCAGTTTAATATTCGATTTCTCATAGATTCTGTCTTACCTCGTCTGGTAGTGTGTGGAGTATAACTCCTGGCGTCGCGGTTTGCAGGGGTCAATGCGGCTTCATAACGCGGCGAAAAAATGTATGCAAGATGGCCGTATTTTTGTTTACTCAGGAGCAACTACGAGAGTGGGGTTCAAGAGGAGAACACTACAGCGTTAAAGACCAGCTGCCTTACTACAGAAATCGGCTATTCGTGCCTGTAAAAGAACTTCAAGAACACATCATCTCGGAGTATCACGACTCCCTCATGGAAGGCCACCCGGGAATTGCCAAAACCCTGGCCAAGACGAAACAAAGTTACTGGTGGCCAACGTGGCACAAAGATGTAATTAAATTCATCACTTCCTGTGGTATCTGTGCTCAGAATAAATCATCAAAGCAAAGATCTGCTGGGCTCCCACAACCATTGGACATACCGCCGGCTCCGTGGCACACATTGTCACTTGATTTCATCACTGACATACCCTCCTGTCAAGGTTATAGCAATATCCTGGTGATCGTGGACCTGTTTTCCAAGATGGCCCACTTCTTCCCGTTCAAAGGTCTACCAAACGCATCTGGTCTCGCCAGAAGCTTCCTTGAACAAGTGGTCCGGCTGCACGGGTTCCCATCAGTCTTGATTTCGGATCAAGGTACCCAATTCGTGTCTAACTTTTGAAGGAATCCGATTATCCACCAGCCATCAGCCCCAAACGGATGGTCAAACGGAGAGGACGAACCAAACAAACCAAACGCTCGAGCAATATTTGCGCTGCATGCTTCACCAAGTGGAAGGGAACTGGAAGGATCTATTATGGATCGCTGTGTATGCCTATAACAACTCACTACACAGCAGCACCGGGCAAACTCCGTTCTTCACAGTATATGGCAGACACCCACACATGTCAGAATTGGACATCCCTATGACTCTGGAAATGCCAGCTGTCACCAACCTACACGCAACCATTTCGCAGGCTTTCACGAGAGCCAAAGAATACTTGTATCAAGCCAAGGCTCGCCAGAAGAAGTATGCGGACCAGCATCGCACCAAAGCCCCTGACTACCAAATCGGGGACATGGTATGGCTAGCCTCCAAGCATGTACCTCTAAAAGGAACTCTTGACATTCCGCCCGCGGTTTTTAGGGCCATATCCCATCGAATCCATCATAAACCCTGCCGCGGTAAAGCTGACGCTACCAACCCATATGCGGATACATGTATCCCTTCTGAAACTAGTTCAGCCAGGAACCCGAGTAACTACCCCACCAGGGCCTGTGATAATTCATGGAGAGTCAGAATTAGAAGTGAAGGACATCTTGGACTCCAAGTATGTTAGAACAAAACTTTACTATCTAGTGGACTGGAAAGGGTATGGCCCACAGGACAGAACATGGGAGCCCAGTGATTACATTCAAGCTCCACGCCTGATTCGGCGTTTCCACCAAGAGTACCCCACCAAGCCGGGACCAGACAGAAGAGCCACCCTGAGAGGGGCCTTGGGGAGGAGTGCTGTCACGGCCTTAACCCCTGGCTTGGGAACTCAGGGCCTCTGGCCCTCGCCACAGTATTCCTGCAAGGCCCCAAGGGCCCAATCATTCCCCTCTCGGCTGTCCTGGTGCCAGTCCTGGCGCCGTTGGCCCCAGGCTCGTATGGCTGGTAGAGTCTGCCCCTACAAGGATCAACGTGGAACTGCATCATGCAGTCTAGCATTCAGGGCATGGTCTGCCCTGAAGGCACCTGGGATACCTGCTGGCTATTTAGCTGAGGCACGCGCTTTGCATTGTTCTGCACTTGCAGCGTGACGTTCACCGAGACCTGCTCGCAGCATCCTTGGCCTGCATCTCTGGCGAGAAAGAACACCGTTATTCATCCTTACCTGTTCGGCCTCCAGCTCCTCGATCAACCCGGAACCTTCCCTGGAACTTATCATCTTCCACTAGTAACATCCTAGAGAGGAGAGACAAGAAGAGGACAGTCATCTTCCGATTCCATCGCCTCCAGGCTCGGCTTACTTACCGAAGCTCCCCTGGAACTCCATCGCCGACCGGACATCTTCCATTCTACGCTCCACTTCCATCTGGCCACTTTTCTTCCAGGAACTTCTCTGTGACCTGCAAGGAAGGATAGCACAGGTTAGCCTATTTCAAAGACGCTCCTCATAGCGCCGCGCTTCGTGCATTCTCTTACCTACTCGAGCACTGCCCTCTTCATCTGCTTGACGTCTCCATCACCCCTTCTGCATCAACGAGAGAAGGAGAAGGTCAACAGGGCAACAACTATTGCGGACACTTATTCTTTAAAGAGACTAAAGACTTACCTCAAGAGTGGAGTCGCAGCCGGCCCGGACACCCGGGCCCACCCAGTCAAGTAACTCGGCGGAAAGGTGCCCAACCACGACGCGCCCCTGCAGAGAACAGCAGGACGGAGAGTGCACCTTATCGAAATACAAGCTGAGAGAGGTTCTAAGGGGGTCGCAAGGGGACACTTGAGAGGCGGGCCCCGAGAGAAGGTGTTTGTGGCTAAAACTGAACTACTGTCTTCTAGACAAAGCCCACGGCAGCGCAAGTCCCTGGGGGAGGTGCATCCGTCCCAGAAGCGCTCCAGACCAGTCGGGTGGCGTCCCTGTGGATACAAGGTGAGCGTTACACCTATCTGGTAAGTATATACTTACAGTATCCCTTTTGAGTCTTTTTTACATCAACATTGTTTATGCAATCTTAATGTGCTGTTGTTATTGGAAGAACACTTCTCGGTATGTTATAGATTTTCCCTCTGATAGCCCAATTTGTTGTATTTTAATCTTTTCATAGGTAGCAACCTGAACAAAACTCCTCATTCATTCCCTCAGGTGCCATGCTGTGCAATGTCTCTATCCAGTGGATTTCTCTCTGATCCATTCTTTCGAATGGATTGTGTCCTCCCACGTATTCCTCATCTTGTGATAAATCGTTATCTCCAGCTTCGCTGCTTCGGGAAAAAAAATTCTCGGCAGAGGGCGCTGTGCTCGAGGTCGTGGCATCGATTGTCCCTCGCCGTACTCCGTACTCTGTCGACGTCACCGATGGTATAAATAGCTCAAGCCGCGCCCGTTGCTTCAGTTCCGTTTTTCCGATCGCTTCGCTATCGAGAACGGCGCGCTTCTATTTTCTGTGAAGAAAATGTCGTCATCTTCGACACCTTCGACACCCAGAACTGGGTTTAAAAAGTGTGCAGATTGTGGATGTAAGATGTCGATCAACGATCCCCACCGGATTTGTCTCTGGTGTCTCGGTTCCAGTCACCGAACCGACGACTGCAGGTCCTGCCAATCGATGACCGAAAAAGCTCTTCGTGAGAGGAGAGGTAAACTGTCGGTGGGGAGGGAGGCCTCAAAAAAGGTTTTGTCAAAAAGACACAAGAAAGCGACTGATTCTAAGGAATCGGATCGCCATAGGCAGTAGGAGTAGATCGAGACACTCTTCGTCGTCATCGAAAAAAATGAAGAGGAGACATAGATCTCCCTCATCTTTTTCTTCAGAGTCGACCGAATTAATTCGTTGTCCGACTAAATCGGATTCTCCCAGTAAGTGGGAAGAATTCCACAAAAAGATGATGGAGGTTTTCTAGAATGCGGCCTCGACCCCCTCGAAAAAGCCATACCCCTAAAGTCGCTCCATTGGACGACAAGGGGAAGTCCAAGGCTACCATGGCCAAGACCAGTAGCGTCGAGGAATACAAAAAACCTCGAGTCGACGTAAAACCGTCGAAGAATCTTCGAGAGTCGAGCACCTCTCCAGTGCCGTGCAAGAAACACAAGTCGTCGAAGACTTTGACAACTTCGTCGATGCCCTCGACGTCGATAATTTCAACGCCAAAGCCAAATGCGTCATCGACACCATTATCGATGTCATCTTCGAAAACTTCGAAGACACCCTCGAAAACTTCGAGGGATTTGCCATTTCCTTTGAAGCAGATGGAAGAGGAAGAATGGAGATTCACTCCTTTGCCCAGGTCAGACTTTTCAAATCTTTGTCAGCAATCTATGAAGAGTCTGCTTCAGAAGAAGACGAGGTTACTCCTTTGGGAGGTACTTATGGTGCAAGACAAGTTCCTGACCAGGAATCTAGAATGAGAGACCTGAGTGATACTCTACAATCTGCCAGTGGAGTTGACACATCTCCAGAATTAGAGTTCGCCAAACCTGATCCTGCAGAGCATGCAGATGCTGGGTACAGGGGTCTTATGACCAGGGTAGTTGAATATATGGGTTAGGGTAATACTTCACCCATTTTCTAACAAGATGACATGACGGATATAATCGTCAAGGGACCTCAGAAAGATCCTGTTCTCCCTTTTCACAGGTCCCTTCAAAGGACTGTGGAGAAAAACTGGGAGAAACCAGAAACTATTGCTGCTGCAGATAGCACTTTTCCAAGAAAATATAGACCAGCTGGAACGGATCCTGAATATTTGAATAAACATCCGACTAGAGAGAGTTTAGTCATTCAGGCAGCATCTACTTCAAAACAAACTGCTTATCCAACTATCCCTCCAGATAGAGAGGATAAAAAAATTGAGGCCTGGGCACGTAAAGTTTTCACGTCAGGCAGTATGGCACTTAAATCGACAAATGTCACCTGTACCCTAGCCAGATTTACCCATACCCTGTGGTACTGTATTTCGGTGTCGGCTGATCATATTCCGGAAGGCGAGGAAAGGGAAGGCTTCCTGAATATAGTCCAAGATGGGAAGGAGGCAATGGGGGAATTTCTCCAGTTTGGACTGGATACTGCTGATATTATCAGCAGATCCATGGCTGCAAGCGTTGTGCTACGCAGATTTGCGTGGTTGAGGAAGTCGGGATTTGCACCGGACGTGCAAGCTAGACTCCTCAACATGCCCTTTGATGGCTCGAGGCTCTTTGGCAGAAAGGCTGATGAAAGCCTAGAAAAACTTCAGAACTCGAAAGGGGCAGCTAAATCACTTAGCGCCTCTTTGCGCCAGCCTCTAAAACCCTATTCCGGCTCATCTTCCTGGAGGGGTCGTTCTTTTCGATACTACTCCTCTTTTGGTAGAGGAAAAGGACAGGCTTTTCAAAGGGGCAAAAGAAACTTCCCTCGTGGAGCACGAGGAGGAGGTGCAAAATCAGCCTCAGGAGCGGCATCTGTACCCTCAGCCACTCCTGCAGCCGCCTCCAAATCCCTCTGAGACCTTGTTACACAAAACACCAGTGGGAGGCAGGATCTCTCAACATCTGAAGGAATGGCGGGGCATTACCTCAGATGCTTGGGCACTGGAAACAGTAGCCCAAGGTTACTGTCTCCCCTTTCTAAAAAGGCCTCAGAATCATCCACCGGGAGCCAATTCTGCCAAAATTCCGGATCCGCTCCTGTTGCAGGAAATTTTAACCCTGCTAGAGAAAGGTGCCATAGAACTGGTACCTGTAGCGGAGAGGAACAGGGGTGGGTACTCCCCATATTTTCTCTTGCCAAAAAAGTACGGAGGACTGAGACCCATCTTGTACTTGAGAAACTTGAACAAGTTCCTCAGGAAGGACAAGTTCAAGATGGTGTCAGAAAACGCTCCAGGTCTTGTATCACCCCTGCGGTTCACGTGTCTCATCCTCACCAAAAGCTTCTGTCCCGTTATACCACCATACAGAAGGCGGGCTTGCGGTATCCACGCTCTACGCACGGAACACATTTGCGTCGGGAACTGCGTTCCCGACGCCTCACGTGGAAGTTGCCATGGAGACTACGTCAGTGGACGCAGCATCTTCCACGTGATAGAAAACGTGTTGGGTCACGTGACCATCTTGGTGCCGGTACTTCAAGTACTTAATGATCTGGCGCCCACTTCTCGCTGCTTCTGATCCAATAGTGACAGCGGTTTTTTCTTGCTCAGATTTAGTGGTTTTGTTTGATCTCGGATTACGTTTACTGGATTGCTCTTGGATTATCCTTACCTGTTCTTGTATCTTGACCTCGGATTGTTTATGGATTATTCTTGCCTAGTGATTTGGTTTTGTCGAAATCGGACCTCGAAGCTTGGGAGACCTCTTACCTTCGTTCTTTCCTTCCTTCCTTTTCCCTCTCCAATCCCTTCCCTGTCCTTCCCCAGGGTGCTGTAGGCGTCCTCGTGCCGGCGGGTACAGGCTTGGTGCTGGACTAGAGACTTCCTGTGCACCTTTTAGGCGTCCTCGTGCCGGCGGGAATAGGTGGTTGCTGGACTAGTGACTTCTTACACCTTGGATTGTTTGGTCCACCGAACAGAGGGCAGATACCATCACACTGTTCCTACAGGAAAGAAGAAGGACTTTGCCAGGGACGTTCACTTCCAGGGAAAAAAGGGTAAGAAACCTACCTTTCCTTACCATTATTTCTTCCACTCATTCTCTGGTACTGATTGTCTTTTCTCTTCTTCTGGTCTCCAGAGTACCCCAGTATAGAGGACATTCTTGCATGAAACACTTCTGGTTAAACCGTTTTCTGCAGGTTAGTCTGTTGAGATATTGTTACGTGTTCTCTTGAAAGGGGTGTATTTGATTGTAATCAGTATAATATTCTGCAGTCGTTGGCTGGAACCTGGAACCATCATCTACCGGGAAGTTGCGGGCCGCTCAGCTCTACGATCCCAACGACTCTACACCATCTTCCGATCAATTGGATTCTTAGACTGTCCTTTCGTACTCCTGAGAATCACATTGGTAGGAAGAAATATATTCTTCACGACGGGTCAACGCGGAACCAAGTTCCCGGACTTCTGACAGAATCAGAAGCCTTATTATGGATGCCGCGAATGACCCGTTGGCCGTTTTGGTTCAGTTAGTGGCCGACCTACGTGCCGATATGACGGCCACCCAGGCTGACACCCACCGGCGCATTGATGAAATGCAAGCCGGTATCAGGGAAGTGGTTACAGGAATACCATCTTTGGCCTCCGCTTCCGCTTCAGGTCAGGCAGGGCCTTCGGTCAGACCTGATTCTACGCATGTGTACATGGCCGCTCAGTTCCCGCTTGCTCCCCCAGAAAGGTTTACTGGGGATCCAAAATCCTTTCGGACATTCATTAACCAATGCAGACTGCATTTCTTGTGTCGGCCTACCTCGTTTCCTGATGCGACTACTAAAGCAGCCTTTGTCTTATCTAACCTTGGAGGTATGGCCGCGGTTTGGGCGAATCCTTTGTTGGAACAAGGCAGTCCGCTGTTGTTCGACTGCGATGCATTGATCAGTGCTATGACGAGGGTGTTTGATACTCGCTACAAGACTCAGGCCACGGATCTGGAATTGCTGAATCTCCGTCAGGGGGACACTCCTTTATTATCGTATTTGGCTAAGTTCAATCAGTTGGTGGCTGAAACTGGTTGGCCGGAAGATAAGAAAGCCGCTCTGTTCTATAAAGGACTGTCGGATACGTTAAAGGATACCATAGCTACGGTTCCGGTGGTTCCTACGTCCTTTTCTGATTTCTTGGATCTAGTACTCCAGATTGATGCCCGACGTACCGAAAGAAAGGGGGAGAAGAGAATGATTACGGTCAATACCACTATATCCCCAATCCCTGTTTCTGGCGGTGACGAGCCTATGCAAATTGGGGCAGTTAGGGGCCCGCTAACGACAGAAGAACGAGAACATCGTAGACGGAACAATCTGTGCTTTTATTGTGGTTCCTCTACTCATCTGCTTAGTGCATGTCCAAAGAGACCCCGCAAGTCGGGAAACGCCAAGGCCCGGTCGTAGAAGGAACCCCTACGCCGAGCTCTTCCCTGCAGGGTTCCTCGTTGTCCACGCCTTTTTACATTGACGTCATGTTGAGTTACGATCAGGTCACTCCTTGGAGTTCTGCAGCTGTTCTTGACTCAGGGGCAACCGGTAACTACATTGATGCCCAATACGTTCGGAAATGGGGTATTCCCTTGTTGTCAAAAAGTGTTCCGGAGGTAGTCAATGCGGTTGACGGTTCAACCCTACTTTCGGGGCTTGTTACTGAACATACCATTCCGTTGTTGTTAACTATTGGCGCCGAGCATTCGGAAATCATCACATTTGACGTCATTATGGCACCGCAATACAAACTCATCCTGGGTTTACCGTGGCTCAAGCTTCATAACCCGGTCGTTAACTGGGAGACCGGGGTTATAGCTTTCAGTGCTCAGCAACGCCCTCGATCCTGCAGTTCCCTAGAGTCCATGTATGAAGTACCTGAAGCTCCTAGTCGGGCGTTGTTGAACTCTGTGGTTACAATCGGAGCTGTTGTTAACACCGTATTACCTGTCGAATACACAAGTTATAAGGACGTCTTTGACAAGGGGAAAGCAGAGATCCTGCCGCCTCATCGGCCCTATGATTGCCCCATTGTTCTCAAACCGGATGCCAAGACACCTTCGGGACGTATCTATTCCCTTACACAAAAGGAAGAAGTCGTCCTTAAAGAATATTTGGATAAAGCCCTCGAGTTAGGTTTTATTCGGCCTTCTCACTCTCCATTTGCTTCACCGCTCTTTTTTGTACCCAAGAAGGAGGGGGACTTAAGACCTTGTATTGATTATCGGGAACTCAATGCAGGTACTATCCGTAATCAATACCCAATCCCGTTGATTTCTGTCTTGCTGGATCAGTTAGGGTCTTCAGAATTCTTCACCAAATTAGATCTAAGGGGTGCGTACAATTTGGTCCGGATACGTCGAGGGGATGAGTGGAAAACAGCCTTTAAGACACGATATGGCCTATTCGAGTATTTGGTGATGCCATTCGGGCTTTGCAATGCCCCGGCCACATTCCAGAATTTCATCAACGACGTTCTACGCGACATGATCGACAGATTCGTTATTGTCTATTTAGATGATATACTCATCTATTCTCCATCCATGGAAGATCATGTACGTCATGTTTCACAAGTCTTACAACGCTTGCGGGAGCATCGTCTTTTTGTCAAACTGGAAAAATGTGTATTCCATGCGAGTGAGGTCGAGTTCCTTGGATATGACATCACCAATAAAGGAGTGCAGATGAGTAGCAATAAGGTGAAAGCTGTCTTAAACTGGCCTGTACCAACTTCAAGGAAGGAGTTACAATCATTTCTGGGGTTTTCGAACTTTTACAGGCGGTTCATTAGACAATTCTCTTCGATTGCTGCACCCCTCACCGAATTGACCAGTAACAAGAAACCTTATTTATGGAACGATAACGCCCAAATAGCGTTTGAGTCTTTAAAAGCCGCGTTCACTACAGCCCCGGTGTTGCTACACCCAAATGTCAAACGTCCATTCGTTGTCGAAGCTGATGCTTCGGATGTCGCGGTAGGGGCTGTCTTGTCCCAAACCTGCGCTGATACCAAGGAGTTGCATCCAGTCGCCTACCATTCGCGCAAATTAACGCCCTATGAACGTAACTACACCGTTACTGAACGGGAATTGTTGGCCGTAAGAGACGCATTTATGATCTGGCGTCATCATCTCCTTGGGACGGAATTACCGGTCCAGGTTTTTACTGACCACAGAAACCTGTTGGCGTTGCAGTCCCTGACGTGCACCACTGCGAGACATGCCCGTTGGCATGAATTCTTTTCCATGTACAACTTTAGTTTGACTTACCGCCCAGGTGTCTTGAATTCCAAGGCGGACGCGCTATCCAGAAGCCTGGGTAATGATGGTTCACGTCCACAGGATGGGTCTTTGTTATTACCTACACAAGTGGTCTGTAGTTGTGTTCTACAACCCACTTTGAAGTCAACGCTCCAGAACTGGGTTGATAAAGAGCCCACAGAACTGGCAGACTATAACATGGATATTCTGCATGGTCTTCCTTATGTCCAGGGTCGAGTTTATATGCCTGATCAGGATACCCGGTGTACAGCTATTTCTTTGTGTCATGACGCTGCTATCGCAGCGCATCCTGGTTCCCAGAAAACTCTTGAACTCCTCAAACGCTGGTGTTGGTGGCCTTCCATGCGAAGAGACGTCTCGCAATATATCTTGACCTGCGCCATCTGTGCCCAGTGTAAGTCCCATTCAGCGAAACCTATGGGGTTATTACAACCATTACCAGTGCCAGCCAGACCTTGGGCGATGATTACCATGGACTTTGTGGTGGAGTTGCCTTTGATTGATGGGTTTGATACCATATGGGTGGTGGTTGACAGCTTTTCTAAAATGTCTCTCTTTGTGCCTTGCCAAGGCCTGCCATCAGCTGCTAAGCTGGCAGAGTTGTTCTTGCGACATGTTTTCAGGTTTTTTGGGTTGCCTGAGATTGTGGTTTCTGACAGGGGGTCCCAGTTCACGTCGCGTTTTTGGAGGCATCTAATGTTCTCTTTGGGGGTAGATGAACGGTGTTCCACAGCGTTCCATCCCCAGACGGATGGTCAAACAGAGCGGGTTAACGCTACCATGGAGCAGTACCTCAGGTGTCTCATCCTTCAACATCAGGAATCCTGGCTAGCAGTTCTTCCTTTGGCGGAATTCGCGTATAATAATTCCAGCCATTCATCAACGGGAACATCGCCATTCTATGCCCTGTATGGGCAACACCCACGCACCCTTCCTCTTGATTGGAATCTACCTGAGGATTGTCCGGCAGTTCAATCTTGTATCAAAGATTTGTCTCTGGTCCGTGATAGGGTGCTGGAACATCTGAAACAAGCACAAGAACAGGCGAAGAAGTACGCGGATCGGAATCGCCGTCCTGCACCCGTCTACATTCCAGGTACACGGGTATGGTTGTCCACTAAGAACCTACGCATTCCAGGTCGACGATGCTTGTTGCCACGTTTTGTAGGTCCTTATGTTATAAAGGACGTCTTGAGTCCATTGGTGGTCAAATTAGAACTTCCGCACTCTTGGAAGATACATCCGGTTTTCCATGTGTCCATGGTTAAGCCTTGTGTAGACAGCACCAGGATACCGGCTTCTCCGTCTCCGATATTGGTTCAAGGGGTGGAGGAGTATGAGGTCAATTCCATTCTTGATACCAGGGTTTCTCGTGGTACCAGGTATTTCTTAGTGGACTGGAAGTGTTACGGTCCGGAAGAACGGACATGGGAACCGGAGCAGAATGTGCATGCCCCGTTGTTGGTTTCCCAATTTTTGGCCTCTCGGGGGCATGGGGGTCCTTTGGGGGAGGATACTGTCAGAAAACGCTCCAGGTCTTGTATCACCCCTGCGGTTCACGTGTCTCATCCTCACCAAAAGCTTCTGTCCCGTTATACCACCATACAGAAGGCGGGCTTGCGGTATCCACGCTCTACGCACGGAACACATTTGCGTCGGGAACTGCGTTCCCGACGCCTCACGTGGAAGTTGCCATGGAGACTACGTCAGTGGACGCAGCATCTTCCACGTGATAGAAAACGTGTTGGGTCACGTGACCATCTTGGTGCCGGTACTTCAAGTACTTAATGATCTGGCGCCCACTTCTCGCTGCTTCTGATCCAATAGTGACAGCGGTTTTTTCTTGCTCAGATTTAGTGGTTTTGTTTGATCTCGGATTACGTTTACTGGATTGCTCTTGGATTATCCTTACCTGTTCTTGTATCTTGACCTCGGATTGTTTATGGATTATTCTTGCCTAGTGATTTGGTTTTGTCGAAATCGGACCTCGAAGCTTGGGAGACCTCTTACCTTCGTTCTTTCCTTCCTTCCTTTTCCCTCTCCAATCCCTTCCCTGTCCTTCCCCAGGGTGCTGTAGGCGTCCTCGTGCCGGCGGGTACAGGCTTGGTGCTGGACTAGAGACTTCCTGTGCACCTTTTAGGCGTCCTCGTGCCGGCGGGAATAGGTGGTTGCTGGACTAGTGACTTCTTACACCTTGGATTGTTTGGTCCACCGAACAGAGGGCAGATACCATCACACTGTTCCTACAGGAAAGAAGAAGGACTTTGCCAGGGACGTTCACTTCCAGGGAAAAAAGGGTAAGAAACCTACCTTTCCTTACCATTATTTCTTCCACTCATTCTCTGGTACTGATTGTCTTTTCTCTTCTTCTGGTCTCCAGAGTACCCCAGTATAGAGGACATTCTTGCATGAAACACTTCTGGTTAAACCGTTTTCTGCAGGTTAGTCTGTTGAGATATTGTTACGTGTTCTCTTGAAAGGGGTGTATTTGATTGTAATCAGTATAATATTCTGCAGTCGTTGGCTGGAACCTGGAACCATCATCTACCGGGAAGTTGCGGGCCGCTCAGCTCTACGATCCCAACGACTCTACACCATCTTCCGATCAATTGGATTCTTAGACTGTCCTTTCGTACTCCTGAGAATCACATTGGTAGGAAGAAATATATTCTTCACGACGGGTCAACGCGGAACCAAGTTCCCGGACTTCTGACAGATGGTGACTCTTTCTCAGATCCTTCAGGCTCTCCAACTCCAAGATTGGTTGGTATCATTGGACCTTCAGGATGCTTACTTTCATGTGCCAATCCATCCAAAGCACAGAAAGTACCTGAGGTTCGCGATTGGCAATTCTCATTATCAGTTTCGAGTTCTGCCATTCGGGTTGACCTCCGCCCCGAGGGTTGTGGCAGCAAGTCTCAGGAGAGGAGGTATTCAAATATATCCCTACCTGGACGACTGGTTGATCAGAGCAAGTTCTCCAGAACAAGCTCAGGAACATCTTTCGATCACCTGCCACTTCCTCCACAAACTGGGCTTCTCCCTCAATTTCAAGAAGTCTCACATGATACCAACCCAGAAACTCCAGTTTATCGGAGCAGTCTTGGACACTTCATCGGGAAAAGCCTCGCTTCCCGAAGTGAGAGCTCTCCACATCCAGCAGATGGTAACGAAGTTTCAGAATGCCCAACATCTACCGGCCTTCGATTTTCTCAGGTTGCTCGGCCTCATGGCATCCTGCATTTTCCTAGTACCAGAGGCCAGGTTGAGAATGAGATCCCTTCAATGGGCACTCAGAACTCAGTGGTCCCAGTTCTCAGGGAATATGTCGGATCTTCTGCAAGTCCCGAGCGCAGTTGCTCAGGATCTTCTATGGTGGGCTTGCAACGACAACATTCTCAAGGGAAAGTCTTTTTGGCAACCATGGCCGGAGATAACGGTAGTGACGGACGCCTCACTCACGGGGTGGGGAGCACACACCAACGATCTGACAATCCGCGGTCGTTGGTCTCCATCGGAGTCCAAACTACACATCAACCTATTAGAGCTGAGGGCAATCAGACTAGCTCTGAAGGCCTTTCTGCCCTCTGTACAGGGAAAGAATGTCCTGATAATGACGGACAATACAGTGGCCATGTACTATCTCAACAAGAGAGGAGGTGTAGGGTCAGTGCCACTGTGCAGAGAAGCAATGCAGCTCTGGTTCTGGGCAATACGAGAAGGAATCTCTCTGTCGGCAATTCACCTAGCCGGAGAGAAGAACACGGCGGCAGACGCTCTGAGCAGGCAGAGCACTGTCTCTCACGAGTGGGAGCTGGCTCAGGAAGTCCTGATCTTCGCCCTTTGGGGAACCCCTCAAGTGGATCTGTTTGCCACCGCGATCAACCGGAAGTGCGATCAGTACTGCTCAAGGGAATTTCCTCAAAGAGGAGCTCTGGGAGATGCATTCGTAGTGGAGTGGAAGTTTCCACTGCTGTACGCATTTCCACCAGTCCCCATGATTCCTCAAGTAATCAGGAGGTTGAGAAAGTTCAGGAAACCATGATCCTAATTGACCCGGATTGGGCCAGGAGAACGTGGTACCCGGACCTTCTAGACATGTCCATCTGCCCTCCAATACGTCTTCCGCAAAGAGAGGATCTTCTCTCGCAAGAGGAAGGTCGGGTTCTCCATCCAGAGGTCAAGACACTCAACCTTCACGCATGGTTTCTGAGAGGTTGAGATGCAAGGATTAGGATCTTCCGGATGACGTAATGGAAATCTTGCTTTCGGCCAGAAGACCAGCAACAAAGTCTTTGTACCGATGTCGCTGGAATAGGTTTAGTAAGTGGTGCAAAGACAAGGATGTGGACCCTTTTCAGTGTGGCACCCCAATGGTGCTTTCCTTTCTGCTACATCTAGCTAATCTGGGGCTCCAGATAGGAACAATTAAAGGATATCTTGCTGCGCTGTCCATTTTCAAGCGCTCCTCGAAAGAGGTTTCATATTTCAAAATACTGTTAATAATTCAATTCTTTTTTTTTTAACTTCGTTTATTTTAAATCAAGGCAGGATGGCAAATATACAAATCATGACATATCACAAGCAATGCGTATTCAAGTTCTTCGATCCCCAGTCCTCATTTCACCCATCAGACTTCCTCCTTCCGTCCTCCCTCTGGCCTATCCCCCACTCATGTTCGGAAGCGGAATTTTCTTTCTGGGTTGTCCAGTTCGCCCCTTAGCGTCTATGTGTCTTCTCCCTGGTCCTCTTGGTGTTTCAAGATCCATCGGGCCCTGGTCGGTTTGTAGGTCTGGGCGGGGAAGCGCTGGTCGTATTCCAGCCCTGTGCTCCAAACATTCTGAAAGCGGCGGAGCGTTCCCGCCTGTGCTGCCGTGACCTTCTCCGCGATCAGGATGTCCCAGAGTTTAGACCACCATTGGGCTATGTGAGGTCCTTCTGGGGATTTCCAGGCCCTAGCCAACACTGTTTTCCCCGCCAGAAGGCAGTGTGTCAATAGTTTAGACTTGGTCCCGGAGCGCGGGTAAATCGCGGGGATCGGGGACCCCAGCAGGACTGGTTCAGGTTCCAGAGGAATTGCTGTTCCTGTAATTTGTGCGATGGTCTCTAGGCATGTCCTCCAGAACTGTCGTATCTTTGGGCAAGCCCACCACATGTGGAAGAAAGAGCCTGGGTGACCACATCCCCTCCAGCAGGCATGATCCACCTGTGGGTTCATGTGGTGAAGTCGAAGGGGTGGGTAATACCACCGGAGGAGCACCTTGTACGCACATTCCCTATTGGTAACGCACGTGGAGGAGGTATGCGTTCTGGTCCAGATGTCCACCCAGGTTTGGTCCTCGACTGGATCGCCCAGGTCCGCCTCCCATTGAGCCATGCAGCGGGTCTTTGTGGACAGGAAGTCCCTTAAGAAGCGCCTATATAGGGTGGATACCCTGCCCCGGGTTGGAAGGTCCCCCAGTGTCAGCTCCAGGGCGGTGGGCGGGCGAGTTGCTGCCCGGAGAGTCTGGGGGTGCGAGCACCAGTGGCGTAGCTGGATATAGGTGAATCTGTCCCTTTCCCGGAGTTGGAACTTCTCCTTACATTGGGCGAAGGTGAGGGGTGTCCCTCCCATATTGTCATGATCTCTGCTTCCAAAAGATCAGGACTTGCCCGACTCCCTTGGAAGCAGACCCATAACCCCGGTTCCGAGTGCCAGCCAGTCCCAATTGGGACCTTTTGGAACCTGTCCTGGTGCCAGTGGCACCAGGCTCATAAAGATGCCCAGTCCCAGCGCTGGAAGCGCCGGGCTCATAATGCTTGGGTGGACTTACCTGCAGCAGAGCATGCTGCTTACTTACCTGCCAGTTGAACCCCTAATCCTCTTCTGTTTGGGACTACTTTTCCTGTTGGGTGGGGCAGGAGCCACTCCCTAGGTTCAGAACACTGGAACTCTTCTGGAAAGCAGGAACTCTTTTCTTACCTAGGCGTGGCTGTGGAAGGAGACACCTAAGCACTACAGGAGGCTATTTAAACCACACCCGATGGATGAATCTTGCTTTGTGTTATTCTGCATTCTCTGCAGCAGAACGCTCATCGTGTCTTCTGCTTCTGATCCTGGGCCTAAGGGAACAAAGGTTTACCATCCTGGAATCCAGTCTTCAGCAGCACCTGTAAAGACAAAGAAAGAACAGGTTAGCACTACGGTCTTCAGTGGCAGCGCATCTCTTACCTGGTCCATCGGCTGTCACCAACGCCTCGCGCTGCATTCCGGCATCTGAAAGACAAAGGCTTACCTACTCTTCGCATGCTCCGGAGGTCTTCGCACTGCATTCCGGCATCTGAAAGACAAAAGAAGGTGCGTTTAAAGACATTGGGCAACTTTATTACTCACGTGCCATTACTCCTTCCCACGCCGAATCCAGTGGGTATTCCAGCACCCTTCAGCTTCTCTAAAGCTCCGAACTTGTACCTGCAAGATAAAAGGGACAGTTAGTGCGCATCGTGAAGCAGGCTACAAGCGCTTACTTACGTGCTTCCAGGCGCTTCTATTCCTCACGCGGGTTCGATCCTCAACTCTCATCAGCCCGCCATCCGCCATCGCCGGAACCCTGCAAAACAAGAGATATCATTACAAAAGACTTTTAAGACATTTGAAGTGCCCAGAACTTACCGTTCGTGCAGTTAACGACGGACAGCAGCCCTCTGAGGTCAAGAGGCCTGCACCCTTATCCAGTGAAGAAACTGGTTACGGCACCCTGCCCCGAGGCAGATGGAGAGCTCGGCGTTCACTTACCTAAGGTGAGGGCGTTAACCTTTGGGGTTCTACAGGAGAAGAGAAAGGGAAGAGGAGAGAGGCACCCAATAACCCCAGTTCATTAATCCCATATTTTCTATCTGCAGACATCTTACTATTCGAGTCAGACATACAGTGCACAGAGGTCCAGCCCAAAGAGCCAACCGTGTGTTACACATCACCTTTGAAGATACGGCATTCACCCAGTCAAGACCGGCGCCTCTGCGGGAATCAGGTGAGCGTTACACATATATAGCTGGTCTATGGTCTCCAGCCCGACCTCTATCCAGTTCCGGAAATTGCGGGGGTCTGTTCTGGGTGAGAAGGATGGGTTATGGAAGACCGGGGAGCGTGGGCTCAGTCCTCTGGGCACTCCCTTCTGCTTTAGAGCCCAGTCCCAGGAGCTAAGGGTGTGTTTAGTTGATAGGAGGAGGTCTCCCCAGTGTGTTCTAAGGGGGGGCGGAATGTGTGGCAGAAATCGCAAGGGTAAAGGTGTTTGTGATTGTTCCAGCTCTACCCACCTGGGGCGGTTTGTTATGGTCTGCCATGCCTGAAATTGTGCTAGCTGTGCTGCCACACTGTAGGCCCTCAAGTCCGGGACCCCCAGACCTCCTAGCTTGGAGCCCCCCAGCATCGTTTTGAGAGGGATTCTTGCTCTCTTACCTTTCCAGATGAATTTCAGCATTTTCCTTTGGATGTCCTTAAGGGTTGGTGTGGGGATCGCTACTGGGAGGGAGGCACAGGCGTATCTCGGCAGTAGGTTCATCTTGCATGCTGTGATGCGCCCCAGCAGTGAGATCTCTTGGGTCTCCCATCGTTTCAAGTCGCCTTCCAGCTCTTTCAGTAGCCGGGGGAAGTTGGCTTTGTATGTGTCTCTTGGGGTTAGCCGGGATGTGGGCCCCTAGGTAGGGGATGGCCTTCTTCACCCATGTCATCGGGCACATCGTCGTCAGTGGCTCCCGTTCTGCTGGAGTGAGCCCGATGCCCATGGCCGAGGATTTGTCAAAGTTTATAGTGAAGCCTGAGACCTCACCATAGGTGGTAAATTCTCGTATTGCCTGTTTCAATGATGATTGGGCTTCTGAGATCGTGAGTAGAACATCGTCCGCATAGAGGGCGATTTTATGTTGGTTGGGGCCGTCCTGCAGCCCTTTAATTCGATCTTTTCCCCTAATCCTTTGGGCCAAAGGCTCCATGGTGAGAGCGAAGAGTAAGGTTTAGGGGAGGAAAGCGGCCCGGAGACCTCAGCTCCCTCCGGGGTTGGTGTGGAGAGTTCCTGGGGCGAAGATGGATGCATGATCCTCTCCGCATCCTCCAAGTGGCTGATCCGGCGTAGGGTGCCTTTGTATGTGAATTGTAGAGCCGCTGGAAACAGCCATCTGTAGCAGACTTGCTGCTCCTGGAGGAACAGTGCCAGGGGTCGGAGTGCTCTTCTTTTCGGGAGGGTGAGTTGTGAGAGGTCATGATATATTTGGAGTGGCGTGCTCTGAAATGTAATTTCCTCCCCTTGGCGGCTGATCGCCGAAATCGCTTCCTTGGTGGTTGTAAAGAAGTGGACCCTCGTAATGATATCTGGGGGGGGGGTCAGAGACAGCCCCACGACGCGGGCGAAGTCTGTGGGTGCGATCTAGCAAGAGCTGAGATTTATCCAGGTCTGGGAGGAGGGCCTCGAAGAAGCGTCCCATGTAGTCCGCTAGCTTGTTGTTGGGGACAGAGGTCGGGACCCACCGAATGCGGAGATTATTGCGGCGCTCCCCATTTTCAAGGTCCTCATGTTTAAACTCCAGGATCTCGCATTTCTGATGCAGGGAGTCAATGGCTCTTCGCATTTCCCCTAGAGTGGTGGCGTGGTCCCGCGAGTGGTCTTCGATTTCTCCGAGCCTCTGTTCGGCCTCTGTAACCCTTTGGTCCGTCTGTTCGATTTTGGTGGTGAGTTCTGATAGGCATGAGCGGAACTCCGACTTGATGTCCGCCATGAAGGCTATCAGTTCCCCTTTGGTAGCGAGGGTTCCCCCGTCCTCTTGTTGTTTCTGTGGAGTGAGTTTGGGAGGCTCTTGCTTCCTGCTTTTATCTAGCGTAGTGAGCATGGTGGAGATATCTGCGCCCTTGCCAACCTTTTTTTGCCTAGACATAATGATCGTGTTTGGCGGTCTTGGCTGGAAGGGTTGCGGCGAGGCCAAAGCTGTGACTGGGTCGCTGGCTGGATGGGTGGGCCGGGGCGCCCCAGGAAGCACTGAGTGGTTCGTGAAAGGAGGGCCCGCGAGGTCGGGCTTCTCTGGATGGCTCTCGGGGCTTATCTCGTGGCCTCCGTGTTTCCCCTGTCGACCTGGCCGAGTGCAGCCCCCGATGAAGTTCTCATATGTTCACCGGGCAACCTCCATCTGCTGCTCCTCTTCGGTTCCCCTGAAGCCCGTCGCCATCAGGTTCGTAGTATATTGTTGAGTTCCGGCGCGGCCGCCATCTTGGTTTCTTCGAATGGCGACGGGGGAGCCGTTCGGTCGCTAAGTTCTAGGAGAACGCTCCAGCGTTCGGAGGTCATTGTGAGCCAGGTTGTGCCTCATCGGTTCCGATCGTCGTAGATGGCATTGGCGACTTGGATACTCGGTCAGAACCGCTTGAATTTGGCGGCGGCGGCGGTTATCCCACGGGCGGCCTCAAGGGAGCGACCACATTGATGGCGCTCCAAGCCACGCCCCCAATAATTCAATTCTTAAAGGGGCTTACTAATGTATACCCTCCAGTACCTTTTCATGTACCAACTTGGGACTTAAATTTAGTATTAAAATTCTTGACTTGCAAATCTTTTGAGCCTCTACACTCATGTCCTTTGAGGCTTTTGACTCTAAAAACTGTCCTCCTTGTGGCCCTATCATCAGCCCGCAGGGTTAGCGAACTTCAGGCTCTCTCATGCAAACCACCATATACTATTTTTTATAAAGATAAGGTAGTCCTTAAAGTTAAACCTTCGTTCTTGCCAAAAGTAGTCTCGGACTTCCATTTGTCACAAAAAATAGTACTACCAACTTTTTATCCTCCTCCTCATCTGGGCAAAGAAGAGGAGAGATTACACAGATTAGATCCCAAGAGGGCTCTTAGTTTTTACATCTCTAGGATGGCTAAATTGAGACAAGATGACCAACTGTTTGTGGGTTATACTGGTCAAAAATTAGGCTTATCTGTAACAAAACAGACCATTTCCCGCTGGATCATATTAGCCATAATTGAATGCTACAGATTAGCGGGAAAAGAACCACCAGATGGGCTTCGCGCCCATTCTACAAGGGGAATGGCTACTTCTGCTGCTCTAAAGAGGGGAGTACCGGCAGCAGATATTTGTGCAGCTGCAACCTGGAAAACAATGCATACTTTTGTTAAACATTATTGTTTGGACACTGCCTCCTCTAGCGAGGGTTTATTTGCAAAGGCAGTTCTGCATTCTGTCCACGAAAACTGAAATTAGTATTCCCACCTCCAAAAATTTATACTGCTCTGGGGGAGCCTATCACAAGATGAGGAATACGTGGGAGGACACAATCCATTCGAAGAACAAGTTACTTACCAACTGTAACGTTCTTTCGACTGGATGTTCCTCCCACGTATTCCTCATCGACCCTCCCATCCTACCCCACAGTACAGTTTACGTTTTCTTACACTTTCCTCTCACGAAGAATGTATCGGTCATGGGACACGCCTGGGTGGTCCATATATATATATATATATATCATCAAAAAAACAGAACTGAAGCAACGGGCGTGGCTCGAGCTATTTATACCATCGGTGACGTCGACAGAGTACGGAGTACGTCGAGGGACAATCGACGCCACGACCTCGAGCACAGCGCCCTCTGCCGAGACATTTTTTTTCCGAAGCAGCAAAGCTGGAGATAACGATTTATCACAAGATGAGGAACATCCAGTCGAAAGAATGTTACAGTTGGTAAGTAACTTGTTCTTTTGCATGATTTCCCCCTCTGTATGCCTTCTTCACCACCTCTCGGATGATTACTTTCAATTGTGCCACAGAATGTCGTCTCTCGTTGAAGTGTCTGGCTACAGGTGATTTTGCATTGTTTGTTCGTATGCTGCTCTTGTGTTCATTCCACCCGTCTTTGGCTTTCCTCATAGTTTGTCCCACCTAGTAAATTGGCAGGGACAACTGAGTCCATATATTATGGATTTCGTGTTGCAAGTAGCAAAATCTTTTAGTTTAATCCCGTTTCCTTTTTTCAGATGTCTCACATATCCTCCTCTCATTACGTTGTTGCTGTTGCAACAATTAAGGCATGGGTAAATCCCTGTTTTTTTTTTGTGCTCAATGTAAGTTTGTCTTTTGGTGGTCTTTCTGCCTTCACTAGTTGGTCCTCTAGATTCTGTCCTCTTTTATGAGCAATGATCAGAGGTTTTGGGAAAAGTTTTTGCAGTTGCAGGTCCAGTTGTATGAGAAGCCAATTCTTATTAATGAGTCTGGTTATTTGATGACTCCGTCCCGAATATCTCAAAGCGTATAGGAATGGAATTCTTTGGTTGTGTTCTGGGAGATAGTAGTACAGCCCTTTCCAGATTCAGGACGGCACCGGTGAGAACGGCTACCCTTGTCCGAGCGGGACCTCTCCCGCGAGCCGTGCAGACCACCCGAGCCCGGAGGCTTACGAGCGGTGTCTCTCGACCGGTGCCGACCGACCCCACTCGGAGGCGCGGATGGACCGGTGCCCTGCGATTCAAGAATCACTAGCATCTGCTTCCCGAAGGAAGCCCATTACTCCGGTGTCGCTTGCATGGAGGGATAAGCGACCCGCCGACGGGCGGAGTCCTCGGAAGAGGACGGGGAAGGCGTCCGACGCCGGCGCTTCCGGGAATGCCTCGAAGAGGCGGAGGAGTGGCGAGACCGACTCCTGGAAGGAGACCTACTGGACTTCCGATGATGACGCGGAGAGTCGCCCCTCGAGTCATCCGTCGAAAGCCCTGCAGACCTCGACTTCCGGGGCTTAGACACCCGACCTACCGACAGCTTCTTCTTGCGTTCCCGCAAGGCCTTTCCGTGAGCGACTGGCAGTCGACACAGTCGTCCGTATCGTGGGCCTCCCCGAGGCAACAGAGGCAGGCGTCGTACGAGTCTGTGACCGACATCTTGCACCCACAGTCCTCGCATTTCTTGAAGCCCGGACGCGGGGTTGAAGACGAAGTAGACATCGCCACGAACAGGTCTTCACAAAAAACCGAACAAGTTCAACGAACCGAGAAGAAAACAGCAAACTCCAAAGAGTTGAGGCGTACCGAGATTCACGAAGCGAACACGTTCGTGGAAAAAACGGAAATGAGGCTATGGGCGTCGTGCGTCCTACTTATCACATCGGGTGACGTCGGCCGTCGGAGGAGGTCCTCGGGGACGGCGCATTGACATCATCGATGCAGGACGCAGACGCCGGAGATTTTACGAAGCAGCACAGCTGTGGACATTACCTGTCATAGATCTGGAATACGTCGGAGGACCATCCCATCGAAAGAACGTTACCAGGTAAGAAAGTAACTTGTTCATCAGAAGAAACATTAGAAGAAGAGAGTGACAAGATGGCAGACAAATACCTGGAGAGAGGCTATCCCAGAGAAATCATAGAATTTGCAAGAATTTGAAAGTGGCCTTCCTGGTGGCAGTTATGTTGGGTAGGAGAGTGTCGGAATCGCAAGCCATCACAATCAACCAACCCTACCTGTAGTTTCAAAAGGACAGGGTAGTTCTCATGACCAAAGCACAATTCGTTCCCAAAGTCCCCACAGACTTTCAAGTAAATTCCACGATAACCTTACCGGTTTTCTTTAGCAAGCCTTTGCCACCGGCAGAAGTGGCATTACACTCGCTTGACCTCATGCAAGCATTAAAATACTACATTGACAAGACGCAGTCCTTCAGGAAATCAATTAAACTTTTCATAGCATATGGCCCGACGAATAAAGGCAATGCTTTATCCAAGCAGAGCATAGCAAGATGGATCTCGTCAGCTATTGTCTTCTGCCACAAATAAGCAGGGACGCCCATCCAGGCTCTCCCACATGCACATTCAACAAGAGCTACAGCGGCTTCGGCGGAATGTTGGTCGGGAGTCCCGATCACAGACATCTATCTGCCAAGCGGCCACCTGGTCAGTGCGTTTACAAAGAACTACTGCCTGGAGAAGTAGCATGCTGAAGACATATGTAAAGGGAGTGCGATGACCCACAGGACGCGCCACTTTTGGTCTTCTTGGTCCTTATCGCAACGGGCCTTGCATTCCCTGACACTCCCAACATGGCCGTCCAGCATGACACGCCTTCTGCGGTCTATACGTTGGACGTAACGTATTCTACTAATAGACTGCGCCCCCGCGGCTCAGCGCGTCTCAATGCTATTGCCAAGTAGCGATCAGACGTGTGCTCCGTAGTTTGCAGTATTGCTTTCCTGGTTCCTAGCTTTTCTACTTTCATTCCTTGCCCCTTTCCCTTTTCCTCTTGCTTCCTGGACTCGTGCGCCATTAGCACATCTTCTTTGTTTCCCAGATCCCCGGATTGCTGCATCCCGGAATCTTAAACGGACGCTGGAGTCGGAAGAGAGTCACTCAGCCTATTTTAAGTCCAGGTCTGTCCGCAAGAAGACACCGCCCACACTGTCCAGCAAGGATCGGTCTCAGGTGAGAAGGGGGGACCTGCGTGACAGTTTGAGACACCTACCGACCGTACTCGAAGTTGACATGGAAGCGGCCGTCCAGGACCTAATGCGAGGTATGCAAGAATTAACCACTGAGGTGCAGAATTTAGAGGCGGAAAACGCTGCTCTCAAGCAATTAGTTCTATCCTGTGATTCAGCCGCAAAAGAAAGTGTGTTACTGGGCGGCATTGTTGACAAATATGATGGGTCGGCAAAAACCCTTCGTGGATTCCTGGACTCATGTTTGGTTCACTTTACATTTAAGCCCTATTACTTTTCCACTCCCAGGGCTAAGGTGGGGTTCATAATCTCTCACCTTTCCGGAAATACTTTAACCTGGGCTACACCGCTAGTTAACTCTGGCGACGCTCCCCTAGATGACTACAATGGTTTCATACGGGCCCTAAAGACCATGTTTGATCCCCCTGAGCAGGTCTTTAGTGCCCAGGAATGCCTCTTAGACTTTCAGCAGGGATCCCAGGATGTGCTCACGTATGTAACCCGCTTCAAGCAATTGGTCAAGGAAGCTGATTGGTGTCCGGAGGCAAGTTTTACCCTTTTCAGGAGAGGACTAAATGAGGAGATTAAAGATGAGTTAGCCAGAGTGGCCCGACCAAACTCATTCCAGGCTCTTATGGACCTTGCCATGCAAATAGACTTTCGCATCCTGGAAAGGAAGGCAGAGAAGAAAAAATCTAGGGGAAACCCTCCGAAGGTGTCCTTTGAGAGTACCTCCAAATCTGACACAAACCCTGGATCAGTCACCGAACCGGAACCCATGCAGATAGGAGCCTTCCGTGGACCCATATCCTGTCATGTCACGCGGGAGACTGGGGTCTGCCGCTCCCATTTCCTCCTGGCGAGTCTACCCGCGCGTTCGCGTCTGGGGACTCGCCGGGAGGGGAGCAACGGATTACAGGGCCGGCGGCCTTCGGCGCATGCGCGGAGGTCCTCTCTCTCGGTTCCGCGCATGCGCCGTGGGGGCTTGCCTTCCAAGCCTCGTTCTGGGTTCGCCGGCGCCCGGAAACGGAACGGTTTGCGTTCCAGGCCTCTCGGGCGCCGGCGGCCCATAAAAGAGGCCGCTAGTCAAAGCTGCCCGCGTCTCAACGCGGTTTGCTTCGCTTTCCTCGTTGTTCCTGCCCAGCCTTACCTGTGGCCTGTCCTGGGCCTACCTGCCTCCAGCCTTACCTGTGGCCTGTCCTGGGCCTACCTGCCTGCCTCCAGTCCTTACCTGTGGCCTGCCCTGGGCCAGCCTGACTCCAGTTCTTATCCGGGTCCTGTCCTGGGCCTGCCTGCCTTCAATCCTCACCTGGGTTCGGCCCTGGGCCAGCCAGCCTCCAGCTACTACCTAGGTTTTGCCCTGGGTCAGTCTTCCCTCAGTCCATTCCGGAGTTCTGTCCTGAGTCATCATTGTGTAGAGGGGACTTATCCCACACTAGCCTGCATTCCCCCTGTTCCATCTTGGGCACGTTCCTACAGTTCTCTAATTGGCCAGACAACTAGTTCCAACTGTCCTCACTCTTTCCTGTCTTGCCTGACTCCGAATCTCATCCTGTGTACCATTGGAACTATCTGCACCAGCCAAGCTCCTTTGCCTACTACGAATACCTTTCTGCTACACTGGTCTATCTATCAACTGTCGCTGCACTGAGGTTCTTGGAAGATTCATGGTCTGGACAACAAGCTCTACCTGGACTATGGTTCACTCCATCTGAGCCTACATCCTCTTGTCACGCTTACCTGGGAGAGTGCCTTTGTGACATTGGGGGTTGGTCCATCCTTCACCCAGTTCCTCATTTGGGTGGTGGAGAGGCTGATTCCTCGTGCCGCTATCTCATCAGTTCCTGGACTCCAGACTGGCGACCTCTGCGAGACCAACCACCAAGACTACAGGTACGCGGTCCTCTCGGGCCAATCAGCTTGACAGATTGAGACGCCTTCCTCCTGATTCAGAGATGGATGAATCGCAGGACATGAGGAACGAGTTGCTAGCGCTCAGGGCCGAGATGACCGCCCTGCGTCAGGAGAATCAAACATTACGACAAATGATAACGCAAGGAGCACCTAGTACCTCTCAAGGAGAGGGATCATTGGCTCATACAACACCCATCAAATTCGACGGAGACCCTAGACGGGTGGCGGAGTTTTGTAACCACTGCAGAATACACTTTCTCTTCAGGTCTACCTACTTCAACACTGATAGGGCCAAGATTGGTTACATCTTGGGGAACCTAACTGGGAACGCATTAGCTTGGGCAATTCCGTTTGTGGTTACGAACAGTCCTATTTTGAATGACTTTGCTGCCTTTGAAAAGGCCTTTCTTGAGGTATTTCAGACGCCGAACCTGGCCTCCGTTGCACAGAATCAATTGATGGACTACAAACAGGGAAGCAATGACGTCATCACCTACATCAGCCGTTTCCGACTTTTGGCTACTGACTCCCAGTGGCCCGAAATTACACAGAAGACACTGTTTCGTCGAGGTCTGAGAGAGGAGTACAAGGATGAGTTACTTCACATCCCTGAACCAGAGAGCCTTCAACTCTTGATCGATCAAGTACTCCGTATTGACCAAAGGCTAGCCGAACGAAAGGCTGAGAGACGTCGGCTTGACAGAAGCGGTCCCCGGACAACCAACACACCTGCTGGTTCGTTTGGGTCGACCGAGTCCGGTCCTGAGCCCATGCAAGTAGGAGCCATGAGGGGACCTTTGACGGAAGAAGAGAAGAAACGAAGGAGGTCTTTGCGTTTGTGTCTTTACTGTGGAGCAGCTGGACATTATTTGGGTACGTGTCCTTTGCGTCCGCAGAAGAAGAAGTCGGGAAACTAGGAGACCTGTCGTATACAGGAAGGGCAACGACAGGTCCCATTCCTTCCTCAGACCCTTCTGTTATTTGTTCTATACGTCTGCCCATGCAACCAGCGGTACTACAGACCCTGAAGGTCCGAATTAAACTACCAGACAAGAACCTGGAAGTATCCGGTCTACTGGACTGTGGGGCTTCCGGCAATTACATCGACGAAACGTTCGTCACCAGACATAAGATACCACTCGTTTCCAGACACACGCCTCTGTCGGTGGAGCTTATTGATGGTACTCCCTTGTCTTCTGGACCCGTTAGTCAGTTCACAGTTGGACTGGCCCTTCTGATTGCTGATCATTACGAGGAACTAGCCTTTGATGTTATCAAGTCACCGAACTACAAGATGGTTTTGGGATTACCTTGGTTGCAACACCACAATCCTTTGATAGACTGGAGAACCCAGACCTTGACCTTTTCATCCGAACGGTGTGCTCAAGAATGCAAGCTACCCGTTCCCACCAGGACCGTCTCGACTTCTCTAATAACGGACAGCAATGGGGTTCATCTATGTTCCACGTCTCTGGTCCCACAGGAATATTCCGAATTCAAACATGTGTTTTCTGAACCTGGCAACATACCCCTTCCTCCACACCGTTCTTTTGATTGCTCCATTGACCTGCTACCGGACCACGTTATTCCCCATGGGAAACTATATGCTTTGACACGTGACGAGAAGCTAGTTCTTCAGGAGTATTTGTCGGAGAGTCTAGAAAAGGGGTACATTGTGCCATCGAAATCGCCTGCAGGATTCCCCCTGTTTTTTGTAAAGAAAAAAGAAGGTACATTGAGACCCTGTGTCGACTACCGGCAGTTGAATGACATAACAGCCAAGGACCGGTATCCTTTACCCTTAATTCGCAGCATCCTTGAAACCCTGCATACTGCGCGAATCTTCTCCAAATTGGACCTCCGCGGAGCTTATCATTTGGTGCGCATCAGGAGTGGGGACGAGTGGAAGACAGCCTTCAAGACATCTTTTGGGCATTTTGAATACAGGGTTATGCCTTTCGGCCTATGTAATGCTCCCGCTGTTTTTCAACGATTCATGGACTACATCTTTGGTGACCTGTTAGGGTTATCCGTTTGGGTTTATCTGGACGACATATTGATATTCTCTAAATCCTTAGACGAGCATGTGGAACATGTTCGTGAGGTCCTTCATCGGCTGTCCGTCAATAACCTGTTCGCCAAAGCAGAGAAATGTAGCTTTCACCAACCCAGCATTGAATTCTTGGGATTTGTTATCAATCAAGAAGGCATTGGGATGGATCCCAAGAAGGTGCGAGCCATACAAGAATGGAGACATCCACACGATATCAAGGCTCTCCAACGCTTCCTGGGATTCGCAAACTTTTACAGGCGCTTTATCCCACAGTTCTCACAGATCTCGGCGCCCCTCACCAGGCTAACCAGCAGCAAGATCACGTTCGAATGGGATCTCGTGGCTTCCCGGGCTTTCGACGTATTGAAGTCGGCCTTTATGGCTGCCCCGATCCTGCGCCATCCCCAGGAAGAGTTGCCTTACATAGTGGAGGCCGATGCTTCCAGCTTTGCTGTAGGGGCAGTCCTTCTTCAGAAAGATCCTATCACGTTGGTAGAACATCCAGTAGCCTATTATTCTCGCAAGTTGAGTCCCAGCGAACGAAACTACGCGGTGATTGAAAGGGAACTGTTAGCCATCAAGACCGCATTCGAGGAATGGAGACATTTTCTCCTCGGAGCACGCTTTTCTGTGGAGGTGCGGACAGACCATCGCAATCTGCAATATCTTCGCTCTCTGCAATGTCGGACTCCTCGTCAAGCCCGGTGGGCCTTCTTCTTCTCTCCGTTTGAGTTCCATGTTACTTATATCCCGGGAACCTCCAATACGAAAGCGGATGCGCTTTCCAGGTCCCTGGAAAACGTAGATGGGACGCCCTGTCCAGAACAGCCACTGATTTCTCCTCGCCATTTTCTGCTGGCCTTGTCCTCTCACCTTAAGTCCATCGCGGAAGCCACTCGGTCGGATCCAGAAAGAACGTCCCTTCTTAGTCGGCAACTAGTATCAGAACGAGACGGACTGTTGTTTTTTCAAAGAAGACTCTACATACCCAGAGGAGCCATTAGAAGGGGCATTCTACACGGATTCCATGATTCACCCATAGGAGGACATCGCGGGGTCAGAGCCACTCGAGAGTTGATATCCCGACAGTTCTGGTGGCCTGGTTGGGCGACCGAGGTCCAGAAGTACATTGACAGCTGTCCAATATGTGCCCAGTGCAAGGTTCCCAGAAGACGACCATTGGGTTTGTTAATGCCCACCGAAGTGGCTCCCTATCCATGGCATACCATCGCCACCGATTTCATTGTGGATTTGCCTCCATCTGAAGGGTACACCTGTATAATGGTGGTTGTGGACAGCTTCACCAAACTGGCCCATTTCATTCCATTCCGGAAAATCCCTACAGCTACTCAAATGGCTTCAGCGTTTCTGCACGACATCTACCGGTTGCACGGCCTACCGGAGAAAATCATATCGGATAGAGGTACCCAGTTCCTTTCATCATTTTGGAGACAGGTGTGTGGTCATCTGGGAATACATAGAGCTCTAAGCTCAGGCTATCACCCACAGACAAATGGGCTAACCGAAAGGACCAATCAGACTTTGGAGGGGTACCTCCGCTGTTTTGCCAATGCCACACAGTCTAATTGGAAAGGTGGGCTAGATCTGGCCGAAGTATCCTACAACAACACTGTTCATGCCTCCATTGGAGTCAGCCCATTCTTCTGTTCCACTGGTCTACATCCTCGGTTAATGCCTTTTCAACCAGTTCCGTCTAGTACTGTTCCCTCTGCTGATGGTCTGGTCTTACACATCCGGGAACAGCAAGAACTTGCACACAAGATCTTAAGTGAAGCCAAGGATCGGATGAAGAGACAGGCAGACAGGAAGAGGAGTGCAGAACCTAATTTCCAGGAGGGCGACAAGGTGTGGTTGTCCTCAAAGAACCTGCCTCTCCGCAATCTGCCCGTCAAACTGGCCCCTCGATATTTGGGACCCTTTGTTATCACCAAACGGTTGTCCTCTGTAGCCTTCCGTCTTCACCTACCCTCTTCCTGGCGTGTACATCCCGTTTTTCACGTGTCCCTGTTAAAACCCTATGTGGTCGATGATTATGGCCGCACCTCTCCTCGTCCGGCCTCTGTTTTGGTACAGGGGGGCCCTGAGTTTGAGGTACACGAGATCTGTGATGCCCGGTACCGTAGAGGGGTGCTCCACTATTTGGTTGACTGGAAGGGGTACCCGGCCTGTGATCGTACCTGGGAACCGCGCCAGCACGTGCATGCTCCCCGGCTGATACGTGAGTTCTACGTACGGTTTCCCTGGAAGCCTGGGGCCCCGGGTCTTCCTGGGAGGGGGCATAGTGTCATGTCACGCGGGAGACTGGGGTCTGCCGCTCCCATTTCCTCCTGGCGAGTCTACCCGCGCGTTCGCGTCTGGGGACTCGCCGGGAGGGGAGCAACGGATTACAGGGCCGGCGGCCTTCGGCGCATGCGCGGAGGTCCTCTCTCTCGGTTCCGCGCATGCGCCGTGGGGGCTTGCCTTCCAAGCCTCGTTCTGGGTTCGCCGGCGCCCGGAAACGGAACGGTTTGCGTTCCAGGCCTCTCGGGCGCCGGCGGCCCATAAAAGAGGCCGCTAGTCAAAGCTGCCCGCGTCTCAACGCGGTTTGCTTCGCTTTCCTCGTTGTTCCTGCCCAGCCTTACCTGTGGCCTGTCCTGGGCCTACCTGCCTCCAGCCTTACCTGTGGCCTGTCCTGGGCCTACCTGCCTGCCTCCAGTCCTTACCTGTGGCCTGCCCTGGGCCAGCCTGACTCCAGTTCTTATCCGGGTCCTGTCCTGGGCCTGCCTGCCTTCAATCCTCACCTGGGTTCGGCCCTGGGCCAGCCAGCCTCCAGCTACTACCTAGGTTTTGCCCTGGGTCAGTCTTCCCTCAGTCCATTCCGGAGTTCTGTCCTGAGTCATCATTGTGTAGAGGGGACTTATCCCACACTAGCCTGCATTCCCCCTGTTCCATCTTGGGCACGTTCCTACAGTTCTCTAATTGGCCAGACAACTAGTTCCAACTGTCCTCACTCTTTCCTGTCTTGCCTGACTCCGAATCTCATCCTGTGTACCATTGGAACTATCTGCACCAGCCAAGCTCCTTTGCCTACTACGAATACCTTTCTGCTACACTGGTCTATCTATCAACTGTCGCTGCACTGAGGTTCTTGGAAGATTCATGGTCTGGACAACAAGCTCTACCTGGACTATGGTTCACTCCATCTGAGCCTACATCCTCTTGTCACGCTTACCTGGGAGAGTGCCTTTGTGACATTGGGGGTTGGTCCATCCTTCACCCAGTTCCTCATTTGGGTGGTGGAGAGGCTGATTCCTCGTGCCGCTATCTCATCAGTTCCTGGACTCCAGACTGGCGACCTCTGCGAGACCAACCACCAAGACTACAGGTACGCGGTCCTCTCGGGCCAATCAGCTTGACATATCCCCGCAAGAAAGGATGAGAAGGATTAATACGGGGTTGTGCATGTATTGTGCCTCAGACAAACACTTGGTTAGAGAATGCCCTCTGGCCCCTTCTCGGCATTCGGGAAACACCAACTCCCGATCCTAGATGGACCAGGGCTTCGGGAGAGAGATGTTTGCTCCACATCAATTCCATCCTTGAACTCTCCTGGACAAAACAATCTAGTGATACTACAGGCCTTCCTATCAACCTCCGGGAATAAGACCTATCCTGTTTTGGCGTTGGTGGACTGCGTGGCTACGGGAATATTCATTGATCAAGATTGGGTTTTTAGTCCCCACATCCCATACGAAACACGAAGCATCATGCAGCCGGTGGAAGCGATCGATGGAAGACCCCTCACTTCGGGGCCCATAAACCTGCAGACCAAAGAGATCCAGCTTTCAATTAACCACCACCAAGAGCGGATTCGATTCGACATTATTAAGTCAGCTCATTACCCCATGGTACTGGGCATGCCCTGATTACAGAAACACAATCAGTATATCAATTGGACAGCAGGATCACTATTCCTCGGCTCAGAGTTTTGTATGTCTCACTGTCTAATCCTGGATCCCTCCTTGACCCCCTCCAAAGAACCACCAATAGACCATCAAGCACCTCTCATGGTTTCCAATATCGTGCAGGTTCCTAAGGCCTATCAGGGATTTGTTGATGTGTTCTCAACTGCCATAGTCCAGGCCTTACCCCCTCATAGGCCTGAAGACTGCGCCATAGACACGGATCCCTCAGCAGTGATTCCTTTTGGCAGGATGTTCATCCTTTCCGAACCTGAGAAAAAGGCCCTCCGAGAATACTTGGATAGCAACCTTGAGAATGGCACCATAAGACTTTCAAAATCGCCAGCCGGAGTTTCATTGTTCTTTGTTCCTAAGAAGGACACTAAGGAACTCTGACACTGCCTCGATTATCGTGGATTAAATCAATGCACCCTCAAAGACCGGTACCCTGTATCCTTAATCTCGGATATCCTGGAAGCGGTCAGAGGCGCTGTGATTTTCACGAAACTGGACCTCAGGGGTGCGTATCATTTGATTCGTATCCGGGAAGGAGACAAATGGAAAACAGCATTCAGAACCCCCTTTGGTCACTTCGAATATCTTGTCATGCCCTTTGGATTAGCTCATGCCCCAGCAGCCTTTCAACGTTTTATGGACAGGGTGTTCTCAGACATGCTATTCCTCTTCGTCATCGTCTACCTGGACGACATTTTGATCTACTCCAAGGACCTTCTAAAGCATGAAGAGCACGTAAAGGCAGTACTACAACGACTCCGTGAACATAAACTCTTGGCCAAACCCGAGAAATGTCTGTTTCACGTTGCTTCTGTTCATTACCTAGGATTTATCCTTACTCCAGAGGGAATTGGCATGGACCCTTCAAAGGTAAAGGCTATATTATCCTGGCCTGCTCCCACGTCCGTGAAACAAGTTCAATCCTTCCTGGGGCTTGCCAATTTCTACCCGACTTTTATACCCACCTTCTCTATATATTTATATTTTATATATATATTTATAACGCGCCGCAGCTCGCAAGCATCAGGGCGCGAAAGAAACACGAAGGCTGAAGAGATCACAGGACTACGTAAAACAGAGAAGAGAAGGACTCAACATGAGTCCGAAGCTGAGTTTGTAACAGATTAACGAAAGAGTAATGTTTTCAGCTGCTTCCTAAAGGAAAGATAGTTACTTTCCAGCCTAAGATTAGCCGGAAGCTCATTCCAGAGAGCACTTGCCTTGGTGGGAAAGGCCCTCCCAAGGTCGGTGGCTTTTACTCTGGTATGGCTGGATTTCAGTAGCCCTTGTTTAGCTGATCTAAAACATCGGCTAGGTTCATACCAGTTGAATTCCTTTGAGGTATGATGGAGCCGAGCCGTATAGGCAGCGATGGACCAACGTCAAGGATTTGAATTTAATGCTCTCCTCTATGGCGAGCCAATGAAGGCCTATTCTGTCTTGGGTAATATGGTCACGCTTGGGTTTCCTAGTGATGGATCTAACGGCGTTGTTTTGAATAATTTGGCATTGTTTAATGCAGTTGTTGCTAGACCCAAGCATCAATGCATTTCCATAATCGAGTCGGGACAGGATGGTGGCTCTAGCGATGGTGGCGCTATTTTTGGCGTTGAGGAATGGCCTAATACGCCATAGTAGTCTCTGATAGTACTGGCAGTTTCTTTTAAGGTATGAGACCTGTGCCTCCGATCCCAGAGAGGATTGCAGGTACATGCCGAGTGTTTTAACTTTGTTTGTGACTGTGATGTTGGAGTCTTTAATGTTAAATGTAGAATAGGCAGGGCCTAGATTAGATAGGGCTTTTGTGGATCCAAATGTCATGAGTTCTGTTTTTGAACCATTCAGGCACATCCAGTGAGCCTTCATCCAACTCTCTATGGTGTTATAGATGGCTGACAGTCTGCTATTGTCTGTAGCATGGTCTCCACAAAGTTCTATGAACAATTGTGTGTCGTCTGCGAAATTAGTGAAATAAATCCCCAGCTGTGAGAGGAGGGCGCAGAGACAACGAATCTATAAATTGAAAAGGAGAGGGGAGAAGCTGGCTCCCTGTGGGATGCCGCAATCCACGGAGTTAGAACTAGTGGAATGTCCGCCCCAGGTGATTTTGGAGTTTCTGTCCTCCAAAAAGGATATCCATTCAATGGCTTCATCCAAGCATTTCCTGTTTTTCCTAGGGCCTATCGGAGCTTCCCATGATCTAATAAATCAAACGCTGCCAAGAGGTCCAGGAGGATGAGCAGGCCGGCCTTTCCTTTGTCTAGGATACTCAGCATTTTGGATTGAAGGTCAAGTAGTGCTGATTCAGTGCTATGTGCACTTCTGAATCCAGATTGCTGGGGGTGTAATAAGTCGTGCTTGTCCACGTACTCTTGGAGCTGGTGCGTAGCTATTTTATCGAGAATCTTCAACAAAAAATTACAATTTGTAATAGGTCGAAGATTGGCCGGATTTTGCTGGTCCAGACCAGGCTTTTTCACCAATGGTGTAACTGTAACTGTTTTTATGCTGGTGGGAACATTCTGGTCTCTAAATGACGAGTTTGCCATGCGGCATAGAAAGGGTGAGAAAATTCCTGCGTTATCTAGGATGAATTTGGGGGGTAATATGTTTTCAGGGCATGAGGTACAATTCATATTAGAAGGGGTATTCAGCATGATTTCTGGTGAGATTGGTGTGAACTGAAATTTGGATACTTTAACTTCAGGGTCAGCCTTGTTATGGGTAAGAGGAGTATCTATGACTTTGCAATTTAGGATGATGTCCCTAGCTTTTAGAATCTTCTCTGAGTTTGTTCAACCGATTGTTGCTCTCCTGAAGAAAGACACCCCCTTTGTCTGGTCTATTCCGCAAGATAAGGCATTCCAACTCTTGAAGACAAGATTTACTCAAGCTCCCATTCTGTCTCAACCCGACATTGATCGACCATTCCTTGTGGAAACGGATGCCTCTAACTACGCCATTGGAGCAGTGTTGAAGCAAGACTTTTAGGATAAACTAGAACACCCCATAGCTTACCTTTCACGAACCCTGACTCCCAGTGAGACACACTACTCCGTCCTAGAAAAATAACTTTTAGCCATCCGCCAAGCCTTCACGCCAAGCCTTCACTGAGTGGCGACATCTACTCCTGGGAGCAAGATATCCAGTCCAGGTCCGCACGGACCACCGAAATCTTCAAATTCTACAGTCAGAGTGTCGGAACAGTCGTCAGGCTCGTTGGGCCTTCTTCGTTGCCCAGTACCAGTTCCACATCACTCATGTTCCTGGCTCACAAAACTTGATTGCTGACGCCTTATCTCGACGGCCTGACTACGAAACTACCGAAGATAAGGCCTATCCTAAGATGTTTCCCCACACGATTTTTGTAGCCCAAGCAGTCAACCTCCTGGAAGAAATCTGAGTACAAACCCAATCCTCTGAACTCTGGAAGCATATTTCAAGAAAGAATCAATGGAACCTGAGAGTCAAGGAAGGATATTTGTTCAAGGACAACGCTCTGCTCATTCCTACACAAAAATTACAACAAAGAATAATAAACCTCTGTCATGATACCCTTCACTCCGGACATCGTGGCATCACCAACAGTCTCCACCTCATACAAAGACATTTTTGGTGGCCTAAAATGAAGACTGACGTACAACTATACGTCCGAGCCTGTGCAATCTGTAGTCAGAATAAACATGACAACAAGAGGCCAGCCGGTCTTCTGCTACAACCCGCACTGCCAACAAGGCCATGGGAATTTATCGCTACAGACTTCATTGTGGAATTACCGCCTTCCAGAGGGTATACCACCATCATGGTCACCATTGACTTGTTCACTCATATGGCTCATTTCACACCCCTCAATAAGCTACCATCCTCATCTAAACTGGCTGGAATCTTCCTGGAGCACATATTCCGCCTTCATGGACTTACTTCCAAGATAATTTCCGATCGAGGACCTCAATACGTCTCACAATTCTGGAAACACCTCTGTCAAATATTAGGAATCCAACGCACTCTTTCATCAGGTTATCACCCTTAAACCAACGGGGCCACAGAACGTGCTAATCAGACTCTGGAACAATATCTTCGATGTTTTGCTACTAAGGTTCAGGATGACTGGTCGCTCCTGATACCGTGGCTGAATTCGCCTATAACAATTCCGATCATTCAGCAGTTAAGACCAGTCCCTTTTATTGCAGCCAAGGATTCCATCCATCAGTTCTTCCCTCTGTTCTTCCACAACCCACACCGGTACCTACTGTCGACTCCTGGATTGAAACACTCATCAACATACATAAGGAGACCAAAGAGCACTTAGAGAAGGCCAGAACACAGACCAAGAGATATGCGGATTCCAAAAGAAGACCCGGGCCTTCTTATTCAGTTGGAGATCAAGTCTGGTTGTCCTCGAAATTACTACCCCGACATCTACGGCCAAACAAATTGGCCCCCCGGTATTATGGTCCGTTTTCCATCAAGGAAATTGTAAACCCAGTCTCATACTGGCTCAAGTTACCAGAATCCTGGAAAAATATTCACCCAGTTTTTCACACCTCCTTATTAAAACCTTACATTCAATCCTCCCGGAAATCCTGCAGACCCGAAGTGTCCCGGATATGCGACTCCAGGTATAAATGGGGTCAGCTTCAATATCTGGTTGAATGGAAAGGATATACCCCCAGTGAAAGAACTTGGGAACCACTTTCTAATCTGAATACCCCTCGACTGCTCAGAAGATACCACCTCATACACCCAGGCAAACCTGGAGGAACGGGTTTTCGGATGAGGCATGCTGTCATGACCCACAGGACGCGCCCCTTTTTGTTCTTCTTGGCCCTTATCACAACGGGCCTTGCATTCCCTGACACTCCCAACATAGCCGTCCAGCGTGACACGCCTTCCGCGTTCTATACGTTGGACGTAACGTATTCTACTAATAGACCACAACCCCGCGGCTCCGCGCGTCTCAATTCTATTGCCAAGTAGCGATCAGACGTGTGCTCTGTAGTTCGCAGTATTGCTTTCCTGGTTCCTAGCTTTTCTACTTTCATTCCTTCCCCCTTTCACTTTTCCTCTTGCTTCCTGGACTCGTGCGCCATTAGCACATCTTCTTCGTTTCCCGGAACCCCGGATTGCTGCATCCCGGAATCTTAAACGCACGCTGGAGTCGGAAGAGACTCATTCAGCCTATTTCAAGTCCAGGTCTGTCCGCAAGAAGACACCGCCCACAGAGTCCAGCAAGGATCGGTCTTAGGTGAGAAGGTGGGAACTCCGTGACAGGGAGAGCAGTCCTGCAGCACCTGTTCCAATAAAGTACGATCCTATTGATTTGCTGTAGGGTGTGCTGCTGTTTTTATGTTTACCTGTATGCACCTCCAGTGTCTTTATACTGCTACATAATCTATTCACAGCATGTGAATCTAAGAAAGATCCAATGCTGGAAAAGAAGTTTTTTTTTACCTCTAACTCCTGTTCTCCAGCATCGGTATCTTTCATAGATTCACATATGCCCTCCTTCCACCTTTTCAGGTAAACCCACTCTCATCCTATGGGCGTCTATTACCACGGGGTCAGAATCTGAGGGGAAGAGGAAGCGGAGGTCTAGTCTAGGGTTACTCGGTCCCATTGGTGGGGACCTAAAACACCCATAACATGGGTGTTAGGCTACAACATGTAGGTTTTTCTTTCCTAGGGCAAAGGGGATCAATAAGTAACAGAGGATTCCCAGCCTGACGACAGGGAATATTCACAGCATGTGAATCTATGAAAGATAACAATGCTGGACAACAGGGGTTACAGATAAGAAACTTTCTATGTCCTCCATACTGTCTGGGTGCCCCTGCATAGGGATGGGCCCGAACCTTTTTTTATCTTAAAAAAGTGCATTTCCTCTTTAAATTTAAGGCGCGCAGAGGCCTTGATCATGAGCGTGACTATGCTCAGCTAGCCTTGCTCTCCGGCTCCTCACCTCAGTCCTCTTTTCCACGCTGACAGGATTGGAACTTTCTAGCTTGTTCTCGTAGAATTTTATTCCATATCACTTTTGCTTTCCATTAAGCTTTTTATATTTTCATTCACTTCACTGGCCTCCTGTGCCTCCCATACCCCAGCACATGCCGGATGTAGCGGGATTCAGCAGGTGCGCATCCAGTGATGGCTCCTTTTTGGCCTCGAATCACCATGTGCTTCGTCTTCAGTGCCTGGGCTCCGACCACAGGTCGGATGGCTGCATAATGTGCTTCGCCTTAACTCAGCGTTTGCTCAAGAATCGATTGGCCAGGTAGAGAGAGATCTTTTCGAGGTTGCTTCCGGAACACCTGAAGGACTTTGTTCGAAGAAAGTCTAAACCTGAGAAGTTAAGTACTTGTCCTATAAAGCACTCTGTAAGAGGGACTTCTTTCTGAGGAGTTCTCCAAGTGGGAGGGGTCTAACAGATCTTCCTACCGGTCCTCGTTCCAAGGCTCCTAGAGCTACCAGTGTATGGGCTGAGCGGAGCACGCAACATACCGGAACCAGGACCCCTCACAGCTCTAACACTGGGGTAACTACTCGGGGGCAGCACTGCTCTACTACTGGACCCAGCTCTGAGAGGATGCCTAGACATACTAAGACTACTGGGCCCAGGCCCGAGGACGCTAAGCCTTCCGGGCTCATACCCAAGGTCTCCAATAACACTGAGGCCACTCAAGGATGGCTAGAGGCGTATTCCATGAGGTTCTGCACCGGACCAGAGTTTCACCACATTCCTGTGGAGATTACAGCAAACAAAGTGGCGTCTAAACCTCCTGGCTCAGGTGGGGACTTTCTTACACAGTACACTCATTTCCCTAGGATTTTTTTCATGCAATTGGCGATGAGATAAAGTAGACCTTTATGGTCCAGAAGAATGACTCCCTTCTTCTGGACTGGGGACAAAAGTTAACTTCCAACTCTTGGGTTCATCTTAGGGGAATGGCTCCCTTCCCTAGGTCTAAATTGTCTTGCAACATAAAAGGCAAAGTTCAGGCACTTTTCCTTGGGAGACACACTGCCTATTGCCTAACGTTTTGTACCTGAAAGTCTTTATCTTTGGTCACTAGGTGAATGACTACCTTCTCCTGGTATCTCACATTACCAGTGTCATACAACCTGGCGGAATGACTCCCTTTCCCTTGTCTTTCTTAGTTATCAGGGGAATGCCTCTCTTCTCCTGGTATCTTGGTTTCAGGGTTTAACAACGCCAGGCAGATTGCCTCCCTTCCCCTGGCCTTTTTTCCACATGCTTTACCGCAGTTCGCCACACCAGGGGGAATGACTCCCTTCCCCTGGCTTCCCTTATACTTGGTTTCACACTTCGCAACACCAGGGGGAATGACTCGCTTCCCATGGCTTCTCTTATACTTTAGTTTTTGCAGACCTGGTTCACTCTCCTGCCAGCTACTGTCACAAAGAAGATGGCTTTGGATGGATCTTTTTGTGGTTACGGGTCTCAGATCCTATTTTCTCTGTGGCTGTCTTCCGGCAGACCTGGTTCACTATCCTGGCAGGTACTGCCTCGAATAAGTGTATTTCTCTGGCTCTTCTTTTGTGGGTGAGGGTCCCAGACCCATGGGTGCGCTGTTTTCCCAGGGTTTCCGTCTTCACCCCTGCTCAGTGTGTTTTGGAGTCCTCCACGACTCCCTCACGTTCTCACCAACGGTCCCAGGAACCCTGATACCTTTTGGGGCTTTGCTGGCTTCCCACGGTAGGTCTGGGCTTCTCCGTGCTTTGGTCTCGTTCTTTCCCCGGTTTCTCTTGTTCTCTGGCTGGCTACAGCGGCTCCGTGGGATTTAGCTTCTCCCAGCGTGCGCGTCTGCACTTGCGCAAACCTTATAGGCTTCTCGCACTCCTGGACCTTTGGCTCGCCAGTTTTCCGTGTAGTCCTTAGTTGGACCAAATGGGGACCACACGGCTCCCTTGTTCACGTCCAAATCAGAAGCCTCCCCTCTGTTCTCCGCTGAACCACATCCTCGCTTGCGGTTCTTCCAGGGAGGGCTTGACACATGTTAAGTCCTTCCTTCCTCTTAATTCTGAATGAGCACCGACTAGTAGCATGTCCATTCAAGTTTTCATTATGGATCTTCATTGTTCCGCACCGCCTCCTCGTCTCAGTACTTGTCAAGGGAGCCATGCGTCTGGAAACACCTTAAACTGGCTTTTAACTTTACCTGAGCTGGTGGCTTCATTTTCATCATTCCCTGTGCTATGGACAGATCATTTTATTATTTATTTTTAGTTGAAACCGGATTTGCCCCCAGGCCTTTACCTGGTTCTCGCCCTCCCTGTCGGAGTTGGCCGTCTATCCCCTCATCCAATATTTCTGTGCTTATTACTTGTAGGTCATCCTTGACTGGCAAACTCTTCACTCGCTGTCGCTTTCCTGTCTACAGCTGATTCTCTTGCCACAGTCAAAGCTTCTAGGACTCGTACAAGCCCATCTGAACCGTGGTTTACCCTGCAGTTGGCATCTTTACGACAGACACATAAACAGGAAGAACGTAAATGGCACCTGTCTTAGAGTTCTGCTGTTAAACTTTCCCTGCGAAAGGCCACTGCGGCTTATCAGTATGCTATTATAGAGGCAAAGCGCCTCTTTTTTTTCTAATCAGATTGAGTCGGCAATTAACCAGCCAAAGGAGTTATTTAAGATCGTGAAGACCTTGACTTCTGACTCTTCCTTGGCTAGCTCCATCTTACCTTCTCAGACATTGTAGAACTCTTTCCTCGTTTTTAGTCGAGAAGATTAAAAATATTTGCTTAAAGATTGTTTCTTCTGGCTTGCAGTCATCTACCTCTTCTGGCTCATTGAGTGCTGCTACGCCTTTTGATTCCATGCCCACGTTTCCAGTGTTTGCCTCGCCCAACATCCTAAACGCCACAAATAAACAGAAATCAGCTTCCCCAATTGATGGTATTCCACTATTTGTTCAGGAAGGCTATTATGTCTGACATATTTCTTCTCTGGTCACTGAGGCAGTGAACTACTCTTGTTCATCTGGTCTGATCCCTTCTACTCTTAAGCACGCTCTGGTGATCCCTCTTCTGAAAAAACCTTCTTTGGATCCCTCAAGTCCAGCACATTTTTGCCCTGTTTCACTTTTACTACTCCTTATGAAACTTCTGGAATCCTTATTTACCTCTTCTTTCTTCGTTTCTTAAGAACTCCCATTTTTTAAACTATGTTCAATCCGGTGTTCGCCATGGCCATGGGACTGAGTCTTTTTTTAGTTGCGGCTAAGGACGACTTAACCCTGATAGCATATCAAGGTGGGGTCGGCGTGCTGATTCTTTTAGACCTATTGGCCGCTTTCAACACAGTGGATCCAACTATAATTTTTTTCTAGGCTGGTTTCTGCTGGTATATCGGGTATTGTTATAAACTGGTTCTCTTTGTTTCTTTCTGACCGGTCTCAAACTCTCTGCTCCCACCTCTATTTCTTGAGGGTTTCCGCAGGGTTCATCTCTTTCGCCTTTATTATTTAATGTGTACATCCAACCCTTGGTTTTTCTTATCCAGTCTTTTGACTTTCAGTGATTTTGTTATGCGGACAATATGCAGATTCTTATGCGTCTTGACCTTGCCCACGAAGAAACTGATGGGTATTTTCACTCCTGCTTACTCTGGATGAGTGACAATTGGCTGTGCCTAAATGGATACAAGACCAAGTTGGGCCTCCTTCAGCTTCGCTCTGAACATTGGCCTTCTGGCCCCCCTCCCTGGTTCTCCTTCCCAAACCCGTTTATACAGTGAAAGATCTTGGCTTTAGGTTCTCAGCTTCTTTGCCTGCTGAAGCACAAGTTAGTCCTGTATGTCAGAGGGGCTATTTTAAACTTAAGCTATTGTGTACAATTCTTCAATTTCTACTGGTTCATCTCCACCCTCCAGTAGTTTCTTCATTTTTTTGTCTGAAATTTTAGATTACTGTTACTCTGTTTTAGCCTGCTTGTTTGTTACTTTGTCTCCAGATCTTGCAAAACTCAGCTGCAAGAGCTACTACTGCTACTCAGTTTTGTGCTCTAATTTCTCCTATTCTCTGTAGACTTCACTGGCTGCCCAGTATTAAACGTATCGAGTTTAAAGCTCTTTGCTTGGTACATCAGGCTTTCTATGGGCCCTGAATATCTGCAAGACAAGTTTGTTCATTACATTCCTGCACACTCACTCTCTGATGCTTTATTGATCGTGGTCCCCCAGTTTAAACGGGGGAGACTAGGTGGTCGCTCATTTTCGGTGGCTGGGGTTCGTCTTTGGAACAAATTACCACTCTCCCGCCATTGAACATCCTCTGTCTTTCTGGCACTCTTTGAAAACTCTTGTTCTGAACTGGTTATTCTCTTTTTCTGCCTACTTTAAGCACAAGGATGCCCCTGTTGGTGATTGTTGTGCTATATAAGTATCTATAACATAACATCCCTAAGTAGGCTCTTCTCTTCCTCGTCTTAGTGGATTTTATGTCGCTGGCCCTACACAGGTACATGGGGTGGTTGAATGTGTTTTTGGGGTTTACCACAAGTGTAGGTTGAGGAGAGGTGATTGGGAGGGGGTCATACCGCATTCTCCCTATATGTCCCTCCCTGTTCCCAGAGGGGGAGTCTCTCCCCATGAGATCCCCCCGCTGTGTACCACCCCGAGTAGGACTGTCGGGTAGCAGCCTCACCTCCTTGGCCTCATGGGGAGGGTTCCCCCTCTGGGGGAAAGTGACGACATCTAGGGATTCGTCACAACCGGAATGTTATGAGCAAATAGGCTACTTGGTCCTCACCTCCGGCATTTTGCAAACATTATTGTTTAGATGTTAGTGCCAGATCTGATACAGCTTTTGGCAAAACAGTTTTGAGGAATTTATTTGCTTAATAAAAAGTATCTATTCCTCCTCCCTCAGGCCTAAATTTGTTGGAATCGTCCAGACAGTATGGCGGAAAGGGGACGAGACGTAGGAGTAATTAAAAGTTACTCACTGTAGTGGCTAATGTAGTCCTAGTCCATAGTCCCCTTTCCTCCATATGACCCACCATCCTCCCTCCTACTGAAATAGTTTAGGCGGAGACCGCTTGCCGATATTTGTTAAAGGGGCTGAGGCGAGGCACCTGTGGGTAGGGCTAACTGAGCGCAATCACACCCATTGTCACGGCGGTGCACACCTTAAACCTAAAGTGGAAATGCGCTTTTCTCCAGCATGAGGTCTGGCATGGATTCACATGCTCATGAATATTCCCCGTCGTCAGGCTGGGAATCCTCGGTAAAGAAAAAATCAGTATCAGTTTCGTTTCTGATCTGTCTTTCGTAGTAGTAACCAATCACTGACCTCTGCGTCATACTGACCACAGCCAATGACTGTCCTCTACCTAAGCCCCGCCTCTGGCAGCCATCTTCAGATTGTTACCGCACGTTCAAGTGTTGGGAGTCCTCGTGCTTAGCTCTCGAGCTTTTACTGCGTGTTTCGTGCTTTTTTAGGTGAATTTTCACATTTTTTCGGTTAATCGAGCCTCAAGCTCCACCTTTTCTACTCCTGTTAACGGCTACCCGTTGCGGGATTTTCCTACGCCCCTCAAGGGTGAAGATTTCGTCGAATCAACTCTTGGAGGATTCCAGAAGATTTGCGGCCTACTTCGAGATGGCCCAGGATGCGAGTTCGTCGCCCGGGCCCAAGCTGTTTCGCAGCTGCCCTGGATGCGGGCTGCAGAATGTGTTTAAGGAAGACGAACATTCGCAATGCCTCTACTGTCTTCATGGGGACAAGACTCATGTAGAGAAGGACTGCCAGTTCTGCAAGAACTTGTTGGAGCGGACCATGAGGGACCGTCGATCCCATCTCGCAAGCTGGTTGGAGAAGGGCTCGACGGGTGAGAAGAAGAAGAAAGGGTCCGAGCGGGCTTCTAAGTCCTGTGCGGGCGCCCCGGCGACGGGGGCCCACCACCAGGCCAAGCGCCGCGAGTCCGCTGGCTCCGGGAGCGCCGAAAGGTCGGGCTCTTCGGTCGCCAGGCAGGGCGCACCTTCCCCGGCACCGTCAACCATGAGCCAACGCTCCGGTTCGGGGAAGAGAAAGTCTGAGACCCTGGGTAAGCTTCGGGAGAAGCCCCGTCCGATCTCGGAAGAGGGGGAGCGAGGCGTTGCCCCTCCCCTAAAGGAGAAGGCCCGCGACGCACCTAAGGTGGTGAAGGCCCCTACTCAGCAGGCGAAGGCCTCTATCGAGGCTATTGCGGCGACTCTGGCCAAGCCGGCAGAGACAACGCCAGCGGAGACTGCCTCTGGGACTAGAGTTTCCCTGCCGCCAAGGAGGGAATCCTCTTTTCAACCCATCGTTGTGGCCGCCATGATGGAAGAAGCGAGGGGGGGCACGATGCCCTCCTCGAGCTCGGAGTCAGCCTCGGAGGAGGAACTGACCGAGGCCGTGGGGAACCTCGAAGTCCAATTCGAGAAGGATAACCGAGGAAGACGACGATGGTGAGGAAGAGCGGCCTTCCCTTCCGGCACAGCCGGATCCTAGGCCTCAAGATGGCTCGACGGCCATTTTGTCTGCCATCCAGTCCTTATGCTCTGAGATAAGGACGAGATTCCCACGGCCCAGGCCGGAGGACCCGCATCCCGGCCCGTCGGGAAGTCATCAGAACAAACGACGGAGGACCCACTCTCCTCCGCCCGCCCCCGTAAGGCCTACAGTTCCCTCCTCATCCTCCCACGAGTCGGGAGATGACGGTGCGTTGGGATCGACGACGGGGTCTCAGGGCAACGACGACGGAACGGGTCTCCCGTCGCACGGGCCTCGCCGCCCGACAAGATTGGCTCATTCCACGCCATGATCGCCAGGGCGTCCGAATTGTTTCAGCTCTGCCCGGAGGAGCAGAGAAAGGAAGGTTTCCTCTATCAGCACCAGGAGGCCAAGAGGAAGACGGTCATCGCGGTGCCCCTAATCGATGACATCTGGGAAGAGGGCCTGTCGGTTCTCAAAAACCCCTCCACGGCACCAGCCAAACGGGACCGGTATGAGAAGAAGTACCGGGTCCCCGAAACCGCTCCCCTGTGCCTCAGGGCCCAGCCAACGCCAGACTCGGTCGTCTTGGCGGCGGCGAAGAAGAAAGCGGCGGGGTCAGGAGCCTCGACGTCGAATTCCCCGCCGGACGGCGAGGGAAAGAAGTTGGACGCCATGGGGCGGCGGGTCATTTCGTCGGCGGCGACCAAAGCGGCCAACGCCCTGGCGATCGTGGCCCGTTACAACAGGGAGCTCTGGTTTAAGATGGCCCCCATATTGGACTTCCTGCCGGACGACAAGAGGTCTGAGGCCCTGGAAATACTGCAGGAGGGCGAGGTGGCGTCGGACCACGCCATAACGGTGGCAACCGATATTGCCGATACCGGGTTCCGCCAGCTGGGTAACGGTGTTTGCCTACGACGACGGGGTTGGCTCCGGGTGACCGACTTCCGTCAGGACGTCCAGACCAGGGTGTTGGACATGCCGTTCGACGGCAGCAACTTGTTCAGGAAGGCGGTGGACGAATCCCTCCAAGCCATAAAAACGGAGACGGCCCACGCCCTAGGACCCCTTCAGCAATGACAGCCCTTTCGGAGCCCCGGAGGCAGACAGGGTGCCTCCAAGGGATCCAGCGGTGGCTCGTCGTCCTACCGCCAGGCGGCACGCTCCTCGTCTCAGGGGGCCTACAGGGGCCGCGGCAAGCAGGGAGCGCCTCGCCGCCGTCGGCAAGGTGGCCAGGGCGGCAAGGCCTCCACCTCCAAGCAGGACTGAACCGGCCGTGGTCTCGGGCCCCCACCGAAGCACCCCGGTGGGAGGCCGGCTGACGAATTTTGTCGGCGTGTGGAAGTCCATCTCCACCGACCGTTGGGTGCTGGATACCCTGGCAAGAGGACACTCTATCGAATTCCTGAAGAAGTGCCCTCACGTTCCACCTGTGGCCAGGAAGGAAAATCACGTCCCGCAACTGCTGTTGGAAGTACGGGCGATGCTCAGGAAAGGCGCCATCGAGCTGGTCCCGAAGAGGCTCCGGGGTGTACTCAAGGTACTTCCTCTTCAGGAAGAAGACGGGCGGCTGGCGCCCCATCCTGGACCTTCGTCGTTTGAATAAATACATCAGATCACAAAAGTTCAGGATGGTCACCCTCCAGCACGTACTGGGACAGCTGGAGGAAGGCGACTTTCTATCGTCGTTGGACCTGGAGGATCCATACTTCCACGTTCCCATCCTCAAAAGTCACCGAAAGTTCCTCAGGTTCGTCGTCCAGGGACGCCACTACCAATTCAGAGCACTGCCGTTCGGACTGAAGTCGGCCCCCAGGGTCTTTACCAAGTGCCTAGCACCAGTGGCGGCACGGCTGCGCCTGCAGAGGATTCACGTCTACCCCTACCTGGACGACTGGCTCATCCGCTCAAGGACGAGGGAACTCGCCGTCGAACACACTGCGAGGACCGTCCAGCTACTCACAGATCTGGGATTCGCCATAAACTACCCAAATTCCCACCTGGTGCCGTTGCAGGTGGCCCTGTTTCTGGGAGCGAAGCTCGATACAGTGAGGCGCCTGGCGGCCCCGTCGGAAGAACGGACGAACACCATTCTAGGCAAAGTGCAGCGCCTGCTAGCCACGGACGTGGCCAGGGTGAGGTCCATCAAGTCCCTCCTGGGGATGATGTCCTCTTGCATCTACCTGGTGCGCCTCTGCAAACTACGGATGCGCCCTCTTCAAGAATTTCTCGACGCCTGTTGGATGCAGGCGACGGGCACCTTCGAAGACAGGGTCCCCCTCAACGAGGGGTTCCGGCGGGCGATTCAGTGGTGGGGCGTTCGAGCGCACCTCACGGCGGGCAAGGACTTTCAGACGCCAGCGTACCAGGAGACGGTGACGACGGACGCCTCCCTGGAAGGTTGGGGCGCCCACACCGGAGATCTCCACGCAAGAGGCCTCTGGCTCCCGGAGGAGAGGCTCCTGCACATCAACGTCCTGGAACTCCGAGCCGTGTTCTGGGTTCTCAAATCGTTCCTCCCGTCGCTCAAGGGCAAGGTGGTGCGGATCTTCACGGACAACACCACGACAATGTTTTACATACGGAAGCAGGGAGGCACCAGATCCCCAGCCCTATCCAAGGAGGCACAGGATCTGTGGCACTGGGCGGTCGCCCAGGGGATGTTCCTGGTTCCCTTCCACCTGGCAGGAGAAAGAAACACCATCGCCGACTCGCTCAACAGGGACCTGCGCGCGTGTCACGAGTGGGAACTGTGCCAGGATCAGGTGGACCAACTCTTCCGACGATGGGGCAAACCCCAAATCGACCTGTTCGCAACAGCGACGAACTCGAAGTGCAAGAGGTTCGCCAGCAGGTTTCCCCAGCCGAGAAGCATGGGCGATGCATTCTCGTTCCCCTGGGACGGCCTATACCTGTATGCGTTCCCTCCGTTGCCGTTGCTGCTTTGACTCATCAGCCAGCTCAAGAGGTCCCGGTGCAGGATGATCCTCGTCGCACCGGCGTGGCCGAAGCAGATCTGGTTCCCGGACCTTCTGGACTTGTCAACGACCCTCCCATCAAGCTGTCGGCGGACGTGGACCTTCTCTCCAGAGAAGGAGGCGCCATCTTCCACCACGACCCGGCGTCGCTGAACCTGCAGGCTTGGCTCCTGCCGCGCTAGAGTTTGGAGGCTACGATATACCGGCCGATTGCAGAGAGGTTCTTGCAAAGGCCAGGGCCTCCTCGACTCTCAAATGCTACGGTCATAAGTGGAAGAGGTTCTCTATCTGGTGCCGAGCACAGAAGATCAACCCCCTACGGATTACGGCCGTTGCTGCTTTGACTCATCAGCCAGCTCAAGAGGTCCCGGTGCAGGATGATCCTCGTCGCACCGGCGTGGCCGAAGCAGATCTGGTTCCCGGACCTTCTGGACTTGTCAACGACCCTCCCATCAAGCTGTCGGCGGACGTGGACCTTCTCTCCAGAGAAGGAGGCGCCATCTTCCACCACGACCCGGCGTCGCTGAACCTGCAGGCTTGGCTCCTGCCGCGCTAGAGTTTGGAGGCTACGATATACCGGCCGATTGCAGAGAGGTTCTTGCAAAGGCCAGGGCCTCCTCGACTCTCAAATGCTACGGTCATAAGTGGAAGAGGTTCTCTATCTGGTGCCGAGCACAGAAGATCAACCCCCTACGGATTACGGCCCCTCAAGTGCTGCCGTACCTGCTATCGCTGGCAAAGGCTGGGCTAGCCCATGCCTCCATTAAGATTCATCTGGCGGCGATCTCCAGATATACCAGAACCACAGGACGGACGTCCCAGTGGTCACATCGACTGGTAAAAGAATTTATGAAAGGACTGTTCCGGTCGTTCCCGCCGGTGAAGGCCTCGGCCCTGGCGTGGGAACTTAACGTGGTGCTGACCAGGCTCATGGGGCCCCCATTCGAGCCGATGCACTCCGCACCGATGAAGTTTGTGTCGTGGAAGACTGCGTTCCTGGTGGCCATTACCTCCGCACGACGAGTGGGGGAGATCCAGGTCCTATCCTGCAAAGCACCGTACTTGACTTTCCATGCCTCGAGGGTGGTGCTTAGGACGCACCCCTCCTTTATGCCAAGGTGCCGTCGGACTTCCATCTTAACAAGCCCTTGGTGTTACCTGTTTTCTTCCCGTCTCCTTCGTCGCCGGCCGAGAGGACTTTGCACTCGCTGGATGTGGCTAGAGCGCTGAAGTTCTACGTGGACTGCACAAAGAGTTTCCGGAGGGCATCACAGCTGTTCGTGAACTTTGGACCTGTGAATCAAGGGAAGGCTCTCTCGAAGTCTTCTATTTCCAGATGGCTCTCCGGCTGCATCATGCACTGTCACCGGTTGGCTAACCGACCGCTGCCAGGCCGTCCGAGAGCCCATTCGACCAGAGCGATCGCTGCTACTACAGCGTTCTTATCTGGTGTGCCCCTGCTGGACATCTGCAGGGCTGCTACGTGGAGGTCAACGCACACCTTCACGAGATTCTACTGCGTCGATCGGGATTCCAGGGAGGAGTCCAGGGTCGGCCAAGCAGTGCTGCGCAACCTGTTCGCTTAAGGTGAGCCTGGTGAGGAGGTAAGAGATGCTTAATGTTGAGTTTTTTGTATTGCTTAATGTTGAGCCTTTTACCACCTTTTTGTGCATGTGTGTACTGCTATTTATTCTTATATTCATGAGCATGTGAATCCATGCCAGACCCCTTGCTGGAGAAGGAACAAGTTACTTACCTGTAACTGTTGTTCTCCAGCATGGGTCTGGCATGGATTCACATGCGAACCCTCCCGCCTACCCCTCTGCGGCTCTTCACTTGGTCATACTGCCACTTCACGTGCTACCAAATCTGAAGATGGCTGCCAGAGGCGGGGCTTAGGTAGAGGGCAGTCATTGGCTGTGGTCAGCATGACGCAGAGGTCAGTGATTGGTTACTACTACAAAAGACAGATCAGAAACGAAACTGATACTGATTTTTTCTTTACCGAGGATTCCCAGCCTGACGACGGGTAATATTCATGAGCATGTGAATCCATGCCAGACCCATGCTGGAGAACAACAGTTACAGGTAAGTAACTTGTTCCTTTTAAAAGTAAAACGGTTCTGGTTCCGTCCCTGACTGTATGGAGGAATGGGGACTATGGACTAGGAGTATGTGAGCCCCTATGGTGAGTAATTTTTAATTTCTCCATTATGGTTATCTTCATTGAATTTGTAAACAACTCGCCCTCCATCCCATAGATATCATATGTAGTGATTCAGTTCGAGAGGACAGGTATATTTAATAATTGTTACATTGTCTACACCTTGGAACCTACCCACTCAGGTGTGTAGCATGTTGGGAAGTATGCTAAACATTTCAAACAGATACACACATATCCACATCTTCGCACAGTAATTCCTACTTCAGTCTTAGTTTGATGTTTATTTAATGAAGTAAACCAATGCTTCTTTGTAGACAATATTGCTAGTCTTTCCTGTAGGAGTTTGTGTGAACAAATTGTCTTTGTTTGCAACTCTGGAGCAAGTCACATAAAGCTGATCATGAGAAAAGCATGAATTCAGTAAATCGGTTCCAACTACTTTGAGTTGGAGCATTGAGATTGTGCAGCAACATTATTGGTGTCCCGATCTACAGCCGAGGCAGCAGTTACCTCAACATGAGTGCCGTACGGGCTGAAGCGTTTAAGCTTGAAGTGCTATACCTGTACGTGTACGGCTGAAGCATGTATGCTTCGTACTGTTGAGATGGCATACATTCATCAACTTCCGTGGGAAATAAAGTTTCTGTAATTGTCATGAGAGATTTTCCACTATGTGACGGACAATGTCATTGCGGACGCTATTGAAGAGACATGCACTGTTTCCTGTCATCCGCATTACTACAAAAGCACTGTATTGTGTCACCCGCATTACTTTAAAAGTGAGTGCCGCAAAAATCAGCTAGAATGCTGATAGTTTAGAAAGTTTAGGAACAATGAACTGCTGAAGTTTTCATAAAATGCTGAACTTTAGGAACAGTGAATGTAGAACTACGGCAGAACTAAGGCGCGAAGAGCCATATGGCAGGGATAAGCATTGCAGACCGCTTAAAAAAGAAAATCCGAAAAAGGTATATTTTATACTTGTTATTACATTGTCTACACCATGGAACCTCCCCACATGCCAAATTTCACGCTTGGAGCATGTTGGGAAGCATGCTGAACATTTCAAACAGACACACACACAGATATCCACAAATGTCCCTTTTATTACACAGCCTGCAGTAGCGGCCATGTCGTTATGGTTAAGTTGCTCAACTCATAGGAAGAGCGCTTTTTGGGCGGCTTGTTACTTCGCTCCCCCTGGACGAATTCTCACCAAACTTTGCAAAAAAAAAGTATATGCCCCGCTTCAAATTCTTTTGGCAAGTTTGGTACGGTTTCGTCAATGGGGGACAAAGTTATAGGGGCTCCCAAAAAATGTTTTTTTCCATAGATGCAATGGAAAATAAAAATTGCTCATGCCTGCAGCCGAAACCGCTGGATGGATTTTCACCAAATTTGCAACGGGACTGGTGGCTTGGTCCCGAAAGCGTGCTTTTGCAAATTTGCTGTAAATCCGTTCAGTAGTTTTCTTTAAAACAAGAAAAATGTAGGCCCAAATAAAGGCCCAAATAAATTAGTGATATCTGGGTCGCTCTGCTGACTCATTTCCCTGTTCCCTGTGCGGACAGATTGGTCCAGAGGGCAGCTGATATCCGCGGACACCAAGCATGCCCGTTAATTGGCTGGTGAAAAGCGTAATGTGCGTCATATTTTTCCGGAGCGCCCGCCACGTTCTATCTGCGGTCGGGAACAGGGCTGGGAAATATGGTTTAGGGCATCTGGTGTTGGGAAGAGGGGCTGGGAAGGGTCGGGGAGTGAAAGATGGTTGATATCATGTATTTGTTTAGGTGGAAGAAGAGCGTGCGGGCACTGCAGTCCATGGACACTGCGGTAGTCCACAGACAGGGTCTTGGGCGGGCGGCTTATCTGGTGAATGCGGCAGGCTGCATTAGGGTAGGGGAGTCGAATGTAACCAGATTTAGCCCACAAATACTGCAGTAGGTAGTGTTTGGTGGGCAGTTGGGGGAACATGTCTGGGGTTATTTGGTGACTGCACGACAGCTTGTTAGAGTAGGGGAGTGTAATCTAGATGATATGGTGTCATTGCCAATGGTGAAAAATAGAGTTGGTGGTCTATTTTGATATCTGCAGATGGTGTTTAAATTTGGATGTTGAGGGCAAATTGTTGTGTGTGGGTTGTGGCCAGTGGCCAGATTGTTGGGTGCATGGCCGTATTATGCACCTAAGTAAATTGTTCTACATATTGTCTCACTTGGTTGTCTCATGACTGTAAATATGCTTCTTTCATTATTGTACCTTGTTATACTGGAAAGCGCTTTGGATTAAAGCGCTACATAAACATAATAAACATAAACATGATGTGGTGGTTGTGGCCCGACCCTAGACTCTTGGGTGCATGGCCGGAGGCTGTAGGCCGTAGAAGGCCATGCCCACTAATAAAAATCTATGAAATTCAGTGAAAAAACATTGTTAAAGAGACGTTCTGGTTACAAGTAAAACCGAAAACCCCCAAAAATTCACAAGTTATGGTAAGCTAAGCAACCATAACTTGCGCCACCAGCGTGCACTGCTAAGACTAATACCCAGGACATCAAAAACGACATCACAAATGTCATTGATGACATCACATATCTGGGCCATTTGTTTTTGTTCACTGACATGTCTAAGCCAGGCGGTTTTGTTCACTGACAAGTCAAAATATGAAAATTGAAAAGGTGCTATATATCTATATATTAGCCTTTTTGTATGTTCTTAAAGTGCTTTCCATATGGTTTGGTCTCAGCTCATGGTGCACATATATGGGACAATAAGCAGGCCTCATACGCAATTAATTTGTATACATGAGAAACGTGTGATGTTTCTTTCTTCCTTACTTTAGTTTCTCTACATGTGCCTCTGATTTGTATGCATTGTAGGTATTCCTATGTATTGTTTGTACTAACACATGTATGTAGTAAGTCTTGATTATTAGCTATTTATTCCATGTTTAACATTACTCAAAACTCTGATAAGGTAGCATTCATTATTTTACTATCCAACATTACAAGATTAAAAATATTGTACTTCTACAGTACATGCTGCAGCCATTGCCGATCTGTATGTATGATTAGGTTCCTGTATCAACAACAACACTCCAATGTAATGTTTTGTTTAGATGAGTACATTCTTTAATACATTAAGTAGTTCATCATAGGTCTCCCGATCACCCCTAACATCTTGTTACCAACATTATAAACACAACCTCTTGTAGGGACTTTTCATCCAAATTAATTTCATATGTGATGTCATCAGAGATGTCATCAATGACATTTGTGATGTCATCTTTGATGTTCTGGGTGTTAGTCTTAGCAGTGCACGTGGTGGTGCGAGCTATGGTTGTATAGCTTACTATAACTGGCGACTATCTGTTTTTTTTTAGTTTTACTTGTAACCATAACGTCCCTTTAAAAAAGTTTTTTCTGTGAATTTCATAGGTTTTTATGAATGAAAATGTTTCATAGTGCATCACTGTATATACGTTATTAATAATTCCTCTTTTAACATATATCAAAGAACTGTAAACATCATATTTTTTCAACGCATACTGATGTGTGTCGTTATCAGCAGCGAATGCTGAGGATGCAAGTCATGGTTCAATTGCCTAGGGCATGAGGCTCGACCATGACCCCAGCCCCACTAACCCACCCCTGTTATCCACTGCAGCTACCCTGCATGCCAGTTCAGTGTCAACTATACCCTCATAATGTTGCCAATGGCCAGTGCTCATGGCTTGCAGCCATGGCCAGTCTCCACAATCCATGGGGCATAGGCTTTGGCTGTGCGCATTCCCCAATAGGCAAATCAGAGTAGACATTTGACCTTGCCGAAGGCCAGTCCCACTGCCCAGGCAGCAAAGTTATATCACTATTTTTGTACTTACTTTTTTTTTTTTTACTTCTTTTTATTGAATTTACAATATGTAACATGTAAAACATCCACAACCATTCCCCCCTCCTGCCTCCCCCCCACAGGGTATCTTTTTTGCTCCTTTCCTGTGCTGATTCCGCTTGTGCAGGTTCCATGTGTTCATTGCAAGTCAAAATGTTAAAGGTGCTGGGGGCACCACATTGCCCTGTAATCATCTTTGAGGAAGGCTAACGTCTCTCCCCAGTCCTTTGCAAATTTCTGTACTTCCCCATTCATGGCATATGTCGCCCATTCTAAGGCCGCTGTGTCCCATACTTTACGTAGCCAGTATTGGATTGTAGGTATATTCGTGCTTTTCCATCGCTGCACTATTAGTGTCATTGCTGCCAGGGTTAAAACCACTCTTGCCTTTTCTCTGTTTTTGGGTTCCCCCGCTGCCCCCCCCCTTTCCCTCCGGCCCATTAAAATCTGTTTTGGGGGTCTACCCCCCCTTTCCTGTATGCCTGGTCTTGCGCCTGTTGCACTTCCTCCCAAAAGGGAACTATTTTCGGGCACCTCCACCATATGTGTTCTGCCGTGCCCTCTTTCCCGCATCCTCTCCAACATTCCCTTGATACCCCTGGATAATTTCTATGTAGACGCGCCGGCGGTAGTGCCACCCATCAAGTATTTTATACCAGGCTTCTTGTAGCTGGGAGGCCTTGGCCAGTTTGGGAATCTTCCACCATAGCTTCTCCCACTCCACCTTTTTTATATCCCTCCCTAGTATCTGTTCCCATCTTGTCATGTATGGCCATTGCTGCCTAGGGGTTGCGTTGTCTAATATAGGTTGGAGATCAGCCCCTTGGACCCTTCATTTGACATCAAGAATTTGTCAAATGGGGTGATCTCTCTATTGGCCGCCTCCTTGTTTGTCGGTTGCAGCAACCAGTGGCGTATCTGGGCGTTTCTGAGCCTCTCCCCTTCTCCAATCGTGAATGATCTTTTGCACTCCATAAAGGACAGAATCTCTCCCTCTTGAAACATGTCCCGCATTCTTTTGCATCCTCCATCCTGCCACTTCCTAAATGCTCCCTTCTCCGTTCCGAGTGTGACGTCACCATTATTGAAGATAGGTGTGAAGGGGACGGGAATGATGTGATACCCAGCGTCTTTGCCAGTCTATCCCAATTCTCTGCCATTAAGCTTGTTATAGTGCTTTCATACATGTTTGGTCTGTGCTCTTTCCGCAGCCAGAGTACCTCCTCCAGGTTATGCTTTGTCATCTCACTATCCATCCCGACCCATTGCTTTTCCTCGCCTTCGTGTAGCCATTACATGATGACCCGCAGCTGGGTTGCTTTGTAATGCGGTCTGAAATTTGGAAGGGCCCACCCCCCCTCCCTCCTGGGGGTCGCCAGCTGGAGCCTATTAATCCTTGCCCTCTTCCCTTCCCATATGAACTCATTCATCAGGGAGTGTAACTCCCTGAAGAATCTCATCGGCACTGCCTGTGGAATAGCCTGAAATAGGTATAACAGACAGGCTAGTGTCGCCATCTTAACTGCAGTTCAGTTAGTCTCCCCAGCCACGAGATCCGCATTTATGGAAGTCCTTTTTTATTCCTTCCAATAGGGGGGGGTAGTTTGCTGCGTACCAACCCTTAAGTGTCAGGGTAATCTAAACCCTAATACCCCCTGGTGTTCATACAAATGGGGTCTCGTTTTTTTATCTGTTGCAGACCTCCTTTTTTAGGGTTAGATTCATCAATTCCGACTTTCCTATGTTGATGCGCAGGCCTGATGCCTCCCCGAATTTCTCTAGTACGCCCCTACTTGCCCTGATAGATTCTAGAGGATTGGTTAACGTCTGCCCGGACCTGTTGGGTCGCTTCTTCTCTCCCTGGCCTCTCGATCTCTTGAGCCCCCCCTGGGGGTCCAGGCAGTTCTTCTGTGCCCTCTCGCCCTGCGGCGCCCCACCGGCCGGCTGACTTATGCCCTGACGCTGGATCGTCCTTGTGTCGCACCTCCTCCCTTGCTCAGAGGCTGGTGTTCCGCTCTCCGTTGCTGGTCCGCCGTCCCTCTGTGTCAGCTTCTCTCGGCCTTGCGTGGTCGTAGGGTGTGGACACCGCTATCCCGGGGATGCCACTTGCTTTTCCTCGTGGCTCCCCTCTCATCCGCTCCACATCTCTGGGTCAGTTGGCCACCTCTCTGCTTCCCAACGCCCGAGGCTCTGGACGGCCACGCTCCTCCTCCCAACTTGGCTCGTGGATGCTCCGTACTCACGCCGTCTCTCTCCGAGCTTTGTCGGAGCTAATTCCCTGAGGTGGTTCTTCGTTTAGCCGTCACACCTGTTATAACGGGGTGGTGGGGCCGCTAAGTTTCGCGGTGGGGCTCCAGAGCGCCGTCGGCACTTCTACTCAGTGCCGGCGGACAACTTAAAGTCCTGTACTTACTTTTTGACACTTTCAAAAAAGTAAAACACATGACAGATTTGCAAAAGCATGCTTTCAGGTCCTTGCTGATGCTCCTCGTGCAGGTTTGTTGTAATCCAGTCCAGCAGGTTTGTTGTAATCCATTGCAGCACTTCAGGCTGTAGCCGCAAGCAGAATATTTGTTCCCATTCAAACCTAGGGCTTCGGCCATGGCGAATGGCCCACTAAGTAAATCAGAGTACACATTTGTCCTTGCTCAGGGCCAGGCCCATTGCCCCGTCACCAATGTTATATCACATTTTGACACTTTAGAAACTTAAAACACAGGAATGATTTTCAAAACCATGCTTTGAGGTCCTTGCTGATGCTCCTCGCGAATGTTTGCTGCAATCCTGTCCAGCACTTCGGGCTGTAGTAACAAGCAGAATTTTTTTTCCCATTCAACCCTATACCGATTTCGCAAAACTTTACCACATAGCCGGTCCCTGGGTGCCATGCCCACTTTTAACCCCATGGCCGGTCTCTCGTTGTCATGGCCAGCAACCAGATTGTCCGTGGCATGGCCTTTGGGCATGACCCAGACAATATGACCACTGCCCATGGCCAAAGGCTATACCTCCGTCACCAAAGGTATATCACTATGTTCTTGTGCATACATTATGATACTTTTCAAAAAATAAAACAATAAAACACGAGTTTGCTGCAAATCCGTCCATGTTTTATTTTTTTGAAAAGTGTCAAAATGTACGTACAAGAAATAGTCATATAACTTAGCCCCACTTGACAAAATCCATTCAGACTCGGCACAAACATTCAAAGTTGGGTATATAGTCTTTCTGAAAACTTGTGTGCAGATTTGTCAAAAGCACCAAATTTAAAAGCCTTTCAAAAATGTGCCCCCCGCCCCCTCTAATTTTGCCCCCTCTTGGCAAAACTGCACTATAACTGTTCAGGGTCAGGTCTAGAATGATATTGCAAAATTTCATACACTTTCATTGAGTGGCACCAAAGTTATAAGCCATCCAAATACTGCTTTTCACCGACCCTGTAATGGAGAAATATGCTTGGATGCCCCCGAACATCTGAAATGTTCGCAAACATCAGAGAAGGAAAAAACATCCCGTACGGTCCTCATCACCCCTCACCTCCCCAGAGATAGTTTAATTTGTTTGACAAGTGCAATGTTGTGTTTTTTAAACTTCTTTTTATTTCTTTCCATACACTTACATTGCCACATTCACTCAATTAACCCCTTTTCTGTGCTTTAGTGAGGCCTCCCGGACCGGGTTCCCACATCCCTGCCATCCAAACCCTTTCCCGGAGCTGCTCTCTTCCTCTTACCATCTTGCCCACCTTTTCCCTCACCCCGTCCCAGAATTGCTGAATAGCCGGGCAAATCCACCAAATGTGCTTCCAGTCCCCCTTCCCTGTGCACCCCCCCAGCACTTGTCTGTTGTTGTTGTGAACATTGCGTAAAGCCTCTCAGGCATGTAGTGCCATTGAAGTAGCACTTTTTGCCACATCTCCCGCACTTGTATTGAGCGCGTTAATTTTGGGATAGTTCCCCAGATATATTCCCACTGTTTCTCTGTAATCGTTTCCCCCAATGTCTCCTCCCACTTCACCATATAGTTCCAACGTACCTCCTCCACCTGGGCATTCAAGAACCTATACAGATTTGAAACTAATTTCCCTGATCCTGTGTTTGTCCTCATGTGTTGCTTGAAGGGTGTCAGTTATATAGTGGCTGCCTGCCCTATGTGGGGGGGCTTGAGCCAATGTTTGAGCTGGATGTAGTTAAAGGTGTCCTTGTCTGTTAGCCCCAGAGCTTTGTTGCAATCTTAAAATGTCATAATGTTCTGCCCATGGTACATATCCCTATTCGCTCAGCATCCTGCCTGTATCATTTTTTTATATTAGGCACTATCCATCCCCGATCGGAAGTGTGGGTTTTCAAACATCGGGAGGAACGTCGAGGGGTAATTTGTCAGTGCCCCTCTCTTGATCGCCACGTCCCATGCCTCGACCACCAGAGCCAACATCTTCACTTATCTTGACATTCGGATGCCTGTGTTGTCTCTTAAACCATAGCAGACCCGAGAGTGGGGACCCCGCCACCGCCCTGTCATGTCCTGCCCATATATGTTGTGGGGTGCCCGCTACCCATTCCTTCATTACCCGCAGCTGGGCCGCTTCATAGTACCTGCGGAAATGGGGAAGTGCCAATCCTTCCAGATTTCTAGATGCCGTCATCGTTGGCATCGTTATTCTGTGTCTTTTGCTTCCATATAAATGCCTTTACGGTTTTGTTCAGGGATTTGAAAAACGTATCTGGTTATGTGCAGGGCTTGGAAATGATATAGATGTTTCGGTAAAACCACAATTTTAGTTGCCACCATTCTCCCCCACCACAATCTTGTTAGTGGATTGCATTTCCTGATCTCTGTTTTGATTTTTTTCTAATGGTTTTGGTAATTGCTTTTTACATTTGGCTAACTGATGATGTTAGTGTGATCCCCAAGTAGGTTATCCCTGTTTTTGGCATTATTAAGTATGTATTTTGGGTCAGCCTTTCTATCGTGTCCTGTTTAGATTTTTGTTTATTTATTTTTAATCCAGATATTGCCCCAACCTTTCCTATTCATTCATAAGCTCTGGCACGGAGCGTTCCGGGGCTGTTAATGCCACCAGAATATCGTCCGCAAATGCCATGATTTTGTGTTCCTTCCCGCCATTGCTATCCCCTTCACCTCATCCGCCTCCCGGATCCTGGCCAGTAGTGGCTCCAGAAAAATCACATATAATAGCGGTGAAAGTGGGCACCCTTGTTTTGTATCCCTCCGCAGGATAACTGGTTCTGACAATATTCCGTTAAGGGCAACCCGCATCTGAGGATGAGTGGTTATTGGCCTCAATCGTTTGGAGAAAATTCTGTCCAAACCCCATTCGTTCCATTGTGCGGAATAGCTGCGTCCACTCTACCTTGTTGAAGGCTTTCTTGGCATCCAATGAGACCAGTATTGCCAGTGTTTGCGTCATTTCTGTTATTTCCATTAAATGATATACCCTAAGCATATTATCAAATGTCTGCCTTGTCGGAACAAACCCTGATTGATCTGGTGGTATTAGTGTAGGGAGTAGATCTTTACCCTGCTTGGGGAAAACTACCAGTTTCACCTCATTCATGGATCGGGTAATGTTACCTTGTAACTTAAACAAATTATACATCTTTGTTATTTTAGGGGCCAAAATGTCCATAAACGCTTTATAGAAGCATTCCGGGTATCCGTCTGAACCAAGTGCTTTGTTTCTCGGCTGGCTTTTAATTGCTTTTCTCACTTCTTCCAACGTTATGTCTCACTCTAAGTTCTCCTTATCCTCCTCCGATATCCGGGTGAGGTTGAGGTTCTCTAAGTATTCATCCTATTTGTCCGCTTTCAGATTATTGGATGTGTATAGCGTGTGGTAATAGTCCCTCAATATTTCACACATGTCCTCTTCCTGGGTCTTCTCCTGCCCCTGTTTGTCCCGGAGCTTCATAACTGTTCTACTCTTCTCTCTTGCCTTTAGTTGCCTAGCTAGATGTTTGTCTGCCTTATTAGCTCTTATATAGTACCAATGTTTTAGGTATAAGAGTGATTTTTCTGCCTGTCGGCTGCGCAGCGTTCCCAACTGGCCCTGGACATGTCTCAGTGCTAGTCTCAGTTTCTTATTTGGTTTATTTGATGTTTCTCCTTGAATCTCCTTCAGGTTTTCTCCCAGCTTCTCCTCCCACCTGCCTTTTTGTTTATCCCTTCACACTTTTAAGGCTATCGGGTCCCCCTTAATACCGCTTTGAAGGCTTCCCAGACTATTCCCAGTGATGTATCCCTCGTGTCATTGCCAAAAAGTATTGCTCTATCTTTCCCCTTATGAAGTTCAGCAGAACCTGATCTTGTAGGAGTTCAGTAGGGAACTTCCATTTTTAAATTTTTTTTATTTGTGTTTTGATTTCTAACTACAAAAGAAAAATCTTTCACAATTTTTCTATTAAACAATTCATAATATCCAAAAATAGATACAAACAAGTAAAAGAAAAAAAAAGATTCAAAATAATAACTTCCATTTCGATAATCCTCCTTTAGTGTGTCCTAAGATAAATGTTGCCACAATCAGGGCATGATCGGAGAGGGTAATAGAGCCTAAGTCAATCTGTTTTACCTTGCGTATGAGTCCCATGGAGGCCGTATATAGTCAATTCTTGATTGCGAGGTATGAACGTGGGAGTAGTGTGTAAATCCCTGTGCCTGTCCCCGAACCGCGCTCCACACATCGTGCAGTGCTAACATCTCCATTTTATTTTTTAGCGCCTTTATTGGGGCTAGTACCCCGAACGTGTGATTTTACTCCTGTCCAGGTGGGTGTCCCAGGCTATATTGAAATCCCCCGATAGAATAATTTCCACCGTGGCGAATCCTTCTAAGCTAGAGAGAATCCCCTTTAAACCTGTCTTGTCCCGTATTAGGTGCGAATATTGAGGTCAGTGTTAGTTTCCGGTTTCCATAGGTTATATTTAGGAAGAGGTAATGTCCCTCCTTATCGGCCAAGTATCCCTGCACATGTATACCCTGTCCATCCTGTATTGCTATCTGTACCCCCACCCTTTTCTCCCCAGCGTTAGCTTGATATATTTGTGAAAACCCTCTCGTCTTTAATTGACTCTTATCTTTTTTCTTAATATGCGTCTCCTGATACATTAATATGTCCGCTTTCATCCCCCTAGTCAGCTGTTCCACCTTTTTCCTCTTAATGGGGGTATTCAGTCCCCTCACATTGTATGTTAGTATTTTTAATGACCCCATCCTATCCCCCATTTATTCTGTTCACTCTTATTCTCTGAGCCCTGGAACTACACCACTCTTACCCCCTCGTTCCCCTTCCCCTCACCTCCGCTATCCCCAACATTCCCCAACATATTGTCCTCCCACCCACCTTCCCCAACTCACTGAGGAGGGCCCAGGTTCCTATGAACGGTCAGACAAAATGTCTGCCATGACTGGCCCTCTAACCTCCCAGAGAAATCATTGTGGGGAATACTAAACCCCACTAGGAGTTCCATAGTTCGTATCCCATCCTGCCCACCTGGGCCGCATATTCAGTGTAACATTGACGATTTTTGTCCCCTGTGTGGGTTCCAGCTTATGTCACCCTTCCCATTCTTACTTGACCACCTTGGTTGTGAGTGTCCTCAGTCTATGGCTTCCTCTTCCCATTTACTTCTTATTGACTGTTCTGACGTGGTTGGTGACTGTTTTCCATTGCCCCGGCTTCCTGTGGATTCTGCCTCTTCTCCGTTGTCCCTCGCTTGTCGCCTGACTGTCTCCTTGCAGGTGCAAAATTAGTTCTCCATCTTCACATGTGGTGATTCGATGTTGCCGTCCTACCCACGTGAAAAGCAATCCAAAAGGAAATGTCCATTTGCACGGCAAAAATGTCACCACTGTGCCCATCTGCCTTCTCTTCTGTTATGTAGCTTGCGCAAGGTCTTGATAGATCTGCACGTCCTCTCCATTAATCCGTACCTGGCCTGCCATCCTCGCCTTCCGCAAAATGTGTTATTTCTGTCCATAAGAGGTGATTGGCACCAGTACATATCTAGTGCGCGCCCCTGGTTCCCCTGTTCTGCGCAGGACTACACAGTGTTTCCGGTCGATTTCGACCAAATCTTCTAAGTCTTCTGCCAAGAGCTGTTGGGCAGTGGTTTTCAAGTCCTTGTCCTTCACTTTTTCTGAGAGATTCTTAATTCTTAAATTGGACCTCTGTGAGTGATTTTCTAGATCTTCGGATTGTATTTCCAAATTGTGTGTTAGGCACATGATGTTTCAGAGCCTCTTCGTTTTTTTTCGAGTCCTCCTCCATATCCTTGACTGCCCTTTCTATTATGTCTGTCCTTTCTTCCAATTTGGCCACATCCAGTTTTATTTTCTGCACCGACTGCTTTATTTCTACTTTTAGAGACTCAAATTGCGTTTGGAAAGGGGCCATAAACTGGTGTGGGGCCATGCCTTGCTCACTCCTGCTTCTCTGGGTGTTGTCCCCTTGGGATGCCTCCGGGTGCATGTGGGAGCCTGCGCGTATGTGGCAGGGGACACGCGTAGTGCGTTCTGGTCCTCCCTGTCACTGGGTGTTTCGTGTCTCCTGCCACTCTTGTGTTTCGCTTGGTGTCCCCTCCTCGTGACTTGGGTCGGGGGCACCAATTCTCCTCAGCTTCCCCTGGCTGGCAGTACCTTCCTTTGCCTCTGTTGCCAGGAGTTGCCTCCTGTCAGCTGTTGGTTGCTGTATGCACCGCTCGCCGGTCTCTGCCTGCAAGCTGCGGGGTTAATCCTCTCTGTGGATTCTCTGCTTACGCTTGGAACGCTATGTTTTTACGGCGATGTCCACGGACTACGGGCACTGTTTGTGAATCCAACATGACGTCCGTTTCAAACATTTTGAGGCACCTCACATTTTCAACAGACCAATCAGCGGGAGCATATGATATCCGTGAATGTCACGCTGCTTTCTGATTGGCCCAGAGGCGGTTGCGGACCCCGAATCAGGAAGTGAGTGTGCAGACCGGAACCAGATATCACTAATACTCACACGACCCTTGCCCTTTCCTCCATACTTTTGGGAGATCGGGACGGGACTGGAGCACTTTTGAGGCATCAAAAATTACTTTTTGGACTTCTTTTATATTTATGCGGGGCCACCAAACGTGACCGTAGACCTGCCTTCCTGAGCTCTGCCCGTGCATCCCCCTTCAGTCCTTTTCTCTGCGCTGTCGGGGTCGGACGCCCTTGCATCGTAGGGACATTTTCTTTTTTGTTCCCTTGCCCTTCATCTTCCTGCTCCGGTTCCACGGTCTTCTTTACTCAGTCTATGCTGGAGCGTCTGGGATTCGTGTCCTGTTCTTTGTGCAAACATCGTTTCACGCGGGCAGTTCCCCATTCTCTCTGTCTGAAGTGCCTAGGCCCGGAACATCAGTGGAACTCTTGCTTCTACTGTGACTCCCTCTCCGTCTGGGCACTCCAGCGTCGGCTCTTCAGGTAGGAGGAGGTGTTCCAATGGATTCCTCCTCCACATTTAGCAGTTCATCAACGAAAAAAGGAAGTGTCTGGTAAGTTCCTTCATTTTAAGGGCAACCCGGCCATGGGACTCCTTCCCGGGGTCTTCTGGTTCCGGGAGGGGCCCAAGTGGCTCTGGTACCAGGGTTCTCTCTGATGTGTCCTGAAAGTGATCTAACCTGGATTCCGGAATTTGTTCCGAGGCCCCCAGTCAAGGGGCTGTCAAGACCGGATATTCATCCGAGGTTCCCCATATGGGGTTAAGGTTAAGCCCAACATTTCTGGGGCTGTTTTGACCGGAGTTATTCCTGAGGTTTCCAAGTCTGGAACTAAACGTACCGAGCCTAGTCTCGAGGTTTCTTGTACAGTGACTAAAGGCACCAGGATTATCCGTAAGGATCCCCAACTAGGGGTTATATTTAAAACCGGCAAGATCATGGGAACTCCTCTGAGGGCTTTGACTACGGGGGGGGGTGACCCTAAGCCTTCCCACAAACAGTCTTGTGGTCGAACCGATCCTGCTGAGGGGGCAAAGAAGGAGGGCAAAGGCCCCAAGTCTTCAAGTATCGATCCTGCCGATGTTCCCTCACCGAGGGCTAATTCTTCTGCTGAATCCAAAGGAGCTCAAAAGTGCTCTAGATCTGCCAGTACCGGCTCTGCCGAGGTTCCCTGTCACAAGGCTAAAATGCATTAAAAAGCCCCTGAAAACCCTGTGGTGAAAATGGCCTCACTGACACCTGTGACGCAGTTCACCTCAGGCAGTGACAAAATGGTAGTTCAACACATACGGTCTGAGGCAGCCATTTTGATGAGCTCTTTCACACCAACGTTCTCAACGGCTACTGCATAGGGGCCTATATTTTGGGCTGAGCATAATTTTCCACGGAATGTGGACAATAGGAATCCTTTCCGCCTTCCAATGGATTGGCGTGCTCTGTTTCTGCTGCCACACAGTCTCGCTCCCTCCTGCGTTCGCTCCCTTAGTCTGTGCGGATCCAGTTGGTGGGGGGCCATCCTGCCAACCAGCCTCTTTATAACCCTGGGGATATGCCCCTCCAGAACGGCCTCTACCCACTTCTGTGGCTGGACCTTCCTCTGAGGATGTGTTCTTTGGCAAATTCCAGGCCCTTATGCACTCTGACCCAATGAAGGCATACTTTAAGGATCTATTAAAAGAAATGTATCCTAAGCCTCTCGAGCCGCAGCCTGCTCCTACAACCCTTTAGCAGGTTTCAGTAGTGCCGTCCCCTCCTACACTGCCACCTCTGCTTAAGATGCCTGTTGCGCAGTTAAGTATGTCCACTGGGTCTGAGGTACCACGTGCTGCGGATCTGTTTTCTGTTCCTGCCACAGCTGACGAAAACCAAGCAGACCAGGATAGTGATGACCCGCCCCACTCTGACATAGCCTTTCATGACCGGGTTGTGGATATGATGGCTATTTCGATACTCGCCTCTGACCCCACAAGAAGGTGTACTTTCAGGAGCCTTAACACTTACGACACAGGAGCGCACAGGCCTTTTCCTTCAAAAGGATGTGCTTAATGAAGCCCGCAAAGTGTGGGGGGAAAAACCTAATTCCGGGCAGCACGTAAATAGGAAAATCGGCGCTCGCTACAAGCTACACTCATCAGAAGACATACCCTTGACTGCATGTCCACTCCCCTCATCAACCGTGGTGGCAGCAGCTACGCTCCAGTCTAAACCGTCCTCAACATCCTCTGCGGCTGCCTCTCAGGTCCTGTCTGAAGCGGACAAACTTCTTGACTCCATTGCCGCAGCCCATCATGTAGACACTTTCTGCTCAGGGCCTTATGGTTGGAGTAGCCATCTCCCGCCAAGCGTGGTTGCATGCTACAAAGTTCTCGAAGGAGGTGCAGGACAAAGTACTTGATCTTCCCTTCGAAGGTAAAGAGCTGTTCTACTCCTCCACCGATGAGGAACTAAATAATACAAAGGCAAGCACGCAAGCGGCTAAATCTTTGTCGGTCCTTACCAAACCCCCAGCTAAAGCGGCCTATACGCAGAGGTTGGGGACCGAGACAAGGTCCTTCTCAGGTTTCAGAGGGTTCCAGGAGCGTTGAGCATGCCGAGCAGAAGGGTCCTTTGGTGCAGCTTGGCGCAAGCAGCAAAGGCAAAGTGGCCGGTTTTTCTCTCGGTCATCGGCCTCCACTTTGGCAAAAGGTGGTCTCACCCCCGATAAATTAGCCTAATGATGTTTTCCATCAGTCACATGAGACTCTGGTGGGAGGACGTATATCGTCTCATTTGGAGACGTGACAGACCATCACAGAAGATCAAATGGGACCACAAAGACCAGATTTTCCTCTGAGGTTCCCCATCTGAGGGCTAAGACTAAGTCTAACACTTCTGGGGCTGCTTCAACCGGGGTGATTCCCAAGGTTTCTGAGTCTGGGACTAACCGTACCAAGCCTAGTCTCGAAGGTTTCCTGTCCAGTGACTAGAAGTACTGGGGGAAACCCAGAGGATCCCCAATCGGGGGCTTTTTCAAAGGCCAACGGGATCAAAGAGCTCCATTTAGGAGCTCTGGCTACTGGGCGTGACCCTAAGCTTTACCACAAACAATCCTTTGGTCGTACCGGTCCTACTTAGGGGGCAAAGAAAGAGGGTAAAGGCCCTAGGTCTTCAAGCACCGGCCCTGCTGTGGTTCCCTCACTTAGGGCAATTTCTTCTGCAGAAACTAAAGGGTCTGAAAAGCGCCCCAGTTCTGCTAGTACCGGCTCTGCTGAGGTTCCCTGTCAAAGGGTTAAAATTGATTACACAGCCCCTACAATCCCTTTCTTGACAATGACCTCACTAAAACCTGTGACACAGATCACTTCAGGTGGTGACAAAATGGCGGTTCAAACCACGCGGCTATAATGCAGGAGGCACAGAAGCCTTCTACAAGAGCGCAGTACAAAAGTAAATGGCTTTCTGTTGACTGTGTCTTGTCTTTTATATCAGACCTTGTTGCTTTCCAGAAATATGTTCCTTGAGAGTCCATAGCCAAGGCTGCTATGTGGGCTTCTCCCTCGGCACACACTATTGTCTTGACCTGAGCTCCTGGGCTGATGCCCAGTTTGGCCAGGCAGTTCTTAAGAACCTGTTCCAGTAAGGGAAATTTCCATTCTCCCGTTTCTTTGGTTAGTGTTTGGGAAGTTCCCAAAAGTATGGAGGAAAGGCGCCGGGACTTAGGAGTATAACAAAGTTACTCACTGTAGTGACTACCTTACTTCTAGTCCATAGTCCCTTTCTTCCATACTCCCGCCCGCCACCCCTCTAAAAAGTATCCTGTATTTTGCTAATGGTCCTTCGACTTTGGCGATATAAAATGACTGAAAGGATATGCGCGGAGCTCAGGAAGGCCGGGCTACTGTCACGTGCGCTGGCCCCTCGTAAAAATAAAAAAAGGACAAGAAGTTATTTTTGATGCTTCAAAAGTGCTCCGATCCCATCCCGACTGACGGAAGGTCCTAAAAGTATGGAGGAAAGGGGACTATGGACTAGGCGTAAAGTAGTCACTAAGGGGAGTAACTTAGTTATTTCTTTTGACCTACTTTTTGGCAATTTTTTTAAAAACTACTGGACGGATTTACAGCAAATTTCCAAAAGCACGCTTTCGGGAACAAGCCACTGATGTTGGCGCAAATTTGGTGAATATCCATCCAGCTGTTTGGCTGTAGGCGTGAGCAACATTTGTTTTTCCATTGCGTCTATGAGGATTTCCCAGAATTTTTGGACACCCCACTCCCATTAACTTTGCATGCGTTGGACGAAACTGCACCAAACCTCACAAAATCATTCTGAGGGGAGCATATACTTTTGTGCAAAGTTTGGTGAGGTTTCGCCCATGGGGTGGGGGGAGGGCAAGTTTATGAACCGCCCAAAAAGTGCTCTTTCTATGACTTGAGCAACTTAACCATAACTAATATATATATATTTGCTAAGCTAAAAAAAAAGAGTGTAAGTAAAACTACATTTATAAAGCTAAAACAATAGGGTAAATACAACTTGCAACAAAAAATAACTTACGTTCTTACTTAGCTACTTATTTTGCTTAATAAAGCATCTTTTTTACAATACATTTTTATAAGGCTCATCCTTTCTAACCTATTGTAATTTGTTCAGTGATGTAATTTCCATGAAGACATTGAGTCAACGGTCACATGACATCTTACCAATACCCCTCACATTTTGATGATTTTGTGTAACTGCCTGACCCCACCAATAATACGTATGAGGAACTGACACCCATGAGCACTGGCTGTAATAGTGTGACCTCACATTCTGCAAATGAAGGCCTCGCTCAAGCTGGAGACCGAGATGAGAGATTGCAGCCAAAGTCTCCTATTCCTGTGTCTTGCACCACAGCTGAGTACATTATAGCAAACCTCAATGGTATGCATACAGCACACACCAGGATGTGGAATTGGACCCGGGGAAACCCCAAAAGGCACTACTGTGTTACTAAGCACCACTTCATGTCCTTTCCTGGCTACCCACAGGAAATGGAGAGGGTGGGGGGGTAATTTGGGATGACGGACCAGCCATATGGAGATGAGCGCCATATGATCAGTCCATTACAAATGCTAATTCAGGGATAACCCCTTCAAATCAAGGACAACAATATCATTGTTGCTGCAGTGTCCTTCTCACATGACCTCACACAGGTGAATACGCTATCCAGCGGTATGCCAAGAAGGAATTATAGCTAGTGTGAAGGCATCACAAAGTAAGACACAGACAACAGATTCAATTTTCTAAATAAAAGTTTTTTTTTTATTTAAAATGTTATATTTTTAAAATTTTACTTTTCATTTGTGTTCATAGAAATAAACATTACATTCGGAAAAGCATTTACTTGAGTTATTCAAATCACAAGATAAAGTAGGCGAAGAAGAGGGGAGAGAAAGAGAAAAAATAAAAAAAATAAAAAAGAAGTCAGATTATGTTCATGGAATTAGGATCTTTGAAGAAGCAGATATCTCCGTAAGGAATTGGACAACTGTATAGATCAGTTTCTTGTCTTGTCTTTGTAGTAATTTAGTCCATCTGGAGTCGCCTTCTTCTTGTTGGGCCGATATCTTAAATAATTTGCCCAAAATTGCTCTCTTCTCGTTCAGTGCAAGGCATTTCATGATTAGGTGATTCAAAGATTCAGGGGTGTCTATATCCCGACAAAATTGATCCGCTTTCGATATTTGTCTGGTATTGCGAAGGCTGTGTCTAGTCGGGTAGGTATTTAGGCGAATTTTCATAAATGCCATGCGAATGGTCGGATCTGGAAATAGAGCCAGATAGCGCGGAAGTTCTTTGAGGGCTCGGATATCCGTTGGGCATTGCACATTCATTGTGTATTTCACCTCAATATGGCCAGGCACTGCTCAAGAACAGTTTTGGCCAGTAGAGCTGCTGATATTCCCACAAATATGACCTCTGATGGTTTATTATTATCCCATTAATATATGTTTGAAGGAAAGGTCACCTACCGTAGCATTAAGTACAAGTTTGTATTGATAGCCTTTTCCCTCTATTCTACAGAAAACCTATATCCCTGCTAATCAGCCCACCTCCCTTTCCCTTGGTTATTGAGGCATTCTGGGCAAGATTGGAAAGGAGGTATTGGAGCTGAAACGTGTTAGAGGATAGAGCCCATGCACTGTGATGAAGTCCCCAGTTTATGACGTAGGGTAGAGAATAGGATGATCATGGGGCTGGATCCCACTACCTGCTGCATGATGCTGCAACACCGGGGACCTGTGAGGTGGATCTGTTGGCCTATCGCACCATTTTCCAACCCTTGGCAGGAAACTGCCACATGGGCCTGTCATGCCCCATTCCACTTTGTTTCTTTTTTTGTTGGTAAAACTTTAATTTCTGCCGCCCAATTACGCTTCAAATGCTCTCAAACTCAGCAACCAGAATTACTGTCTTTGTAGTAATTTAGTCCATCTGGAGTCGCCTTCTTCTTGTTGGGCCGATATCTTAAATAATTTGCCCAAAATTGCTCTCTTCTCGTTCAGTGCAAGGCATTTCATGATTAGGTGATTCAAAGATTCAGGGGTGTCTATATCCCGACAAAATTGATCCGCTTTCGATATTTGTCTGGTATTGCGAAGGCTGTGTCTAGTCGGGTAGGTATTTAGGCGAATTTTCATAAATGCCATGCGAATGGTCGGATCTGGAAATAGAGCCAGATAGCGCGGAAGTTCTTTGAGGGCTCGGATATCCGTTGGGCATTGCACATTCATTGTGTATTTCACCTCAATATGGCCAGGCACTGCTCAAGAACAGTTTTGGCCAGTAGAGCTGCTGATATTCCCACAAATATGACCTCTGATGGTTTATTATTATCCCATTAATATATGTTTGAAGGAAAGGTCACCTACCGTAGCATTAAGTACAAGTTTGTATTGATAGCCTTTTCCCTCTATTCTACAGAAAACCTATATCCCTGCTAATCAGCCCACCTCCCTTTCCCTTGGTTATTGAGGCATTCTGGGCAAGATTGGAAAGGAGGTATTGGAGCTGAAACGTGTTAGAGGATAGAGCCCATGCACTGTGATGAAGTCCCCAGTTTATGACGTAGGGTAGAGAATAGGATGATCATGGGGCTGGATCCCACTACCTGCTGCATGATGCTGCAACACCGGGGACCTGTGAGGTGGATCTGTTGGCCTATCGCACCATTTTCCAACCCTTGGCAGGAAACTGCCACATGGGCCTGTCATGCCCCATTCCACTTTGTTTCTTTTTTTGTTGGTAAAACTTTAATTTCTGCCGCCCAATTACGCTTCAAATGCTCTCAAACTCAGCAACCAGAATTACTAATCCTGCTCACAGGCATTTCAAAGCAAGCAGATGTTGCCCCAAGGATTTCTGTGACTGTGCCAGTGTGGCAGAGGGAGAGAGACAAGAGAGCCTGTACATGGGTTGCCCTCTCTGCTCTTGGGAAACTGAATGTTGTAAATCCAAAATGATGGCCGAGGCTCAGATAGGCACAGTTTGCAGCACTCTATGGCAGCAATATATCACCTGCAACTGATTTCAAAATGACAATTCAGAAAAACCCGATAGGAAGGTTGTGGTAGAAAGGGGAGTGGGGGCCAGGCGCTCCTAAAAGGGAAGGACGATTTTTGCTAAGGTAAAGGAGTTTGGAGTTGGTGATTGAAGGGTTGTTAAGGTGGAGAAGAAGGCAGGGAAGAGAGGAAAGTAGTGGGATAGAGGACAATGGAGACGCCACATAGGACATTAATAAGAAGCTTGGTGGCAACATTGATAGAGAGTAAAAGGTGAGTGTTAAAAGGAGCTTGGATATTACATCTGTGGGGAGGATAGGGAGTATTTTAAAGATGAGGGTGGGGCCAATATGACTGGAGAGGTCACAAGTCGTATTTAGGAGGTGGAGTAGAGTAATGAGGAGGAGGTTGGGAGAAGAAACCTGGGATTCGAGAGATGGTTTTGGAAGAGAAGATGGTCATTACAGAGGTGGGAAAAGGAGCCAACGAGTATCGAAGAGAGGAGTTGAGGCCAGCAGGCAAGCTATAAGCGTGTGAGTGGTGACCTGAGGTGCCGTGGAGGTATGGGCATGTGACAAGTCGTTGAGGAGGAACAGGAGAAGTATAAGTGTAAAGAAGATTGACCACTTGGAGCAGGAGATGATTGCAAATTGCCGAGAAGGTAGAGTAGGTGAGGCTATTAGGAAGTTGGGCTAGGAACCTGAGCCAGGGGGTTTACCAGAGAATTACAGCTTTTATGGCCACTGGGTTGTGTTAACCAGCCTCTTTGTGGTCGCTGTCAGGTTCTGCTCAGTGCTATCCACCACAGAGATGGTTTTGCACAAGCCGGTTGTGCAAGTGCTAGAGACCCAGGAGAGGGGTCTTCCTAGAACCGAGGGTAAGAATCAAATGATCTGAAACTACAAGCGTCGGGGACAAGAAGAACCCCAAGACTGAATAACTGAGAAACCCTGAGATATCCCTGGACAGAAATCCAGAGTATAACCCACTACTGAGCAGAAGGACTGAAGGTGTGAATATCCAGGAGAAGCAACTCTGTTGTTGGATTGCATTTCCCTTAGTTGATTCACTTCTGTTACGATTCACAATAAATCTGAATTGTTTTAAACTTAAACGTTGATGTCTGCCACACATTGATCCTTTTACGCTTTGTAACATTGGGCAGAGCTGAATCTGCCAACAAGCTTCCAAATCTATTTTATGATTTGCAAATAATCCTATAAGTTTGGCTATGGAGGTACAGTTAGTAATTTGATTCTGTGGAAAGGGGTCATGGACTACCAGTACAAGCCACTACAGTAAGGTGTACTATATTTGAGATGAATAATACGATTTCAAGACAATTTCCTTTTTATATCTTGCTCGAGGTGAACATGATCTGTCTTTTCTCATGATTTATTTTGATTCATTTTCAGAACTTGTCTATTGTCATGAGCATGGCTGGAACAAATGTGTCTGGGTCATACAGAGGTGACATATGCTATAAAACAGCACTACTGTAGAGAAATGTGATAACTGACGTTCTAGGCCTCGTTTCACTTTGACTAACAAGTCGTGAAGTTCATCTTCAGTCCCCTCAAAACAAATTATACTCATGGACATGTTTGTCGTTTGTTGGGTTGTGTGAGGAACCTGAGGGCGTCCTCACTTCTTTTCCCCCTGGTTCCTCTTCTCAAGTGGCCAGGGAAAGGCCATCGCTTTTGGATCCTGACCATGGGGGTGGATATGCGAAGGGGGATCACCTGGGTGGAGGAAACTTGTGGAGAGGACATCATTAGGTGAGACATGGTATCACCCATTCCCTTTCAGAATGAACCCTCTATCCCTCAAGCCTTTGTAGTCTACTGTCAGCCCCTTCCCTTTTCTTCCCTCGAAAATGTCCCCCAGAAACACCACCTCAACACTGGGACTAGGAAGAGACCAACTAGGAGGACACATCATTATTTGGGTGAGACAAGCACTTATCAGCCCTTTATTGTTAATATAGACACACATCAGTCGGGTACCAAGATGAGGAGGAGACAACACAGAGTTATGCACACTTCCTTTATTAATTCTGACTTCCCCAAAAACTGCTCTGGTACTGAGACGAAGAAGAGGGCTCTGGAGGTATCCAGGTGGAACAGTTAGGCGCGTCCACCTAATGGGTTTCGCCATAGTTCGGCAGTGGACTTAATGACCCACACCTGAGGTCACTTGACACTCCCAATGGATAAAAAAAGCCCCTGCCGCACAGCAGTAGGAGGAGCAGGCTCTTGAGAATGAAGCTGGAGACAGCAGAGCCCGGAGCAGTGTCAAACAGTTTAGAGAGACGCAGTCCTGCTACCCTCCTTTCCCAGTATGAACAACGGGATCTGTAGTACGCCCAAGGTGCCCAGCCGCTGCGGGAAACCAGGAGAGTGAGCAGTGCTCTCTGTGGCTGCTGCGGCAAGGCTTGTGGAAATTGGGAAGCCGAACGAGGAGTGAAAGAAACAGAAGGGAGCTGTTGTGTGCAATCATCGGGGCGCTCCCGGAACTTTATACAAGTACTTTTGAATACCAAATGAACTGAAAGATATTATAATAACTTTTGAATGCCGCCCAGAGCAAGTATTGAGTACTTTTGAATGAAGTAAGAGAAAGTTGGTGCATGTGGCAGATACCACGCAAATGGTGATTTTGAGATACAAGTATTGGCAAAGTATTGGAAAAGCCAAGAGAATACCAGGAAGGGTATGAGATGAGAAACCAAGTATTGGGCAAAGCTTAAAGAGTTCAAGGAACTGCACGTTAAGAGGAAACCTGTATTGGCAAGAGCCAGAAGAATACAGGAAAGGCTAACAAAGTGCATGCTGGCCAAACACGCCACAAAATAGTGTTAGAAGAGTGTGACAATGATGAAAGAACCGAGCTTTACTTTATGGAAAGCAGTGGTCAAATGTTGATTGAAAGCAGCCCAGAAATGGTATCGGAATTGATTGGAAGACCCTGTTTGTATTGGCTCTGGATTTTATTAACATATTGTTAGTATGGATTAGTTTGAAAAGGGTAATTACACCTTATATTTGTTGCAAAGTTTTATTTTATTGAGCATGTGAGTGCTAGCCGTTAACTTGGAATTCTCAAGCATTGATGGTCGCGAGGAACAAAGATACCTCAGTCCCTAAGCGGCCAACAGCGAGGTAAAGAACACTCGCTGTTCGAGGATTAGGGCCACGGGTGATAGAAACAGGATACCCCAGGCTTCCGGATGGCTGCTGAAAGGGATAGGGCAGATTAGGTAATGGCAGGAAAAGATACAGGGTTCTTTGTATACAAGAAAATAGAAAGAGCACCTACCAGAAGCTGGGAAATGGTGGACACTAGATGGATGGGGCTATACCTGTTCCCTCAGTGGGTCAAACGATACACAAATGCACTGGGATGAAAAGAGTAAGTGCCTATTAGCCACACTGGAATTCCTGTAGTCTGATGATGAAAAGGACCTGTGGGTGATGGCAGAGGAAAGCAAAGCCCAGGTCCGTGGTTCCAAGCAATGGGTAATCCGTAAACAATCCGTGAACAGTCCGAGGTCAGAATCAGATACAAGGGTCTGGAGGCGTAATACAGAAAGGAAGGTCTGAAAGCAATCCGAGGACAGAGCGAGGTCAAAATACCAGGAAGACAATCCTAAGGCGTAGAACAAGAGGAATGAAGCAAGAGGCAGTCTTTAGAACGAAGTCCAAATGGTCGTAGTAGCACGAACAAACCAGATCCCAAATGCCGTAAAACAGCTGAGAAGCGCAGTCTTGATTGATAGCGTTCACTTTATACCGCCAGTACTGTCACGTGAGTCTGCGGGTCACGTGACGCATCAGGTGATCCTACGGCTGACGCCTCGTACTGAGCGTGTTTGTTTTTTGCGGCCGTACGTGTGGATTGCTTGTGCCTGGATGGCCGCATTCCCTGAAGTACAGTACTCCTCCGGCTTTGAATGCTTCTTTTGTTTTGAGCATACAGGCGCCACGGGAGTCGCCACCCCATGTATGTTGAAGGCAAGCGACCCCAACCAGCATGATCCTCCCCGCAATGAGAGACAATGATGGACTCTCCCAGGATGGGAATAAGGCCAAGACAAAGTGCGGGTGAGCGTAAATGGGAGTTTATCAATCAGAATAGGGCATGCAAAGAACTCTGCAAACTCCGAGAGCGCTCTGTCTGACAATAGCAAAGACAGGCGTATATATTTACAAAAAACGTCATCAGAACCTACATACTATAGGGGGCACAAGTTCAGTGGGATTGGGTGGCGACGACTAGCTATAGGTGCTGCTGTGATGTGGTTGGCCTTGGCTGGAAGACGTCACTGGTCAGCCTCGTGGGTTGTGCTGGGCCTGGTGGGTCAGCTGGGTTCATCCGGGCGGTGTCGTTGTGCCACTGTGGCCAGTGTCAGAGATGAATGTCTTTTCCTGACTTCTTTGCCCTAGGCCATGCACACCGCAGTCATTCAGTCATTTGCAATATTATCTTCTTTATTTATTAAATCTTCCAATAGGTTATTCCACAGGTTAATGCAACACAGGAGGAATGCACCTAGAGCGGGGTTTCTTCATGGCGATTCATCAGTACATGGTTACCAGTGTCCTGTTGACCGGGTACCATAGGTCGTGGGGTTGGGTCTCAGGGCATGGGACAGGCGGTACATGTCATCATGTCTTGTTAGAAGTCATTATGGATGTGTTGCTGTGATGTTGCCATAATATTTGGTGTCCTAATTTTACAGGGGCCATTACCCTAAGGTGAGCCGGTGGGTCGTGGGGCTTAAGAAAGGGCGCCTCTGGATTTGTGTTTTCAGGCTGAGGTTTACTGCTGGGTTGTAAATAATGCAGGTGGCGGGCCGTGGCCTTGGGTGCTGCAGAGGGAACTACAAACCTTTGAAGCGGCTCCAGCCGAGTTGGGGGAGGTGGAGCCACGCGGGCCTCTGCTTTCTCGTCTGGCAGGCTTCGCTGGGAGGGAGGGGGAATGGCCTTGCATATGCTCACAAAGGTATCTTCCTCGTGTGTTGCTGATTTTAGGTGAAAGTATCATAAACATTCAAATAATATATAATACTAATTGAGTCATTCTAAAGCTCATATTTTAACATTCCTAATGCCTCTCGAATATAGCCAGTCCGAGCACATTACATGTACACTATGTTTTAACAACTACAACATTTTGTTATATGCTTATACATTCGTAGTAAGTGAGGTAGTAGTGAGGTTGGTGGAGCGCATAGAAACAACTTGCCACTGCAACTGACGGCAGTGGCATATGGTGGGCTTGGACACACACACATGAAAGGTGCATTCTCCTGCACCTTTTACACAAGCCCTCAATATGGTTGCATTTGTCTTTCTTTGCACTCTAGCAGCATTAGTTTGGTTATGGCGCGGGACCGTGGGGTGTAATCTTTTCAATGATACGCATAACACATAACCCCCTGGACGCTTTTACTATTTGTGCATAACTGCAGTGATGTGGGTGCTTCATTCCTAATGTCACATGAGCACGCATTCTATACATTTTGCAGGTTTTTTTAGTCGAAGAGGTTGTGGAGAGAATGCTTCCATCGCAGGTAGATTTGTCATTAGTGTTTGGGAACTTTTGCTTTTATCAAAGGACCATTTTACAGTTCTTCTTCCACCCAGGCTCTGCTGGCCGGGTCATGCTGGGAGCAGCGATACACTGCGGAAGGTGAAATGTTACAGTGTTGGTATTTTACATTAGCTCATGTCCGTCTTGTTCGTGGGAACGGGCTCACAGCGTATCTGCCAGGGAGCTGCGGCCACAGATGCACCGGGCTCACACCATCTTTATTAGACAAAATGGTTTCCGCGGCCTAGCTAAATTCAGCAGGTTTGGGCAATGTCTTCAGCAGGTGAGCCATCCACCACCTGGGCCCTGGTGGTAAGGAGGGGACCCCTGACGAGCCATGACCCTCACCGGGGGAGGGGATGTAGGCGAAGGGGGTATTTTGGACCAGTCCTCCCCTACATTTCCCCCCTTTCGTTACTTAAGTAACACATTCTTTAGATCCTCCAATCTCCTGCACTCTTCCTCGTCACTCACTGCCTCATCCCATGCAGGTGTGCCTTTAATGGGCATCCATGCTCTGCACACCCCCCCTCAGGCTCTCACCTCTCCTAGCATATTCATCTGGGGTACAAGTCAGGTATATACATCCGCTCCCCGCTTCCAAGTCTACCCATACCTCCTCGTACCATTCTAATATGCGGGGCTCTTTAATGGTAGTATGCCACAATTTGTCTACTATATCCTTGTCGTGATACCTAGGCACTAGCTGATATCTCTGTGTGTCATCTGTTCCTGTTTGTACCTGTACTTCCTGCATAGCTTGTATTGTACTGCGGGTGTTGCCCATTGTCACCATCATCATTGCACCATTCGGTACTGCGTTAGCACAACATCGAAGCCCCACCTGGCACAGGCAAAAAATAATGAGGAGGAACACTACAGCTGGCATCAAAAATTTCACAGTCATTCCCAGCCACGATGTCGAACCACGTGCTTTCTTCTGCTCCACCTTCCATTCTCATTCTTTCTCCCAGGTTATGTACTGCTTCGATCACATGGGACAGGGAGCCGTTGTCTGCGTCTTCGGAAGGTACGAAAGTGCAGCAGGCACTTCCGATTTTTCGGCAAACACCTCCATCCATCGCTGTCAACAGGTCCAGGACATACCTGTTTTGCATGGTCATCAGCCGTAATGCTCTTAGTTCCACTTTTATTACGTTGAACCCTTCTTCAGTGTCATTTGCTAGCTGGATCAGCTCCCAACGTGTGATTTGGAGCCATTTTGCATTTGCTCGCGCCTGGATACTTGGGATGAGTGAGGCGAAGAATGTTTCTGCAGAGCTGAATAAGCGATACCTATCCGCGATCTGTGCCAGCAATTCTGACGATGCCTTTGATATGTAGTTCGATGATCGTCTGTTTCGGGACAGCACCTCTTCCTTGTTCCCGGAAGATAGGACATATACTTGTGGCTCTACAGTCGGCTGGGCCGCACTATGTTGGGTGTTTCCTTGCACCTTTTTGCTCCCATCAATGTGGCTTTCCGGGATTACCGTTAGTGCTGAGTGCAGAGTGGCCATCGAGCAGCTGTCACTCCATGATGGTGGGAGGTGCAGGTATGCTTGGTTGCCACATACCCAATACGTGTCCATGAGAGCCGCTGTCCCTTTTCTTAGATCTGGTATGGTGAGGGTCTTGTTACAATTCTTGTTTGCCCCCATGGAGGCTTTCCCCTCTCCTTTAAAACACAGTTCATATTCTATTTCCTTCTGCAGCTTGAAGGGTTTTTCAATGGCCGTTACCCAAGTTAGTCTTGAGACGTGTTCCTTCCATACTGGTGTGCACGTTACTTCTATCCATTGCAATTTCTCTGGTGCCACACCCCTCAGCGCTTCAGCCTTACACATTACTTCTTCGTCCTTCCACTTGTTGTCTGAAAAAAGTGTCCCTTGTATTATAAAAAATGGCTCTTCCAGACATACCACTCCTACTGTCTTTGGATAGCAGGTTTTCTCGTTCTGCAGCATTCTGAAAGTCACTTCATGTGCCTGGAGGGTGTTCTTAATTCTGCACAACATGAGATGAAGGAGACACTGGGCATCCACAATAGGCAACTCTTTGGGTAACAATACTTTGGGCGTACCTGAAGCATGGGGAATGAGGGAGCAGACATAACAGCTCTCATTTGTTGTTTGCTTAGCTGTTGCACTCATATCCGCATACCATTTATTTGTCTGGTGGGGGTGTCGTGGATCTTCCATCTTGTCTAATCCTAACCCATAATATTCGTCATATTTCCTCCTCCCTGCTTCCCTTTTCCGTCTGTTATTTCTTTGCCTAATGTATTTCCCGCCTTTCTCCTTCCCGCCCCCCTTTGCCCAATCATCATATAATATTTCATATGTTGCTATCATTTTTTCATTTTCTTCCTTTATGTCATCTAACAGTGTGTTTTTGGTTACGGGGGCAGGCTGACTGGTGGGGGTGTTATACAACCAGGATATGGCAGAGGGGTTTCGATCATTTAGACTGCGGGCATTGTAATTAGATATTTTTGGCGGGGACACTGTGTTATTTTGCATTTTTCCCTGCAGACCTTCATTTTTCGAGATGACAGCATTGGATGGTGTCGTGTAATATCCCCATACAAGTTTAGTTCCATCCCATGCCAAAAAATCACCTTCTTTAGTATTTACAATTGCTGTTGCATTAGTCACATTAGTGCTGTTAACTCCCCCCCCCTCGTTCATCTCGATAGAGATGAACACTATGAACCAATACGAAACCAGGCAAAACATAATTGTAAAAAACAATGTGATGCACACAGATAATCCACACTCATACGAATATCTACATCTCTCAGCTAACAATTCTCTATATCTAATAAATCTATCCGTTGCAGGCTGCCCGTTAGATGCCATGGTAGCTCCTGTTTGAGATATAAAAGTGCATTAAGTGCATGCATGTAAACATTTTGTTGGCACTACCAGTGCCAAGATATATTGAAAGGGAATGGAAGTGGGTAGGGCAGTAGGGTTGGGGATGTACAGACAAGGGAGCAGACACTATACATTTTTATCACAATATTATTTACATATAAGTTCACATTTTTTTTTTTTTTTTTAAAAATACCCTGAAATGTAATTATTCTGGTCAGCAACTTTCTCAATCAGGTGCATTTCCGCCACACACACATGTTCATATTCACTCATTTATTTTCATTTGCATTGTTTGCTGTTGTCTGTGCCCCCTCATCCACCTCTTCCTGCACACTATTATATGCTCTTCGTACATCCGTCAAATGTATCCAGTATTTGAGGCCCTTCACTTTTACAGCCGTAGGGGTGCAAAACACCACTTCGTATGGGCCATGGAACCGTGGTGCATTCCACCGGCGCACAAAGCTCCGGACATAAATGAATTCACCCGGCATCAGTTGTACCTGTGTTTCAGGCTCCGCAACTGACCCTGTTGTGTTCCCCGCTTCTCTTGTGAATGGTGATAGCTGCTTTGATATTGCGCGCGCTGCCCTTGTTAATTTTTTCAAGTAGTCTGTGAACTCATCTCCCAATATCGCAGCGCTTTTATGTGCATCTGAGTGTTCGCGCAGTGGGGAGTGTGCTGTGTGCATTCGTCTCCCAGTCACGATTTCGTGCGGGGACAAATGGTGGTCCTTGCTTGGCTGATTTCTCAGCTCAAACAGTGCAAGGGGCAAACAGTAAATCCAGTTCTTATTTAATGAGAAGCATAATTTCGATAATCTTCCTTTTAACAGGCCGTTCATTATTTCTACCACGCCATTACTTTGAGGATGATAAATCGAGCACAATTTATGTTTTATTCCCAACAGTGTCGTTACTTCTTTGAAGAGCTCATTCACAAAGTGAGTGCCGTTGTCTGAGCGAATCACGTCACAAATTCCCCAGCGCGGAAATACTTCCCTCACTAGGAACTTTGCGGCGCTTTTACCATCAGGTCGTGCACATGGGCCTGCTTCCACCCATCTCGAAAATGGGCATACAACCACAATCATGTAAAGTGCCCCATTACACCTTTCTCCCATGTCCGCGTAGTCAATGTGTAGTTCTCTGAATGGCCCAATCGGTTTTGGAATTGTTCCCCAGAGTGTACGTAATGTCATTCCTGAGCTGTATATCTGGCATGTTGTGCACTCCAGTGTCAATCTAGATAAGTGCTGCTGAAGACAGGGCACGAACCACTCTTCCTGTATCTCTGCTGCAATGTGTTGTTTCGTGTTGTGTGCTGGGAAGTGTAGTTGTTGAAACGCTATTTCTAATAACTTTACTGGCATTACCACTTTTCCTGAGTTATTCTGTCGCCAGAGTAAGTCTGTTGCTGTTTGGCTACACCCTCGTTTCACCCACATCATCTTTTCATCTTCACTTGCTCCTTCCTGTACTTCTAGTATTTGTGATATAGGCATTGTATTGTACCCTTCTGGAAGCTCCTCGTTTGTCTTGTGCTGCAGCATGTACTCACCTGCTTCATATTTCTCAAAGTATGAGGCTTCTTTGGCAGCAGCGTCCGCTGCCGCGCTTCCCAAAGTCACAACGTCTGTATTGGACGTATGTGCTTGGCACTTCACTATTGCTACCACTGTGGGATCTCGTAGGGCCTCAATTAACTCCTTCAGCAATTCTGAATGTTGCACTGGAGTCCCATCTGCTGGTCGAAACCCCCTCCGCCCCCATCTGGCCAGACCTCCATGTACTGTTGTCGTCATGTATGCTGAATCTGTGTAAATTGTCACTGCGCACCCTTTAGCTGCATGTAATGCTTCTATCAGGGCAATGAGTTCTGCTGCTTGTGCCGAGAAATGTGATGGAAGTCGGTACTGCACTATTGTCACATACTCACCGTCTTCTAATCTCACCACTGCCAAACCCACATGTTTTTCTCCTGTGTCCATGTCAATCGATGCTGACCCGTCTACAAAGTATACTTCCCCCTCGTTCAGGGCATTCTCGCACACCACTGTGTCTTCTCCTCTCTCCCCTGTGTAAGTTGCACAATCGTGTTCCTGTATGTCCTCTAGTGTGCATGCTTCTGTAATGAATGTTGCCGGATTCACTGTCCTGCATCGTACCACATGGATATTGGCGCTGGACAATATTATTTCGTAGGCAGTTGCTCGCTGTGTGGTCAGTGTACTTTTTGATCTCTCAAGTATTGCGAATTATGAATGCTCCACAAACAGTGCGACAGGGCATCCCATTACTATTGTGGCGCTTTTCTCAATTGCGAACGCGGCTGCAGCGAGTGATTGCTCGCACGCGAAATGTCCTTGCATCACAGCATCCAGTGCCACTATAGTAAGCCAATGGTTTGTGTCCTAGGGACGTCTTTTGTGTCAGTACAGCTGTCATGAGTGTCCCCTTGCAGTGTGAGAACAGGTAAAATTTGCGTTCATAATCAGGGATAGCGAGTACTGGAGCACTCGAAATCAACTCTTTTAATGATTTGAATGAGGCGCTCATTTCTTCTGACCATTCTATTTTCTTGTTCTCTTGTTGGGCCTCCTTGAGCGCTTGCAGTAAGGGTCTGGTGTATGCTGCATAATCTAATATCCATGCTCTACAATAGTTGCACATTCCCAAGAATTTCTGCATCTCCTTCACTGTTGTGGGTTCTCTTACTGATCTTATTGCTTCTACCCTGTCGGGATTATTCTCTTTCCGTCTTTTGATATTAGCTGTCCCAAGTATAGGACTTCTGTCAGACAATATTGTAGCTTTTCTTTGTCCACTTTGTACCCCTTATTTGCCAACAGGGTCAGGAGTGTTATCAAATCTTTTCGGCATGTCTCCTCATCCTGTGCGCAGACGAGTAAATCGTCCATGTACTGAATGATTGTGCTTTCAACTGATAAGTTTCCTAAATCTTCATGTAGTATGCGGTTGAATATGCTTCGGCTCTCACAGTATCCCTGTGGTAATCTACAATGCTCGTATCTCTTTCCCCCTAGTGTAAATGCTGTCAGGTATCTGCTTTCTTCTGCCAAGGGGATGGAGAAAAACACGTTTTTCAAATCGACCACTGTGAAATGTGATGCCGTTTTTGGGATACTGCATAATATTGATGCAGGGTTCGGAACCAAAGGGAACTCTTTCTGTATTACATCATTTAGGGGGCGTAAATCCTGGATCATCCTCCAAGCCCCTCCCTTTGCTTTTTTAATCGGGTAAATACATGTGTTACATGGGGAGTTTGAAGGCACTATTATCCCTTGTGCAAGTAGTGCATTTATTGTCTCTTTTATCCCTTCTTCAGCTTCGCGGGACAATGGATATTGTTTCACTCGGGGTAGAATCGCCCCTTGTTTGAGCTTTATTATCACTGGTTGTACTCCATGCAACAACCCTATGTCATGGGGGCCTGTTGTCCACAAATTGTTTGGTACTAGTCTCATGTCATCATCGAAAAATTACGGTGGTGCTCCCACCACTGCCATCAACTGGACAGGAATCTCTCTAGCCTGAATCAAAATGTCACAGGGCATTGCTATTTCCATTATTATTTCGCCATCGCCTCCGAAATCTGAAAAGAGATCTTCATCAGTTAAGTCTCGCAGGGCAATATTGGCATTGGTACACAGTACTGTGCGCCACTCGCATCCGTCTATGTCCATTCCAATCACAGAGATCCTTTTTGCAGACACCTGTACAGCATGCAAGTCTAATGATACTACTGACCCTGGTGCTATGTCAGGGTGCACTATCGGGCGGAAGAGGAACTCCGCTGGTATTCTCCAATCCATCCATTTCAGCTCAGGAACTATGAGGGCCAGCGTCTTTAGTCCTTCAATAAACATTCTCTCGTCCACTGGCAAACCACGTATTTCCGGTGCAGTTGTGTGAGCCTGTACTACCAGCATTACACGTAATGGGCATATTCGTGGTGTCGAACACACTATACCTCTCTCAGTAAATGATATCGTCATGTTGAGTTTGCTAAGAAGATCCCTCCCTAGTAACTTTATTGGCGAGTGTTCATAATACAGTAAGGGTGTTTTTACAGTTTTGCCCCCTACTGTCACATCCAAAGCTTCTGTGTAAGGAACTTCAATTACAGCCCCAGAGAACCCCTGCGTCTCTAACTTCCGGTTAGATAACGGGAACCGGCCCTCCCTAATACATGATTTCTCCGCTCCCGAATCCACCATGAATATGAACTGCTTGTCTCCTATCTGCGCCCCTACCAATGGTTCCTCTGCTGCATCGTAGGTGGTAGATAGAACAGGACACACAAGTGTTCTCTGTGGGCTGTCCTATGTGGGGTGTCTCATTGCCCCCCCCCTTGGTTGAACACACTCCCTGAAACCACTGACACGCCATTATAGGGGGCTGGTGCTGGGGCTCCGTTTGCTGTTGTCGCGAAAGGGTTGCCTGGCGTGTAGTGCATAGTGTCATTGTTTTGTGGGTGATTCTGTGTTCTGTATTGGTGTCCCTGCTGTTGCTCATTGTGCCCCTGCCCTGGGTTCCTTTTTTGTTGTCCCATTGGGAGACCATATGGGCTCCCCGGATGGGGATGGCCATAGTGTTCTACCTCTGGAAATCCGCTGTTTGGTCTGCTTCTGCACTCCCTAGAGTAATGTCCCCACCTCCCGCAGTTCCAACAAATCCCTTGCGCACCTCTGGGACCCTGCCATCCATTTCCTCCCATTCCCCCGTACCCTTGTCCACCTCCTCTTCGGCCCCTGTACCCACCTCGTCCCCCTCGAGGGGCCCACTATTGCCACTGCGGACCTCCGCCCTGCTCCTGCTCGTTCCACTGCTGCTGTCCTGCTCCTGCCCAATTAGTTGCCATCCTTCCTTGTATTGCTACCAGCCCCTCCTCTTCCTCATCTCCCTCCCTGCTGTGTGGGAGCGCGGCTACTGCTGCTGCGACCTTCACCAACTTTGTTTGTACTAGTTTTGCTTCGTCTGCCAATCTTCTCTGCGCCACCTCCTTCTCCCTCTATTTTATTCGCTTACAGTGGTGCACTATTATGCTCTGAATTTCAGGGCATCCTTTCGCTTCAATACCTGCTATTTTGTCAAGCGCCTTTTGCACCTCTTTTGGGAGCCCCCTCTTTATAATGAAGTAAAACGATGATGTCGATTGATACCAGGGCGTGCCCGTTTCTGCTCTCCACATCTCTTGGACCCGGAAAATGTAATCCATAGCATCTTCCCCGTCATTCATTGTACATTGCATTACTAACTGTAAATCTGGAGTATCCGGAAACGTTTCCCGCAACGCATCCCACACCCTTGCACGCACTGTGTTGAAAGAGGCACCATCATGGCGGTCGCAGTCTAACGTTACTCCCGGGAAGCCAGCTTTGACCCATACTCTGTCAGCCTGATCCCCAACTGCTGATACTAGCAAACTTTTCACGTCCCCTATCGCTAGAGGTACCCCGGCTGTGTGTTTCTCAAAAGCATATATCCACTTGCTCGCCCCTCCTGATAGCGTGGGCAGCAATTTTAGTAAATTGGCCTTATCCATCTGAGCCCAGGGTATGTAATTCGGCCTCCCTCCTCCCCTATGCATTAGCGGGAACTGCAACCTCCCCTTCGTTGTCGTCTCTGTACTCACCTTCATTCCTGATTTTCCTAACGATGCCATTTTTCCCAACCTGTTCCTTAATCTCCCCGCACACTCATCATCCAATGTTCTCATTGAGCATGCACCATCCAACCCTTCGCTTCCCCCTCCCATTGCCATACTTAGCCTTTCACTTTCTTCTAAGTCATCCCATATATCACATAGTAGCTCCTCTCCGCCTCCTATGGGCCTCTCTTTGCTATCAGTACATCCCTCTCTTTCATCTAGTTCAATTATCCGTGTTGGTTCTTCCTGTATTCTAAACAGTATCTCGCCTTTTTTCCACCCCTCTTCAAATGTTCTACTCTCGCTCTGCGCTCTGGATGCATGCTCTGATCTAGCTGTATTGAGTGCAGTCCGTTCACATATGCTTTTTATCCTTGAGAGCTCATCTTTGGCTATAGAGAGCCTCGATTCTACCACGTCTGTTAATTTTTCTATGTCCACCCTTGGTGTGCTCACCTGTGCTCGCTCCCTATGACTCTCGTATGGCAGGGGTGCTGTTGGCCCTTGGGTGGTGATAGTTGTCGGTGGGGGCACATAAATTGGGTCACTGTATCCCTCCGCGGGCACTGGTTTGTTTAGTATTGGTTACAACCTAGTTACCTCTATCGGTGGCTCTTCTTCTGGCAATACTTTATCATCTTTTTGTATCATTAGTGGATTGTTAGTGGTAGATGGTAGGTCAGGATCTAATTCCCTTGTTTTAGGCGGGGGTACCTCTTCAAACAGCCTCCAAAGGTCTAATATTTCTCTCCTATTATGCAACTGCTTCCCCTTGTATTTTAAACAAATGCATGTGGCTACCATATCTAGGACACTCTTGTCAAATGAACCCCCTTCGGGCCATATCTGAGGTAACCCTCCCCCTTCAACTCTGTGATCCATGGTTCATGATATTTCTTAATCCGTTCCGCGTGCCCAGGTAGGTTCCTGCAAATATGTGATAAGGGTGTTTCTGCCCCCATACTTCGTGTCCACCTGACACTTATGTATCTCTATATATCTCAATATCTCAATATAAACGTATTACCATGTGAGCTCGCGTATTTATGTCTTACTGACTCGTCGGGGGCCTGCGTATTTCTCCCTCCACCTGCACACCATAAGAACGGCTGCGTACAGCCTCTATTCTATCCTCTTTGGGGGCACGTACAAGAGCAAACCGTCAGTAATCTCGACAATGTTACCCCACAAATCAAAAAGGTACACACTCACTTCACCACATTACTCTTGTCTTTATGATACTTTGTCTGGTCACACTTACCATGACCCATCAATGGCTATACATTTCTGACCACTTTTACACAACCATTATACCAAATTATGTCCTGACACATACGATGTTCACACACCCCTATGTAGCACTCTATTCACAGTTCAGTTTGTCCTCCCTTTCCTCCCTAGCCGGCTATCCCTGTCCGTCTTATTCAGATATATGTATATATATATGGGTTTGTTCCTCAATTTTAGAGTAAAACTCTTTCTCTTTAGTTTATCTCTTTGGTTTTGTACTAACCCACTTTTATTTTTCCCGTAAACCTAAAGAAAAGAATAGAAAGAATAGCAGTCACTAATATATTCTCCGTGTCTCCCTTTACCAGACACCTTTATATTATTCTCCACTTCTTCATATATTCCCAGTACTAGCCAAGATAGCACTATGCGGCGCCGCCTTCCACCCCCTTGCGGAGCTAGGTTCCCGTCACTTTATCTCTCATTCACCTCTTAATCCTAATGGCCATATGCAAAGAAAAAAGCAAAGAAAGTTTAAGATGGTCCTTAGTAGACCCAAAGTGCCCCTTCTTACCCCACCTCGTTCCCTGTCCTAAATTCCCTCCTCTACTCCCTTTATGATCGCTCGCACTCAATACTCACGTGCCCGTCTTGAACCGAGAGTCTCCGAAACTGGGTCCGTCCAGGCAGTGTTGCCGTACGCTCAACAGTCAGCCCCGGCTCCGGCGAGCGGTACTCAAAGGGGATTTTTCAACCGGGATCCTGTACCCTCTCTCTGTTGAGTGCGCACTTCTGAGTGTACCGGTCGCCATTGGCGGGCAGCCTCCCGGAGCCGGCGCACCGTGCGTATCCCTTTTCGACCGGAGATTTTCGTGCCAAAGGGGACGGTAGGGATATGTTGGGAGAAAAATAATAATCACGCTTTCGGGGTCACCACTGAAGGCAAGCGTCCCCAACCAGCACGATCCTCCCCGCAATGAGAGACAATGATGGACTCTCCCAGGATGGGAATAAGGCCAAGACAAAGTGCGGGTGAGCGTAAATGGGAGTTTATCAATCAGAATAGGGCATGCAAAGAACTCTGCAAACTCCGAGAGCGCTCTGTCTGACAATAGCAAAGACAGGCGTATATATTTACAAAAAACGTCATCAGAACCTACATACTATAGGGGGCACAAGTTCAGTAGGATTGGGTGGCGACGACTAGCTATAGGTGCTGCTGTGATGTGGTTGGCCTTGGCTGGAAGACGTCACTGGTCAGCCTCGTGGGTTGTGCTGGGCCTGGTGGGAAAGCTGGGTTCATCAGTGCGGTGTCGTTGTGCCACTGAGGCCAGTGTCAGAGATGAATGTCTTTTCCTGACTTCTTTGCCCTAGGCCATGCACACCGCAGTCATTCAGTCATTTGCAATATTATCTTCTTTAGTAAATCTTCCAATAGGTTATTCCACAGGTTAATGCAACACAGGAGGAATGCACCTAGAGCGGGGTTTCATGGCGATTCATCAGTACATGGTTACCAGTGTCCTGTTGACCGGGTACCATAGGTCGTGGGGTTGGGTCTCAGGGCATGGGACAGGCGGTACATGTCATCATGTCTTCTTAGAAGTCATTATGGATGTGTTGCTGTGATGTTGCCATAATATTTGGTGTCCTAATTTTACAGGGGCCATTAACCTAAGGTGAGCCGGTGGGTCGTGGGGCTTAAGAAAGGGCGCCTCTGGATTTGTGTTTTCAGGCTGAGGTTTACTGCTGGGTTGTAAATAATGCAGGTGGCGGGCCGTGGCCTTGGGTGCTGCAGAGGGAACTACAAATCTTTGAAGCGGCTCCAGCCGAGTTGGGGGAGGTGGAGCCGCGCCGTGCGGGCCTCTGCTTTCTCGTCTGGCAGGCTTTGCTGGGAGGGAGGGGGAATGGCCTTGCATATGCTCACAAAGGTATCTTCCTCGTGTGTTGCCGATTTTAGGTGAAAGTATCATAAACATTCAAATAATATATAATACTAATTGAGTCATTCTAAAGCTCACATTTTAACATTGCTAATGCCTCTCGAATATAGCCAGTCCGAGCACATTACTTGTACACTGTTTTAACAACTACAACATTTTGTTATATGCTTATACATTCGTAGTAAGTGAGGTAGTAGTGAGGTTGGTGGAGCGCATAGAAACAACTCGCCACTGCAACTGACGGCAGTGGCATATGGTGGGCTTGGACACACACACACATGAAAGGTGCATTCTCCTGCACCTTTTACACAAGCCCTCAATATGGTTGCATTTGTCTTTCTTTGCACTCTAGCGCATTAGTTCGGTTATGGCGCGGGACTGTGGGGTGTAATCTTTTCAATGATACGCATAACACATGACCCCCTGGATGCTTTTATTATTTGTGCATAACTGCAGTGATGTGGGTGCTTCATTCCTAATGTCACATGAGCACGCATTCTGCCATATCTATACATTTTGCAGGTTTTTTTAGTCGAAGAGGTTGTGGAGAGAATGCTTCCATCGCAGGTAGATTTGTCATTAGTGTTTGGGAACTTTTGCTTTTATCAAAGGACCATTTTACAGTTCTTCTTCCACCCAGGCTCTGCTGGCCGGGTCATGCTGGGAGCAGCGATAGACTGCGGAAGGTGAAATGTTACAGTGTTGGTATTTTACATTAGCTCATGTCCGTCTTGTTCGTGGGAACGGGCTCACAGCGGATCTGCCAGGGAGCTTGGCCACAGGGATAATTGAAACTCTCCAAAGGTGGGGGCCGCGCTGCGATGCACCGGGCTCACACCATCTATATTAGACAAAATGGTTTCCGCGGCCTAGCTAAATTCAGCAGGTTTGGGCAATGTTTTCAGCAGGTGAGCCATCCACCACCTGGGCCCTGGTGGTAAGGAGGGGACCCTTGACGAGCCATGGCCCTCACCGGGGGAGGGGATGTAGGCGAGGGGGGTCTTTTGGACCAGTCCTCCCCTACAATGTACGATGGATTCTCCCGCAGTGCTTCGGCAATGCTCTCCCCATTGAGGGAAGAATACCCTGATGCGGGCGGGGGAGCGGGTGAGGAGCGCCAGACGTGAGCTCTGGGCCTTTCCAGGTACGGGGTCTGGAGTGGGCATTAGGTATCGGCTGAGGGTTTGTAAGGGACCGAGAGTGGGAATGCGTGGGCGTGACAGAATCCCCCACTAAGGGCCCACGACCCTGTGGGCATGATGGGTGTGCACGGTGGGACCGGGATATCAACAGGGGCGCATGGACATCAGGCGCCAATTCACACGACCTTTCCTCAGGACCATACCCGACCCAATCCACCAGATAATACAGTCGACCCAAGGAAAAACGGGAACCCAAGATGCCATTGACCTCGTATTCGACAGAGCCATCACGTACAACTGGGGCAGGGGGCGTAGCCAACCGACAAGCAGCCGGACATGGTTTGAGCAGGGAGGAATGAAAGACAGGATGAATTCTCCAAGTAGGAGGCAGAGACAGTTGAAAAACCACTGGGTTCACCACCCTCCGTACCTTGTAAGGACCCACAAAATGGGGCATGAGTTGTGCGAACCGTGCAACTGTAGGTGTCTAGTAGAGAGCCAAACCCTGTCGCACGGGGCGTTAGAAGGCACAGGAGACCGTTTCTTGTTGGCCGCTACCCTCATACATTCCTGCGCTTCAAGAAGGTGTGTGAGCGTCTGTGCATGGACTGTGGACATGTTACGGACACAAGCTGATGCTGCGGGCACAATCGAGCCAGACAAGTCCGGTATCGGAAGGGTACGAGGATTCTGTCCATACAATGCATAGAAAGGGAAGTGCCTAGAGAGGAATGTCATGCATTGTTGTAGGCGAACGCCACCAGGTGTATAAGCTGATACCATGTCTGCTGATTTTGCAAGGAGAGACAACGTAAGTATTGCTCCATAACCTGATTCACTCTTTCAGTTTGCCCATCCGTCTCTGGATGGTATGCAGAGGAATAACGGGCATCTATCCCTAGTATACTGGTGAGGGCCTTCCAAAACTTGGACGTGAACTGGGTGCCACGATCCGAAATGAGGACCGTGGACAACCCAAAAAAACAGAATATCTCTCTAAAGAATAGCTCTGCCAACCTAGGAGCTGAGGGTATACCTGTACATGGGATAAAGCGAGACATCTTTGTAAAGGAATCGACCCCTACCCATACGGTGTCAAACCCCTTAACCCTGGGTAGATCTGTTACGAAGTCCATGGTGGGGGTGGGCCATGGTCTCGGGGGCACGGGCAGTGGTTGCAGCAGGCCAAGAGGACGTCCCTTCCTGTTTTTGCATTGCGCACAAATGGAACATGTGGCAACGTAGGGGTTAACGTCCGCTCTCATCGAGGGCCACCAACGCTGTATTAGGTCCAGAGGGCCCCTTTGCCCGGGGTGACCGTTAAATGGGGTATCGTGGGACCATTCTAGGGCTAAATTGCGTGTCTCAGTGTCTGGCAAAAAAAGCAGGTCTTGATAGTAAGGAAGACCGTCATGCAACAGCAACCCCCAATCCGAAACCCGTTCAGGATGAGCTGCAGCCCACTGACGTAATGTGTGCAGGAGTGTCAAAGGCGGGGTACATAAACACACTACATGTTTCTTGTCTAGGATGGACTCGGGAGGGTGGGGTTGGGGGGGCAGGGTGGGGAACCGGGAGAGAAACACCTCCTGGGGAACTTGAAAGTGCATCAGCTTTCCGGTGTGTAGTCCCTTGCCTGTGTTTGATGATAAAATCGTAGGCAGCAAAGAACAGGTGCCACCTGACTTGTCTGCTGTTCACACACTTCAAGGAGGCCAGGTCCTGCAAGTTCCTGTGGTCGGAGTAGACTATTGTTTGGGGAGAGGCCCCTAATAGATGGTGTCTCCAGACTTGGAACGCCTCTTTTATAGCTAGCAGCTCTTTTTCTGTGACGGTATAGTGCATCTCTGTGTTGTTGAACTTGCAAGAGTTATAAGCCACGGGGTGTAAACGAGCTGTGTTGGGCATGTTTGGGATAGGACTGCCCCCATGGCATATGAGGAGGCACCGGCTTCGACAACAAAAGGAAGATCGGGGTCTGGGTGTTGGAGAACCAGGGACGAAGTGAAAGCAGCCTTTAGTTTGGTGAAGGCCTCTTGTTGTTCCGTGGACCACAGAAACAGTACTCTTGGATTGGTGAGGGAAGTAAGAGGAGCCGTGATGTTAGAAAACCCAGATATAAACCGCCTGTAAAAGTTGGCGAAGCCTAGCAAAGACTGCAGGGCTTTGAGGGTGGTGGGTATCGGCCAGTCTAACACTGCACAGACCTTGGATTCATTCATAGACAGTCCCCCAGGTGATATGTGAAAACCCAAGAAGTCCACGCTGTCCACATGGAATAAACACTTCTCGGGTTTGGCATAGAGTGAATGGGAACGTAACCGGGAAAGCACTTCTCGGACATGGGTCACGTGTTCCTGTAGAGTGGACGAGAACACTAGTATGTCATCCAAATAGACAACAACGTATACATCAATGATGTCACTAAAGATGTCATTCATAAACCGCTGGAACGTAGCGGGTGCATTACAGAGGCCAAACGGCATGACGGTGTATTCAAATAGCCCATACCGTGTACAAAACTCCGTCTTCCACTCATCCCCTTGGCGTAACCTGACTAGATTATAAGCCCCTCGGAGATCTAGCTTTGTGTATATCGATGCGTGCGTTAGCCGGTCTCATAGGGGACTAATAAGAGGGATAGGGTATCGTTGCTTGATGGTTATGGCGTTCAAGCGTCTATAGTCTACACAGGGACGCAGGTCCCCCTCACGCTTCGGAACAAAAAATATCGGGCTGGCAGCAGGTGAGGTTGACGGTCGTATGTGACCCAGGCGTAAGGCTGTTTGTATGTATTCCCTGAGTATCTGCTCCTCCCCTGGTGACAAAGAATACACTCTCCCCTTGGGTAAGTCAGCGTTTGATACCAAATCAATAGGGCAGTCATAAGGCCTATGTGGTGGTAAGGCCTCTGCGCACCTCTTATCAAATTCGTCAAGGAATTCATGGTACTCAATAAGGATCCCAGAAACCACCGTTCCCACCAGGTGTTGGGGTGGATCGGTGTCCATCGGGTGGGACTCCTCCAACGTCAGCCGGCCAACTGCCCCCAAAAGCTGTGAGGGCCTCATCGCTTCTCCCCGTTGAGTAAGCCATGTCGTTTGACAAAAAGACGACTCGAAATGCAACCGGGCGGAAGACCAGTCAATAACCGGATTGTGGAGGCGCAACCAAGGATTAGGCCGAAGTGGGAGGTGGTGATTAAATCAAAGGAAATCGTCTCTTTATGGGTTTCCTGGATAATCAATAACAAGAGAGCGGTTTGCTGCTTGATAGGACCCGAGACGAGCGCCGTGCCGTCTACTGCATGTACTGGTTCAGGATGTGGCTTGGATTGCAAAGGCAAATTGAGAGAGAGTGCCAAAGCATTGTCAATGTAGTTTTCTGTAGCGCCTGAATCAATGACTAGGTGCACTGAATGCGGGGTGTCAGGAGAAAAGAACAAATCAGCCTGTATCACTATGGGTTTCAAACCGACATGTGTTGGTATGGATGGTATGGGGGTCCGACCGTGGCTCGTCCATGCCCCCATCTTTAGGGATGAGCCTTCTGAAAACCTGAGGTTTTGAGGCGAGGGCGTCTAGGACATTCCTTAACGTAGTGTCCATTGAGACCGCAGTAAAAACAGGCATTCGCTGACCTTCTGCGTTCCCTTTCTGTGGGTGTGATAGGACTGCGAATCTCCCCGATCTGCATGGGTTCCCCCTGGGATTCTTTCGGTGTTGGGAGGGCAGAAGAAAAACCAGTCCCGATCTTCTCTCGGCTCGTTTCGCATGCACTTGGAGGGCAAGATCAACCAGTTCATGATAGAGAACCGGCAAGGATGGGACCACTGCCAAGGCGTCTTTCATGACGTCGTTAAGGCCCTTATAAAAGACTGCTGCCTTCTTGTCTTCAGGCCAGGCAGTCTCTACGGCCAACTGATTGTATCGGGTAATGTAATCAATGAGTGAAGTTTTGCCTTGTGCTAAATTAAGTAGTTCTAGGTCCCTGGATTGAGCCTTGGTTCTTATGTCAAATACTTTAGTCATTTCCGCTACCAGGATATCAAAGTCGTACAGTGCTGGACTATCGCTTTCTAATAGGGGGTTGGCCCATGTGGCCGCAATCCCTCCTAAATGAGAGAGCGTGAAAGCCGCTTTTGTGGTTGAATCAGGAAAGGATTGGGGTTTGCACAGGAAATATAACTTACACTGATTAAGAAAGGTGCAGAACCTTCCCGGATCTCCCTGAAACTTTTCTGGTGCTGCCAATGGGAAGGGAGTGTGTACAATGATCTGGGTAGGGACGGGTGGGGCGGCCTGAGGAGCGCTGGGGAGAGGTGTGGGGTCCCCAAATTCCAGGTCTGCCGGCAAAGCATGGCGTTCACTCTGTATAGTGTCTAGGCATTGGTGAATGGCTGCGGTGGCAGACGCCATATTGGAACGCAGGATAGAGATAGCCTAAACTAGGGCCGCCACCGGGTCCCCTGCGGAGGGGTCCATGTTCCAGGCGATTGGCTTCTCAGTCTGTCAAGGCTTGATGGTCGCGAGGAACAAAGATACCTCCATCCCTAAGCAGCCAACAGCGAGGTAAAGAACACTCGCTGTTCGAAGATTAGGGCCACAGGTGATAGAAACAGGATACCCCAGGCTTCCGGATGGCTGCTGAAAGGGATAGGGCAGATTAGGTAATGGCAGGAAAAGATAAACAGGGTTCTTTGTATACAAGAAAATAGAAAGAGCACCTACCAGAAGCTGGGAAATGGTGGACACTAGATGGATGGGGCTATACCTGTTCCCTCAGTGGGTCAAACGATACACAAAGGCACTGGGATGAAAACAGTAAGTGCCTATTTGCCACACTGGAATGCTGTAGTCTGATGATGAAAAGGACCTGTGGCTGATGGCAGAGGAAAGCAAAGCCCAGGTCTGTGGTTCCAAGCAATGGGTAATCTGTAAACAATCCGTGAACAGTCCGAGGTCAGAATCAGATGTAAGGGTCTGGAGGCGTAATACAGAAAGAAAGGTCCAAAAGCAATCCGAGGACAGACCGAGGTCAAAATACCAGGAAGACAATCCTAAGGCGTAGAACAAGAGGAATGAAGCAAGAGGCAGTCTTTAGAACGAAGTCCAAATGGTCGTAGTAGCACGAAGAAACCAGATCCAAAAGGCCAAACGCCGTAAAACAGCTGAGAAGCGCGGTCTTGATGGATAGCGTTCACTTTATACCGCAAGTACTGTCACGTGAGTCTGCGGGTCATGTGACGCATCACGTGATCCTACGGCTGACGCCTCGTACTGAGCATTTTTGTTTTTGAGGCTGTACGTGTGGATTGCTTGTGCCTGGATGGCTGCATTCCCTGAAGTACAGTACTCCTCCGGCTTTGAATGCTTCTTCTGTGTTGAGCATACAGGCGGCACGGGAGTCGCCACCCCAGGTATGTACAATGGCTGCTCCGGCAGTGCTTCGGCAATGCTCTCCCCACTGAGGGAAGAATACCCTGATGCGGGCAGGGAGGGGGTGAGGAGCGCCAAACGTGTGCTCTGGGGGTTTCCGGGTGCAGGGTCTGGAGTGGGCATTAGGTATCGGCTGAGGGTGTGTAAGGGCCTGAGAGTGGGGATGACAGGCATGTATAGTGCTGGTCACATGTGGAAAAAAGCCAACACGTGTTTTGACCAAAGTCTTTATCAAGGCAGGGTAAACGATATGTGGTCATCCTTGGTTAAGGGAACTTCAAAGCCACAAAGTGGTGAGAATAGCTGGTCCTTCAGTAAGGGAACTGAGTAGCCACTGGGGAGCCAGAGGCTCAGTTGTGCAGGGTACGCAGTGACAGCGATCTTTCGAAGAAAGGGTATCGGTTGCGTGACCTGTAATTGGTGGACTGTGTGGTCTGAGAACTGCGCCTAGACTGGGTGTCCCCTTGTATGCAAAAGCCAGTGAAAGTATCCATAAAGAAGCATTGTCTCAGTACCAGAGTGGTGTTTGGGGAGGTGGGACTTCATAACATTAATACTTTAGATGATGATTCCCCAGCAGTAAAGCAAAGCAACACTTGAAGTGTGCACTTTTCCTGCGAAAGCCAATATCCACAGAGACTCCATGGCAAGGTTGGAGTCCTCGCTTTCAGGGACAGGTGGTGAATCGGTTTCCCCGAAAGTCCATCACCACTACATCTCTTACAAATACTATAATCCACCACATTGGGCTATGCCACACTGCAATTTGGCTAATATAATCTCTGGATCTGCTAGATCTCTCTCTCTCTCTCGATCTCTCGATCTCTCTATCTATCTATCTATCTATCTATCTATCTATCTATCTATCTATCTATCTATCTATCTATCTATCTATCTATCTATCTATCTATATATATATATATATATATATATATATATATATATATATATATATATTCGGTCATTTGTAAAGTGCACCCAACCCTGAGGCATTTGGCCGCTGTTTCTTTTGTAGAGACAGTGCAGCATAAAGTATATACATACATGAGTAACGATTCTGAGTAACGTATGTGGGTAACAGTTCTGGTGACAATTCGGAGTAATGGTTATGGCTGACCCTTTGAAGCTTCAATTTCAAATTACAAATCTGAGATATGAAATTATGTTGTTACTTCTCATTGAGAGTTGTAAACCATGGAATTTCAAACTAAGAATAATTTCCATAATATATCATGACCAGAGAGAGCCTGCCGGGCTTCCTCCAGCAGTTTCTGGGCAATTACTTGGGCTAAAAATGAATCTGGTCATAACCTTTCAAATTACTGAAGGGTGGATTAATACTCCACGAAACCAACATCTTTTCCGCTTGTGTGGAGTTCCTTGTTTGGAAACAGTCAGACACTTACTGATGAGGTGTGATGCGTTGATCGCATTGAGATCGGCTGCCCCAAGGGCAGTTTGAATTGGTTGCGATTTAGGGGAGGAAGAGTTGTGGTCATTACTGATGAATTTTAACACCATTTAGACAGAAACAATTTATTCAAATTACTTACCCCTATGGTCTGAGTCCCTATGTCTAACTAAATGTCCCTATATTTGCTAATTGGCCCTCTCTACAGGTAAGGGGCTCGCCCTCGGTGGTTACTAATATTACACCTGTCAAGGGTACATAAAAGGAGGTGGTCTATCCCTATCCTTGCTCACTACTTTCCTGTCTGCTAAAATTTTGCACACATCATCAAGGTCGATATTTTTACTTTATTGTCATCTCCTTGGATCTGTGTGGCTTACAGTACTCAAAGCCTTGATTTTACTAATCCAAGGAATTTCTGAAACCAAAAAACAGCTACCAATCTTGTTGGGGCTGCTTATCTTAAAAAGATGCTACTATGCCTGCCGTGTCTACCACTTCAGTTTGTATCGAACACGGGATCTAGGTCATCACTCCTGGATCTGTTGTCAACCGGTTTCAGCGGTATCTCATTACTTCCCGCTTTCTTCAGGATATATACTGATTTTAGCGTTACTGGTCTCAATTATTAATAACAGAACAGCAGAGCAGAAAAACACCAACAAGAATGGTGACTATTCTTGTCCTGTGTGGCCACATTTATAGGTTGTGGATCCTTTTCCCCAATTTTCTGTAGGCCGTGGCATTCTGGTCACGTGCCCTAAAGGGGAAGAGAAAGAGAAATGGGGGGGGGGGGTTGTTTGTTTTAATCTAGTGTATGTGAATTAATACCACATATGGTTGCGTATCAGGTAGGATTTCTCACCTGTCTTCTCTTTTGTACAGATGAACTTGTGTGCTTGTTTTACAGATATCCTCTCTTCCCCTTTAGAGCAGTGATCAGAATGCCACGGCCTACAGAAAATTGGGGAAAAGGATCCACAACCTATAAATGTGGCCACACATGACAAGAATAGTCACCATTCTTGTTGTTGTTGTTTTTCTTCTCTGCTGTTCTATTATTAATAATTGAGACCAGTAACGCTAAAATCAGTATATGTCCTGAAGAAAGCGGGAAGTAATGAGATGCCGCTGAAACCGGTTGACAACAGATCCAGGAGTGATGACCTAGATCCCGAGTTCGACACTAACGGACGTGGTAGACACGGCACAGACATAGTAGCATCTTTTTAAGATAAGCAGCCCCAACAAGATTGGTAGCTGTTTTTTGGTTTTAGAAATTCCGTGATTAGTAAAATCAAGGCTTTGAGTACTGTAAGCTACATGGATCCAAGGAGATGACAAAGTAAAAATATCGACCTTGATGATGTTTGCAACATTTTAGCAGACAGGAAAGTAATGAGCAAGGATAAGGATAGACTTCACCTCCTTTTGTGTACTCTTGACAGGTGTAATATTAGTAACCACCGAGGGCGAGCCCCTTACCTGTAGAGAGGGCCAATTAGCGACTATATCGACATTTAGTTAGACATAGGGACTCAGACCATAGGATTAAGTAATTCGAATAAATTGTTTGTCTAAATGGTGTTAAAAAGCAGTCAGACGAAGACAGGATAAGGAAGCCTCTGACTCCGAGTCATTTGTACATTACTGATGAATGACAATGATGAGTCCTGTATTATATTCTTCACAATTATGTGTAGAAAGATAGTATCGATTTTGGAAGCCCTTGGTGTGTACTGAATGGGCGGCGTGGGTGACCACAGTTGCTAGTTGGGGATACCGCCATTTGCCTAACCTGTCTCTATCAGGTAGGAGAGACTGGAGAAATATTCTTGCGATTATGTTGTGGGGACTTTAACGGAGGAACAGGTGTGCGGGGGGTTTGGTTTGTCATTTTGTGTTGAAATGTTGTCTTTGGTACAGCTGTGTAACACGTTAATACATTTTATTTTTAAAAGCTTGTGTTTTGCAACAGTCTCTTAAATGATTTTGAAGTTAAAAACAGAACTATCTACGTGAATCAGTGAAAAATACTGATGTCAAAAGAGCTGGGAAGTGTCCCAAGGAATTATGCTGTTTTGAAAAGCTGGAAGATTTTGAATTGTTGGGAGGCGGGGGAGGAAGGAAACCCCTTGTTGTGTTTTTGTTGAAAGCTGGAAGATTTGAACTCTTGGGCAAGGCAACCCCTGTGTTTTTTCAACTACTTTGAACTTGGGGAATAGGAAGCAGACTACAAGCAAGAGTTAGAAGAAGCTTGGAACCTTATCCTGAACACTATTTATTTTGCTGCTGACATCCCTACACATTGCATACAGTTAGTTGTGAGGGCAAGTATAGGTTTTGGACACAGACAGAAATTTGATTTGGACTTCCTGACACAGACTATCCTTAGTTTTCCTTAGGTAGGGAAATCCCACCTTAGAATAGGGCAAGTTAGGCATTACTCCACCCTCCATTTTGAATTTAATAACACTTTGTTAACAAACTTGAACATGTTGTCTGTGTCAAACTCATGATGCCTTAGCAGTTGTTCATGTATGTTCCATTGTTCTGACATTTGGGACTCATCTTCCAGATCCGATTCATGACATTTATGCAGAGCAAAGGAGCCCACTGTTTTGTCCACTGTTAGGCTCGATAGTCTCTGGATGACACATCTTTAGAGCTGCTGCCCAGTTATAAATACATAAGAGCCAATGGCGGTCCATCAGTACTTTGAACCGCTTTCCAGTGTAAACTGTCTAAAGTTTTTTTGGCACTCTTGTAGTCTTTCTAGTAGCAACACAAGCTCTCCATTATCTTGGCTCCCCTTTGAGTATTAGTGGTTGCCAACTAGCTATTTTTTGGTCAGGGATTTAAGGTGGAAGCTGAAACAATGGCATTAGAGTACAGATCGGTAGACATGGCAAATGAGTAGGGAGATGTCCACCCACTGACTGCCCATGGCCATATTAATCCCCATGGCCGTTCCCACCCAGTTCATGCCCCTCTGACCCAAACGTAAGCCTTACCATCAAACTTTGCACTCAAAGTGCCTGCCAGTGTTTTTTCAAAGCAGTCACTTGAGAGTTCATGACTTAATTTGAGCTTGAGACACCAGGCTACTGGTGTAATAAACATTTATTTACCAGCTCTACCGTCAGCCACTCGATTTATAAGCATTATGCGTGTCCTTCACTGAAGTCCTGTTAAACCAAGCATTGGTAAAGCTAACCGTGTTGGCATTTGTAAAGTATTAGGCTTTTGACAGGCACTGCTATTAGATGCCCAAGTACTCACACCATTTTCTACCTGCCACCATAAATGGCCTGTTACCACCACTATGACAGTGCCTGGCAAATGCCTTTCCCATGCCTACACAACATTTATTATATTTGTAACATGCCGAAAGACCGCAGGCATCAGATCACACAAAAATAAATGAGACAGAAACATTAAAAACACAAGACAGAGGAAAGAAGAAGGCCTATTCAGTGATTGACGAGAGGCAAGGATAAGTTGAACAATGCAGTTTTCAGCAATCTGTGGGAGGAGGACAAATTCTGCTCCTGCCTTATGTTCGGAGATAGTGCATTCCAAACTATGCCTGCCTGAATTGGGAAAGATCAACCTTTTCATTTGTTCTGCTTAAATCTAGGACAGCACAAGAGATTAGTTCTACAGGGTCGCAGGGCCCTTTTCGGTTCATATTTGACAAGTTTTTTCTCAAGATAAACAGGGGCTTTACTGTGAAGACATTTATTTACCAGATTGGCCACCTTAAATTGTATGTGGGGGGCCACTGGCAACCAGTGCATACCTTTCTTAATGTTGGATATGTGAGCTCTGGAGGGAGCATGCTGCACAATGCGGATGGCATCATTTTGTAGGACTTGCAGTCTATTTATGCAGTCTTTATTTACCCCAGCCAAAAGTGTGCTACAATAGTCGATTATTGGTGCAATGATTGCTCAGACTATTGTGGTACAGTTCCTCTCGGACACATAGTTGTGTCGGAGGAGTATAAGGTGGTACTGACAGCTTTTAACTATTTGACTGGTATGTGTGTCTGCCCAAGAGAAGATTCCAAGTGGGTACCTAGGGTTTTCACCTGACAGAGCGTTTGCAGGTTACAACCCTCGATGGTCCAGCTGGTGTACCTGGGATCTAGTTTAGCACATGCCTGAGAGACGCCAACAATTAAGAGCTCTATTCTGTTGGCATTCCCAATGTTTGTTTCAAATGCGATATGGAGTGAGGCTTCTGGGGGGTTTATGAGCTGAGAGTCCCAAAAGTACTTATGGTGAGTAGAATCCATTTTATATATCCCCCAGAATAATAGCACAACTTGTTTTCATTAAGATTCTACGAGTGTTAACATGGATAAAAACTACATGTCTACTAATAATATGCTTTTGGTGTAATCACCGGAATTATTTTAGAATCGTTCAGATGTCCAGTGCCAGCACCGATGGCAGAAAGTTTTAAACCCAGAATTGATAAAAGGCCCATGGACTAAGGAGGAAGATCAAAGGGTAATTAAAATCTTTTTCTGCTTTCATTGTATTTGATGATACAATTTACAAAAATTGAATGACGCATAAATGAACTGTTTTCAGTTTTGAATCACATGGTTAACATTTTATGTAATTTCTTTCTCTCTTTTTCACTCTGGCATGTTTAATAATGGGTGAGGTACATGAGTGACATTTGGAGTGAGAATGTTACAAAGCTGCTTGGTCCTTCAATTTCCCAGTATTTGTGCCGTCTTGTGAGAGTAACATGGGCCTTTCTGTCCATCATTAAACATAATTCATCGTAAGGAGTGAGCGCCAACCTGACACGCTCTCTGATTGCTTTAGCATGCTTCCATCGGTTCCCTTTTCCCTGACCCTGCATCCTGGAGCCTGTGGGCGTTGTATTCCTTATGCTTTGCTGCTGAAGAAAGAAGAGGAGTTCTCCATCATGGGATCTTCAATATAAATCCTATATGCATGGATATTTCTTGACATGACTTCCAAGAGCCACTGACATTTAATTCCCTGTTGGGAACCCCTTACATGATTAATTAATGCACATTATGATTGGATTGTGCTTGTTGTTTGTTAAGAGATTTATTGATTCCAATGCTGAAAGGTGTTTTGCTCTATAATAGGTGACATGCTTTGTTTACGTTCACTGCAGATAGACGGTATCGTTGATCTATCTACTTTGGATTTGAGAAATATAGAGCTTTATTCAGTGTTTTGTGAGTGTTACACTTGCATTTGTTGGGGAAATGGTTAGCTTTTGCTGGAAAATGCACCAAATAATTAGTGTTAGATTTTAAACTAGCCTGGCTCTCTTCTTTAAAAAAGTGCAACTTACTTAGAAATACTGTCACAGCATTTTCACTATAACAACCAACCTCTCAAACATGAATTATTCAACAATTCTGCAGCTTTCTTTTAATTTATGATCATAATAGCTTTTTATTTCAATTGTATGTTAGAGGGACCTTGGAGTCAGTTCTGCTTGGACCATTTCCGTTTGGTTCTGTCTTTTCCATTCAACGTCTTTGTGCCACCAGCCGTCACTTTCTTCCCCTCACTGACTTGTAGTACAGTGAGTGGCTGCTTCTCTGATCCTCTTTCCCAGTCTTCCTAACAACTGACTTCGAACTTTCAGTTCACCAGGTGTAAATTGTGAGTTGGAGGTAATGTGGGATGCGCCAGTATATGTCCGTGAGGAGCATTTTTTCTCGAGGATCCCGTCGATTGGAAATGGGACGCTGCTGGAAGTTTTCTTGCCAGAGAGGTACTTTCCATCTATCTGCATTATTTTGCTGGAAATACCTCCTGTCAGTAGAATTCGTTTCTGATAACAAACCACAGGAAAGCTGAGCTCTATCACTTTCCACCTAAAAAGGATTTCCAAAGTACCAATGCCATGCTTCACTCTAGCTGCCTATGATATGTTTTCATTGTTATAGTTTCCTACTGAGTATGCATTTTTTTAAGGGGGCGTGGGGGGGAGGGGGAACACGTCCCATGGCATTGCCCACAACTGTCTCTTAATCACTTTTCTGAAATAGTCAATTAATTTTTTCTCATTTATTATATACCGTTAATCACTGCGTCTTTACCCGTTTATTAATGGTTTCAATAATAGAACTCCCACATCTGTCTCCTTTCATTAATAGTTTTATGGGGAGGTTGTCCCTGGTAAGGGGACAGGACCAGAGCTTCATGAGCAGCATCAGTTCGTTAAACAATCCCGAGGCGTTTGCGCTCAGCCCCACTCCTCTGTATCTGACCTTCCTTGAGTTTGCTTCCTACCGTAACCTTTCGTCCTGCTCTTTGCATGGACATACTGGAGCCCTGTGTAGAAGCTGCACTTCATTACACTTAATATTTTATTCTGTTCCTGGTGCTGGAACGGGGTGGTTTATATGCAAATTATTCGCAGAGGAGCCAATAACCCCAAATAGTGGCCCACTTAACACAAATACAACACAGGAATCCTTAAATGTTTGCTGGCATGGTACAATGCCTGTTTGGGCAGCCGCCTCGAGGCTTTATCCTCAGCAGGGCATCTGCCTACGGAAAGCCACTCAAACCTGGAAGATTCTTTTGGGTCCCCATCTCATCCCTAATACAACTGCCCGTTCGTGGCCATTTAGGGCTGCTGGTGACCTTCAAAGCTGCTCTTAAGGGTACACTGGTGCTTGCATTGAGGGCTTGCTGCCAGAAGAACTCCCTCCCAGCTCCTCAGTGCTATGGGGAGGCCTTACTGTGGCTCCATGCGCTACACAGACCACAAACATTGTCCACTTTCCATCTAGGGCCAGACATATTTTTTTTTGAAAATTTGGTTTTATTGGAGTTTTACAATTATGACATAATTAAAAAAATAATGCAAACATTAATATATATCAAAGTGGGTCACAAATTTCCACCCCCCCCACCCCACCTCCCACACCCGCCCCCCCCCCATCCCATGCCATGGTTTAATGGTCGATAACAACAGGGTCCAGCACATCATCTGAAGATGCAATGCGAGCATAGGGTTGCTTCCGAAAGAGAGACGGTGCTCAAAAAACAAGGTCCAACATATAAAAGTCACATTTCCTGTAACAATCGATCTCTTCCCACTCCAAAGGGGTTGCCCCGATAGTATTGTTCCCATCAAGAGGACCGTCTGAGATGGTTACTCATACCGCAGGCTATTTTCCTATATTTATCAAAAAATGGCAGCCATAGGGCCTCGATGTTAGATTTGGATTCATCGATCAGGTGGGTCAAATACTCCATATCGTAGATTGCCCGTGTTTTCGCTACCCCCTCCCCCTCCCCAGGAGGTCGGGGTGATTTGCATTTTTGGGCCCAGCACCCACTAGCCGCGACTAGCATGACCTGCAACATGTGGTCATGTTTCACCTTGGGGCCCCCTCAACCTCAATACCGAACAACACCAGCCAGGGGGACAGAGTTCTCACCATTCCGTCTACTCCTCTTATCCATGACAGGACCTCACTCCAGTATGTTTGTGCCACCTGGCTCTTCCACCACATATGGACATAGTCCCCCCTTTTCAACGTGGCATTTCCAGCAGCGGGGGTCGTAACCTTTTCTCATTCTGGTTATCCTCTGTGGGGGGTAGTGCCATTTGTGTATCAACCTCAGGGCCTGGTGGCGGTATTGGGGTGCAGTTGTGGAACGGTGTGCCTGCCTACAGATCTTGGTCCATCTTTTTTCCGTTATGGGGGTGCCCAGGTCCCTCCCCCATTGTACTTGGGAAGATGGGGGGGGTCCCGTGGGGTAGAGAACAGCAAAAAGCTATAAAGCCGCGATATCACCCCCTTGGTAACTTTGTGTGTTATGAGGAATTTCTCAAAATCGGTTAGGTCCCGCCTAAGCGTGTCTCCCCATCTGCTCTCGGTAAGGGCACCCTTGAGCTGTAGACATCGAAAGGGGGAGAGGTTAGGGAGGCCCAGGGCGTCCTTCATGTCACCAAGAGATATAAACACCCCATCCACCCAAAGCTGTCCGGCCCTACAAAGACCCACCTCGTACCATTGCTGGAAGGCTAGTGGTTCGTTGATCCCTTCCCAAAGTGGCAGAGCCCAGATGCAGCTCAAAGGTGAGGGCCACGTTGTGAGCCATCTTAGGGAACCCCCTTCCTTCCAAATGGACCACAGCACTCCCAACACTGGATGTTTCAAAACCCTTCTCGGAATGGATGTCTTGGGGACCTATAGCCACTCGTCCAATGTGACCGGCGAGAAGAGTGTGTTATCCAATGTTACCCATTGTTTCTTTGGGCCAGTCATCAAATGGTCAACAAGGACGTGAAATTGTGACCCCTTATAATAGGTGTTTAGATCGGGGAAATTAACCCCACCCTCATCTTTGGGTCTTATGAGAGTGTCGTAAGCAATTCAATGGGATTTACCGGCCCATAGATAACGGAGGAGGGCCCGCTTGATCTCCAGGAGAAATGGGTTCGGTATCTGGGTTGGCAGCATTTGAAACAGATATAAGAATTTGGGGAGGATTACCATTTTGATGGAGTTGAGGCGAGCCATCCATGAGAGGCCGGATTTTGACCAGCGTCCCAGGTCATGTTTGATCGACCTCCATAGGGGCGGGTAGTTTACCTTAAAGAGATCCCCTAGGTCTGATGGAATTTGGATCCCCAGGTGAGAGAGTCCCTCTATTTGTTTACAAAACGGAAGGTTATCGATGTATTGTCTCTCGGTCTCGTTGAGCTGGCCGGCCGGGAAAGCCACTGATTTATCTACATCTACATTGACCTTGTAGCCTACCAGGGAACCATATCGCTCTAGACTGTTCAACACCTCTGGGACCGATTGGGATGGTTTAGAGAGGTACAGGAGGACATTGTCGGCAAACAGGGTTATTTTGTAGTCAGTTCCTCCTATTTTAACACCCTGGATCTGATTGTTAGTCCTGATTGCTACAGCCCAAGGTTCCATCACCAGGGCGTATATGAGGGGAGAAAATGGGCATCCCTGTCTTGTGCCTCTCTCTAAAGGAAAGGACTTTGACTCTCTTCCATTGACCACCACTTTAGCGGAGGGGCGGGAGTAGAGGGCCGTCATCCAGCCCCGCCACCTGGGTCCCATCCCCAAGGACGACAGAACCCCCTCCATGAAGGCCCAGCACACCCTGTCAAACGCCTTCTCCGCGTCTAGAGACAGGAGAAGGGCACAGTCAGATTTCACTCCATTTGAGCTCAGTATGTGTAGGGTTTTGTGCATGCTATCTGCTCCTTGTCTATTTACTACAAAGCCTACCTGATCGGGATGGATCAGCCGGGGGAGACACTTTTCTAAACGTGTCGCCAGGATCCTGGTGAAGATCTTGGCATCTGTGTTCAGGAGCGAGATGGGCCTATATGAGCCACACTCCACTGGGTCTCTGCCCGGCTTAGGGATAACCGTGATTATGGCCTGCAGGAATGTCGGTGGAATGGTTTCTAAGGTTTGGATTTGGTTAAATAATTTGGTCAGTGGTTGGGTTAGTTCGGACTGGAATTGTTTATAGAAATCCGCTGTGTACCCATCTTCCCCCGGGGTCTTGCTTATTTTAAGCTTTTTGATGGCCTCTTCCACCTCCTCCTCCGTTAACACCTTGTCCAGTGTCTCCCTCTCTAGGCCTGTGAGCTTGGGGGTGGTCTTCAAGATATTTTCGAATTTCATCCAGTGATTCACCCTCTTGTTCAGTGTAAAGGGCCCTATAGAAGGCGGCGAATGATTCGGATATGAGTTCGGTTTTTATCTGGGTGTTAACCGCCCCGTCCTTGACCTTTTCTATGTGTCTGCCCGCCCTGTTTCCCCTCAGCCTATGTGCCAGAAGAGTTCCAACCCTGTCGCCCCTCTCATAGTATCTCTGCTATATGTATCTCATTTTTTTAACTACCTCTCCAATCAGGATTGTATGCAGAGCTTGTCTCTTCTCTCTCATTTCACTCAGGAGTTTTTCGCGGTCTATGTTTCCCTTGGTGAGCTGTGCCCTCATGGGCCGCAGGTCTTCCCGGAGTCTGGATTCTATCAGGGCCCTCTCTCGCTTCTTGCTAGAAACCTCTGTGATAAGGAGACCCCTGAAGGTGGCCTTCGCTGCCTCCCAGACTGAAACCATTGGGACTTCCCCTGTGTCGTTCGATAAGAAGAAGGCTTTTATTTTGTTCCTAAGGAATTCCCTAAACACCTGGTCCCTCATGAGGGTATCATTACAGCGCCACCTATGTGATTTCACGGTGCCTTGCAACCGCCATTCCATAACGAGGAGCTTGTGATCTGACCAGGCCACAGATTCAACTGTAGGGTTTCCAACCTCTCCCCCTCCCTCCTCCGAAACCAGCAGCAAGTCAATTCTAGTGTATGTTTGGTGGGGAGGGGAGAAGAATGTGTAACCCCCAGGGGTTTGCCAGCATTTGCGCCATACATCAACCCAGTAGTACTCTTGTAGGAGGTCCCTCAAGGCGAGATTATCTTTTGTGGGGGCTTTTGGTCCCGTCCCTTTGGCCGACCACCAGTCAGTCAAGATGGGGGTCTGTAATGAGATTGAAGTCTCCGCCCAGGATTGTGGCTTCCTCGGCCCACCCGTCCATGACCCCAAGAACCTTGCGGATAAACTTGACTTGGCCGGCGTTGGGCACTTATATTGTGGCTAGTGTGACTCGTGTGCCCTGGGCTGACCCTTTGATCGCAAGAAATCTGCCTCCAAAGCCCCTTTTCGTCTCTACATCGGTGAGATGCAGCGATTTTCTCAAGAGGATACCCACTCCCTCCTTCTTAGAGGATTTGTGCGAGGCCCAGAAGTTTCTGCCTATCTCCTTTCCTTTGATCGTTGACTCGGCCCCCCTTCTATAGTGGGTTTCTTGTAGGAAGAGGGCCAGAAATTTCTGTTTGCGGAATAAGTTACTTCTGAGAGACCACTTGTTTTGCGAGTTGAGACCCTTAACGTTGAGCGTACCGATCCGACCTTCAACCATGGTTGTCGCTATCCTTGCCCTGTGACGCCTCAGTGAGTGCCCCCGTTATCTGTTGACTTGAACCCCAGAGCCATGGCATGGCGTTCCCGATTTCTTTCCCCTCCCCCCTCCCCGGTTCCCCATTTCCCTTACCCGTTTTGGTAGGCGTCCGTCTCCATCGCCTGACATACATCGGGTTTAGTCAACGAACCACCAGGGCCTCTGCCTGGGCCCCGAGAGATAAATAGTGTGGATCGTACCCTCCAGGTTATACCTATAGGAACATTTTACAGGTTTAGTCGGAGTCCAATCCCTCTACAAGACCTCCCCCACCCCAGTCCTCTCTACTCCTGCTGAGTGTCTCATAGGGGCTGGGTCCAACCGTGAACTAGCTTCCAGTGTGAGTTGGGGGGGTCTTCGAAGGTCTCGGGGGATGCACCCGGCCACCCTCCGACAACCGAGAACACCACTCTGTGTTTCAGACAGGTGGGACCCGAAATCTTCAACCCTCAATTTCGGCATAAGCCACGCCAACCGTGGCAACATCACAATACAACATAACACGCCCCCAAACATGAAGGGGCCCATGAGGGCCCTGCGGTCAAATGCAATACAACACAACAACATCACATTTCTTAACTTTCTCCTCTTCCCTTTCAATCACTCAGATCCATCGCGCATGCCTTGGTATCAGCAAAAGTGGAACAAATGTTTCTCCTCAAATCGCCGGCGGCCGCGGGGGGCGAGTGAGCGAAGAACCACAACAGATCGGCACTGCATTCCTTTTCTTTTCTCCTCTGTCTCATAATCATGCGGATCCTCCACGTCCCTCCGAGGGGTGCCTGGTTTTTCTGAATTTCCGGGTGCCCTTCACTTTGTGTTTCCCCTGGCTAAGGTCAGGGCCCCTTGGGGCCCGGCTCAGGCCTCTGTCGGATCCGCCGTTCTCCCCCGAGGGCCCCAGGGGGACCCCGATCAGTTCGTCAATGCCTCTTTGGATGTCTTCTTCTGTAACGAGCTGAAAGTTTTCCCCTTGCCACTCAAAGGATAGGTAGAATGGGTGTCCCCAGCGGTACCGGACCCCCTTCTCCTGCAGCCACCTAGTGATCGGACCGCATTTTTTCCTCATTTGTAGCGTGAGGGCGGATAGGTCCTGGTAGATTGCCACCCTGGAGTTGTCGAATTGTATCTCTCTTAGGGTTCTAGCTCTTTCAAGTATTTTTGCTTTGTCTCTGTAATAGTGGAACTTCGCAAGCACGGAGCGTGGGCCCCTACCGCCTCCGCCAGCTCGATGAACCCTATCAATCACAATGGTTTCTCCGGAGTCATTTCCCAAGACAATCCTAATGATCTCCTGCACTTTGCCCTCCAGGCCGGTCTGGGTCTCCCCCTCCACCTCCGTCAGGCCGAAGAATCGCAGGTTACATCTCCGTTCACGATTTTCCATGTCGTCCACTTTGAAGCGGAGCTCCCTCTCGCGCCGCTGCATCTCTTTAAACCTTGCCTCCATCTGAGCCTCCAGGAAGACGGTGGATGCCTGGTTATTCTCTACCCCCAGAAATACACAAGGGACAGAACTAGTAGACAGGGTTAAGGATGACGAAGTGCACAAGCAATTTTTAACTTGGTTTAAATTCCCAAGATTTTTTGTTTATTTTATTCCAGCATAAATGCTAAATCTAAAAGCATATTAAACATTACTTACAACACTATGGCCCATTCGTTTTACCATTCATTCACATTCATACAATTCTCATCAATCTTTCATTCCACAATTCATTTTTTAGAAAATTGGTTTATAAAAAACAGTTGGCATCTGCTATATCTCGATGTGATTATAATTCATTATAAAATATCCCCATACATTTGGGGTATCACAACAGTCTGTGTTCTCTTATTCACACAGATCCACGTTGACACGTGTTTCAGTTGCTCTCTGCGAGCATCACCATTGGTACTCTCTCTGTACGGCAACCTTCTTCAGGACAAAACAACCCATTTTTCAAGCACAAATATTGGCATGGGCCACACCATCTATAAAAATACATAAAACACCAAATGAATATAGTGCACTGTCGTCAATCCTTTTCACATTATTTGATTACATATTAATATGGTGTGCTATAGACTATCATCCCACTCACCTCCTATCCAATGGAGTCAGGAGGGGCAGGATGTAGTATTCAATTTCAATACAATGTAGTTAGAATCTCGGGATGTAGTATTCAATTTCAATACATCATGGTTGGAATCTGGAGGATGAATGTCCTCTGATCTAAAGAGTTAAGGCATATATCTGTTACCATCTATTATAGCCAATTCATTAGATCATAAAGGCCAAATAGTTTATATATTTTAACACATTGCGGTTGTTACCCATAGATGTAAAGAGGGCTCTGTCACTCACTCAAAAAAATGGAAACAGCCGTGGATTGCAATGTTGATTTATATTTGCTGAAGCAAGTGGTTTATATTGCCCAGGCTTCCCTTCTTTCCACAGGCTTGTTTTTGGTTCACAGGCACGTGAGTCTGTAAAAATATAAATATAAAGAGCTTAATTAGTTATATAAGCTCATTCTGACCAGCTTCACGTTTAGACATTGTCCCTGTAAAATGTATTTCAAAAAGCACTGGTGCTCCCAATCATCAGAGTAAAAGGTGAGCACACGCATTTAGTAGATGGTTCTCACGCGCGCTAAGAGCACATGGATCTCTAATATTTCGATCATGGAGCAGTCTATGTAGTTGATTGGGGAACATCACACTGTAGTTATCCCCATCATTACTCATATTCAGTCATTGGGGAGTTGATTCCTCTTATTCTTAGTTTGTAACTAGGGCACAGGCCCTCTCATATTAAGAACCGCATAATTGCCACTCTTGCATTATTTTAACTAATCATATCCAGCGGCTGTTACATCTATTCCAGCTTACCTGACTCTCGCCGTCCGGGGAATTTGTCTACCGGGTGCGCCGCAGCGTTCAAGTCGCAGCCGGCAAGTACGCGCTAAACAAAAAGCCACGCCTCCGCGTGTTCGTGTTCATAGAAAGAGGACTACGGAGCATACGCGTACGTGAGGGAGATTCTCCTCACTTCCCGAATTTTACGTCAACTCCTCATTTTGCGTATTTTATTTATTTTACTTCATTTTGCTTTCGGCCGTCCCATTCTGATATGATAAAATTCTCTAACAGTTATTATTTGCCGGGGGCACGGGTTTATAACGCCTCTATGTAGGTCATAGAGATCAAAAAAAGGACTATTCATCTGTCACCTGCCAAATATTGTCATTGCCTTCATACTGTGGACACACACGTTCCACTTTTGAACATACAGTTAGTTTGAGTATGGGTGCGTACAAATGTAGAAAATGTAAAAAAACGAATATTGAAAAAACAAAACCAGAAATGCAACAGTCAATATCGCATCTCTCAGGTGCACTTAAGATGTGGCATGGGGAGTGTTCTCCTGAACTCCTTATTCTTAATTCCTTATCTGCAGAATATTTTACATATTTGTAATTGGGTGGTTCCACTCCACTGCTAGATTCAAACCTTGTTTGACTGTATCTAGAGTATGTATCCAGCGTTGTTCCTTTTGGTGTAGAAGGGTGCCCTCGTGTGTGCGACTACTTATAATCCAATCAGCAACCAGATTAAGAAGATAGAAGTAAGAACGGTTTTTGAATACAGACAAGTGAAATGGCAACTTAAAACACATACCAACTGTAAAACTAAGAATGCCATTTATGTAATTAGATGTCCTTGTGACCTATTATATATAGGTAAGACTACCAGGGAGGTACGACAGCGCATCTCGGAACACAGATCATGCATAAGGAATAAAGTGGCGGACAAGCCGCTTGTGGCACATTTTTGGAGATATGGGCACAAAGACACAGACCTTACTTGGTTTGTGTTACAAATAATAAAACCCTCCAAGAGAGGTGGCGACATGGGCACCCTTCTACACCAAAAGGAACAACGCTGGATACATACTCTAGATACAGTCAAACAAGGTTTGAATCTAGCAGTGGAGTGGAACCACCTAATTACAAATATGTAAAATATTCTGCAGGTGGCACCGGATAAGGAATTAAGAATAAGGAGTTCAGGAGAACACTCCCCATGCCACATCTTAAGTGCACCTGAGAGATGCGATATTGACTGTTGCATTTCTGGTTTTGTTTTTTTCAATATTTGTTTTTTTACATTTTCTACATTTGTACGCACCCATACTCAAACTAACTATGTTCAAAAGTGGAACGTGTGTGTCCACAGTATGAAGGCAATGAAAATATTTGGCAGGTGACAGATGAATAGTCCTTTTTTGATCTCTATGACCTACATAGAGGCGTTATAAACCTGTGCCCCCGGCGAATAATAACTGTTAGAGAATTTTATCATATCAGAATGGGACGGCCGAAAGCAAAATGAAGTAAAATAAATAAAATACGCAAAATGAGGAGTTGACGTAAAATTCGGGAAGTGAGGAGAATCTCCCTCACGTACGCGTATGCTCCGTAGTCCTCTTTCTATGAACACGAACACGCGGAGGCATGGCTTTTTGTTTAGCGCGTACTTGCCGGCTGCGACTTGAACGCTGCGGCGCACCCGGTAGACAAATTCCCTGGACGGCGAGAGTCAGGTAAGCTGGAATAGATGTAACAGTCGCTGGATATGATTAGTTAAAATAATGCAAGAGTGGCAATTATGCGGTTCTTAATATGAGAGGGCCTGTGCCCTAGTTACAAACTAAGAATAAGAGGAATCAACTCCCCAATGACTGAATATGAGTAATCATGGGGATAACTACAGTGTGATGTTCCCCAATCAACTACATAGACTGCATGATGATCGAAATATTACAGATCCATGCGCTCTTAGCGTGCGTGAGAACCATCTACTAAATGCGTGTGCTCACCTTTTACTCTGATGATTGGGAGCACCAGTGCTTTTTGAAATACATTTTACAGGGTCAATGTCTAAACGTGAAGCTGGTCTGAATGAGTTTATATAACTAATTAAGCTCTTTATATTTATATTTTTACAGACTCACGTGCCTGTGAACCAAAAACAAGTCTGTGGAAAGAAGGGAAGCCTGGGCAATATAAACCACTTGCTTCAGCAAATATAAATCAACATTGCAATCCACGGCTGTTTCCATTTTTTTGAGTGAGTGACAGAGCCCTCTTTAAATCTATGGGTAACAACCGTAATGTGTTAAAATATATAAACTATTTGGCTTTTATGACCTAATGAATTGGCTATAATAGATGGTAACAGATATATGCCTTAACTCTTTAGATCAGAGGACATTCATCCTCCAGATTCCAACCATGATGCATTGAAATTGAATACTACATCCCGAGATTCTAACTACGTTGTATTGAAATTGAATACTACATCCTGCCCCTCCTGACTCCATTGGATAGGAGGTGAGTGGGATGATAGTCTATAGCACACCATATTAATATGTAATCAAATAATGTGAAAAGGATTGACGACAGTGCACTATATTCATTTGGTGTTTTATGTATTTTTATAGATGGTGTGGCCCATGCCAATATTTGTGCTTGAAAAATGGGTTGTTTTGTCCTGAAGAAGGTTGCCGTACAGAGAGAGTACAATGGTGATGCTCGCAGAGAGCAACTGAAACACGTGTCGATGTGGATCTGTGTGAATAAGAGAACACAGACTGTTGTGATACCCCAAATGTGTGGGGATAGTTTATAATGAATTATAATCACATTGAGATATAGCAGATGCCAACTGTTTTTTATAAACCATTTTTCTAAAAAATGAATTGTGGAATGAAAGATTGATGAGAATTGTATGAATGTGAATGAATGGTAAAACGAATGGGCCATAGTGTTGTAAGTAATGTTTAATATGCTTTTAGATATAGCATTTATGCTGGAATAAAATAAACAAAAAATCTTAGGAATTTAAACCAAGTTAAAAATTGCTTGTGCACTTCGTCATCCTTAACCCTGTCTACTAGTTCTGTCCCTTGTGTATTTCTGATTGATTGACCTGTAGAACTAGGGACGTTAAAACAAGTACCCCTTTTATTTTGTTTTCTCTACCCCCTCCATTCTGTCCTCCAACGTGGAGACCTTGGCGGTGAGGTCGGCCAGCTTGGCTCCCATGTCCGTTCTCATCCCCCTGATTTTGTCTAGGATTGTCTGGATATTGTTCTGCATGGTGTTCATGTCGGGGGTTGGCGTGGGTGGGGGGTTGATCTCCATCTCTTGTTTTTGGAGTGTGAATTGGTATCTTGCCAGGGTTTCTTTCCAACTCATGGGGTGTCTCCCCCTCTAGATCTTCGTGGTTCCTCGAGGTCTCCCCCCGGGGTTCGGGGAGATGGTCCCCCGGTTCCGTGCCAACTCCGATGAGGTGTGGTGGTTAGGACGGACGGGTCGTGCCCCAACCGCCTCCCCCGACAGCCACTACTCACGGTTGCTCCGACGTGGGGCCGGTGGGTGTGTTCAAAGGTCGCCGGGGTGGTAGTCGCTGTGGATGGCGAGTAGTAGGCCCATCAATAGGGTGTCGAACCCCACGATGGGCCCCGGCGCTTCACAGAGGGGCCCAGGCGCGCTCTTGCGTCGGCCCGGGCCAGTTAGGTGTAGGCCTCTAAGGGTTGTGTCGCAGCAGCAGCCGGGACGAGTCCTTATGGTAGTTGTTGCGAAGATGTTCCCCAACGCCTGGGGGGCGAGGAGAGGAAGGGGCCCGGGCGCGCTCCTGCGACGGCCCGGGTCGAGATACACAGACGTGTGTGCGGCAGGCCGGGGTCCAGCCGTGGAGGCCTGGGGCATACTGACGTCCAAAACCGCCGCGGCGGGAGCCGAAGGTGGGCTCGTTTGGGGAGGCCCCCGCTGACGTGTGCCCCGGTTTCCGAGGGGCTCCCACGGGTCTTCAGTGATGCTGGCAGAGGCGCAGGGTGTCGATTCCTCAGATTGATCCCGGCGCGGCGCTTCACCTCGTGCGGAGAGGAGGGGCCCGGCCACGGAGCTTCACCTCGTGCGTGGCACGGGCTTGGAGGGGGGAGGGGGAGCGCAGAAGCTCCAAGTCAAATATCTCGGGACCCGGGCACCCCCAAAGCTCTGGAAGGTATCTCCGGAGTCCCCAGGAGTTCCCCCACCTGGATTCAGCCTTTATAGGAGGATAACGTTCCTTTTATCGCAGTTTACTCCACAAATCACTCAGGGCTTCAGGGGAGCCGAACGATCAGGCAGCCATCCGGCCAGACATATTTACTTGATTATCTCTCTTTGTCCCTTGCATTTGGTTACCAACAACATTCACCTCCATTTGTATTGCCCATCTCCCATTCCACTCTCCTAGCTGGTTTAGCATGGGACAGAAGGAGGGAAATGTTGCATCACTGATCTGATTAGAGGGCACACACACAACAGCTGCACATATAGGGGTGAGTGTGGGTATTTGTACTTCCTGGTGCCTTTTGGTGCCATAACATGGGGCTCACAACCTTGGTGTTAGACCATTTTGGTGGTAGCTTGGTGACAGGTGTATTTTGAAAGGAATATATATTTCTGATGCTTGTAACTGCTTAGAATCACATGCTGTGCATACTGTGCATATAGTCTGACATCTGGTGTCAATTGCAGAGTATTACATTTTTTTTTCCAAGATCGAAAAGGGACGTCAACCTGGGTGTGACTGAAACACTATCCCTAACGTGACGTGTAGTCTACCCAAGATCCTGCACGTGTTGAGGTTCCCCAGAGTTTTTTTTCCACCATTCTGGTTGGTTGCTTAATGTGGAGCTCGTGTTTCGAGAACTTATTGCTATTACCTGCATCTTTGGCACGTTCATCGACGGCCTACTCGACGACTGCTCAACAAACCTCTTCGAAAGCTGTTGCTGTTTTGCCATTTTTTAACCTTTGCTGCCTCCGGTGACTCCTCGGCTGTTCTCGGCCTTGGCTTTCAGGCTTCTGCCTTACGGTAGGGAGTGTCAGGACCCGTTTTCTCTAGACACTTCTCTCTGAGGATGCCTTTTCTTTTCTTTGCCTCCTCTTCCTTTTCTCGTCTGGCTGCTTTTCCAGGCTATTATGGAGCAAACTCCTTTTAAGTTTTGCCCTTCCCAAGATTTTTGGTGGCTGGGAATGGACTACGATATTGAGACATTTTTGAAGGAGTGTGAGGCATGCAAGGACAGTGATAAGTTGCTGAGTACCAGAGTGCATTCTATGAAGATGGTGGAGCCTCCCAGTTCAGTCTGGATTGTGGTGGCCATAGATATTGTGGGTCCCATATCTATCAGGGGATCCCGAAGTGTGTATCTGGTTGTGATGGTAGACCTCTTGTCAAAGTGTCCGGAGTTGTGCATTGTGAGGGACATAAGTTCCCACAGGATTATAACATTTTTGGAGTCAGTATTCTGGAGAGAGGGGTTTCCCAGGAAGATAGTGTCAGTTAATGGACCTCAATTTGTGGGAAAGGAGATGGAAGTGTTTTTGGAAGATAACGGAATTGGTCATTCCACAACAGCCCTGTATAATCCCAAAGGGAATGCCACAATAGATTGATTTAACAGGACGTTGATGGAAGTAATCAACATTGCTGGAGCGACAGGAGGAGATTGGGAGCAGGCGGTAATGGAATGGGTGGTGCAACATAGAATTGCACGACACCAGGTGACGGGAGTTTCTCCATTTGAGGCCTAGAGGAAGAGGGTACCGAATTCTAGGTTGCATCCAGGATGGATGAAGACATTTGTGACACCGGTGAAGGTACTATGCAATAGAATGTGAAATGTGTGAAGGAGATCTAAGGAAAGGTATGATGAGAAGAACCGTGTATGCCTCATATTTTGATTTGCTTTGTACGGCCTCATACTTACCTGACTCCTTTGTGGGGCGCCAGGTAGTAAGGACTGCCATTAGCCTCGTTACTTTACTTAAACATTCCATCCTGTGCACTCATTCTCGCACACGGTTGAATTGTAGTTCTTACGAACTACAACTCCCAGCTTACCTGGACCTCTTCATCCCACTGGTGGCGCGTTAGCGCCAGCGCATATGCAGAGGCCGGTTGTCGCTGGTTTGCGTCCGGCTTGCTTCCTGCGTCTCTGCTTCCCCTAGTCGCAGTCTTCTGTGTCTAGGTAAGTCTTGAAGTTGTCTCTCGGTCAGTTCCTGCCAGGCGCAGTTAACTCCTGAGCCCATATTAGATCCTGACATGTGCCTCGAACAAAATAATCTTTGTGCAACATCCATAACAGCCCGGACACATGGACTAATGCCGCCCTCACTCCCACGAGGGGCACCACCAAAGATGGCTCTTCTGGCCCCCCACTTGCTCTCTCCTTGCTCAGCACACGCTCCCTTATGTTACATGGGGTTGAGGTGGAAGATCTTCTTTCACAGTCTAATTGCAACTTTCTTGCTATTACTGAGTGCTGGGTCAGTGACTCTACCCCCACCGAAGCCACATTTTCAGTCACCCCTGGCTACGAGATACTTCAGGCTGACTGTGTAAACTCGAGGGGAGGGGGCGTTGCCTTGTTATTCAAGGCCAAGTTTCAGTGCCACCTGTCACCTCATGACCCCCCGGAAGACTGTGAATCACTAGTGGCCAAACTAAGAATTAACGACAACACCTCTCTTACCATTATTGTTATTTGCAGGCCTCCCAGACCTCTCCTATCGTTTGAGGAACAACTCCTACACCGTCTTAACAAAACATCAAATACAAATACACCGGTTGTACTGATGGGGGACTTCAATCTCAGGGCCAACGTGGCTACGGATAAAGCTGCCCGGTCACTGCTTGCAGCACTTTACACCATTGGGTTTGTCCAACAAGTTAAACAGCCTACCCACATAGGAGGCCATACCTTAGATTGGATTCTATTACATCAGTTCTCAGTCTCTACTCCTATCTCTTTTCGTCCTTGGTCCGATCATTCTTTTCTGACTCTTCTTGTTAATCTCACGGTATCTCCGCCTAGAGTCGATATCCTCCCTAGACAGCTTATCAAGACTAGAAGCCTAAAAAAACTCACCACCACTCTCTTGCTCTGAGTCTTAAATTGGGTCATCTTGAAGACTATAACGGAGCATCGGATCTCGCTGCCCATCTTACAAACACCCTCGTTGCAGTTATGGACGACCTAGCGCCCATCACCACTAGGTGTGTAAAGGTCGAAACCCTTGCCCACCATTGGTTATATTATGATATTCTGACCCTGAGACATTTTAGGAGAGCCACTGAACGTGTGTGGCGGAAAAAGCCCTCACCAGCTACCTCAGCCTTTTACAAACTAGCAGTGAAGAACTTCAAGGCAGCTGTGATCCAAGCCAAATCTTCCTATTACAATACGAAAATTCTACAGCCCAAATCTGATTCCAAGGATTTATTTGCCATCCTGAGGGACTTTAAAAGCAAACCTTACACTAAAGCTGTACTGCCCAAGGATCCAACCTGGTGCCAAGCAATCCATGACAAATTTACTGCTAAAGTTGCTTCCCATCTGCAACTCAGCGCATCTCACAATGTCCACACACCTTTCTCTAGGCCCTCTTCAAGGAGCATGGGATCCCCTATCACACCTCTTCCCACTTCCTAATCTGTATTTTCCTTCACCCTCTGCACCGTGGCTGAAATTACCCAGATCATCTCGTATATGAAGCCTACCAAATGTAAAGGTGGTTCATGTCGCTCAAAGTTTGTGGTTAGTTGCCTCGATACCATGGGCCCTTGGTTACCAAACTTGTCAACCAGTCATTCCTCGAAAGGCATGTCCCTGTAGACCTCAAAGAAGCCTGGATCACTCCCCTTCTTAAGACACCCTTGATCCCCGTCAGCCAAAAAACTATCGCCCTATTACCAACGTTCCGTTTCTCCTCAAGGTCATGGACCGAGTTGCATATTATTTACAACTACAGAAATTAATTGAGGAAAACGTCATACTGGGTCTCTTTTCCTCTAGACTAACCTGTCCTGCAACCACCTTTTCCCTGTGTATGTTTACATTATGGCTCTGGGAAAAGGACTGAAGGGCAGGGAGCAAATGAGCAGAGAGGCTCTGCAGTCTATAAATGCATATTTGATACAGGTTCCCCTTGTTAGAAACAGTTTTTTGTTGGCAGAGTAACGATTCATGGGATTGCGTCACTTCTCCCCAGAGGGGGGGCCTTTCCCGGTGCAGCTGGGGAGGTGAGGCCGCTACCCAATATTACCCTAGCGGTGGCGGAAATCGGGACCTTGCAGGGAGTGACTCTCTCATGTGGATAAGGACTCCTGTTCTGTGATTGTAATGCTTATTTATGCGAAATGCAAGCTAAAACAACATGACGTCGGTGCACAGCCAATTTGCACACTCATCTCCCATCACTGTAATAAAAGCCTGCATCCCCACGTGCCTGCTAAAACAAACAAGTATTTCAGTAGCCGAAAGCAGAGCAAGCTTGAATAACTACATACATATTGTTGCTGAGTAGACGTACTGTGGAGGATAGTTATTGTATTGTCCACTGAAGGACGAATACGCAGAGGGAGTTGGAGCGTTCTGCAGGTGCATGATAAGAGGTACTTAAAATGAATGCAAACAGAGGGGCGGTGGGTTTTTCCACTCCTGACTGTTTTTTCCACTCTCTGCCCCTTCCACTTGTGATCTGCTCTTCGGCCGAAAGTAGTCACAACTGAGAAGGGCTGGGACATGCCCCCATAAAGAGAAGAGGGTATTCTGTGTAAGGAATTTAGAACTTGGACCCCCGGGTGATGCAGTCTTGCTGAGAGGGAGGACGCTCTGCCTCAAGCCTCGTTAGTACGAGTGATCGCTTTGCCTACCTGCTCTGGGACTAAGCAGTGTCGTAGTGGCCAAGATGAAGGTGTCTTCTGTTTCCTTGCTAACAGTGATGCCATTTTTCTATTTGTTTTTATATGTCTGATTATATGTTTGTTTATGTATGCTGAGTTCATATATACCAAGTGAATAAAGGGCCTGGAACAAGCCATTTTCATTTTCACTGTAACGATTAGTCTTAAGTGTGATTTTGTGCCTGTCTGAGTCCAATAACTTGTTTTGCCAGGGGCCGGGTAAACGTAAGTATAAGGGTTCTCCTCACGTGCCCAAGCAAAAGCAAAACAGTGATGGAACTCCCTACCCTTGAAAACCATGCAACCCCTAAGGTCTTTAGAGACCCAAAATAAGAGCACTACTGTTTGTTACTGCAAAGTTCCCTCTTGAGCTCATTTAAGATTTGACTCCACCAAGACGTAGGAGAATGAAAGGAACATACAAAGTGATATTGAGTCATCTCCTAAAAGTACTGAGAGAAAGAAGATTGAAGGAGTTATGCAAACTACTCACTTTACAGCTCTAGATAGTACTGGGAAGAGGTGACCTAGAGGAGACATGAAGAATACTTCTGGACTCAAAGGAAAGACTGTAGTACTACGCTGGGGACGAACCTGTTACATCAACAGCAAGGAAGGACTCCTTAAAAGAGGAAGCCGGCATTAAGCCTGTCTGCCACATGAAGTTCAAACCTGGGAACAAAGAAGTCTGAAGAAGGATCAAGTTTTCAGTCGAGAGGACACCTTTCAAAGGCCTGAGGAATCCTCCAAAGCCAGAGGGAGGCCTGACCTGAGCAGAAACTGGAGAAAGGTCGACATTGGCGTGATCTCAGGGAGGTGGACTGTGTTGTCCTGTAACAATGTTGATACCGAGAGGCCGGAGAGGCTGCAGAGCCGCAGCAGTGTAGCAGGGTGCAAAGAGAGAGTTACGGCGAAAACAGCCGAAGGGAACAAGCCAACGCAACACCCCAGGAAGAACCAGTGACGTGGTCCCAGCATACAGAAGATAACGGGAGCTATGATAGACCCGGTCGGGGCTTAGGAATGGGTGAAAAGTGCATTGTTAATAATCTCCCTCTTCACAGGAACATTGTTAAAGACACCACAAGTGAAGAGTGCAGGTAATCTCCCTCGTCACAATAAACGGAAGAGAGACCTGCAGAATCAAGGAAGTTACAAGAGTGGCCTCTCTAACAATAGTGCTGTTAAGTATAGCGGAAGAAGCCAAGGACACTTTGGGAGTGACGTCCCTTGTTTCATTACCCAATGAGAAGACCTTGGAAGCCATGGAGTTTACATTGTTTTAAAAAGGGAGAACTGTTGGATAGTTGGTCAAGCCAAGGAAAGTCCCTGGGAGGAACTAAAAGGACTTTTAAAGGTTGTTACCAAAGAGTGTCCCAAAACAGCCTCTAAGACAAATGCAGTTTGACTGGGAGAAGGCAGTCATTCTCCTGGCTTCACCTTTGTTCTCAAGAACTTTTGCACAAGACTGTTAGAAAGCAGTCCTTAGGCGGATCCACTTGAACCAGGAGAAGGGAGTCATTCGCCTGGCGTTATTTCTGTTAGTTCAAACCTCTTTGATTAGTGGTAGGGTCAGAATAGGACATATTGGGACAGAGAACAGACTCTTTAATTTGACAACCACCCGGACGACGAGTACCTGAGTTATTATTCATTTAGGTCAGGCAAACCCTCTAGTGATCGGGAGAGTTGGGCTCTTTTCTCATTTGTTAAATAAAAGCTTATGTTTGAAATGCCATCACTGTCTGACATACCACAGCAGCTAATGTTTTGGTCCTTTTGCTGGCAGCCATGACATCTCATGAAAATTACCAATGTAATGTTCATTGTGTACACAGTTAGAAGTGTGTGTACTTTTTCTTTTTTTTTCAAATGTGTCTAAAAAGTAATTTCAGTTGTGTCTTGCAATATTTGTTTTTTCGTTCAAGGTTCTAATAGGTTATTTCTTTTAATGTTCTAGGTTATTGAATTAGTTCAAAGGTATGGTCCAAAACGCTGGTCTTTAATAGCAAAGCACCTTAAAGGAAGAATAGGAAAACAGTGCCGAGAGAGGTGGCATAACCACCTCAATCCTGAAGTAAAAAAATCATCATGGACTGAGGAAGAGGACAGAATCATCTATGAGGCTCATAAACGGTTGGGAAACCGTTGGGCTGAAATTGCAAAACTACTTCCTGGAAGGTATATTTTTATTATTTTAAAATATTGACTCAATATTTACTTAATGTTGAAACTTTTTAGTTGCATGTAATTATATAGTTCCATGTTTATTAGTTAGCAAGTCTTCCAAACATTCTAATTGAGAGCTGCAAAGAGATGATTATAAACTTCACCTTTCCCCCACAACCCGGTAAGTTAGCACAACAAGTTGAGCATTTGCTGCCGCTTGGCTGTTCAACTGCTTGATGACTGTCGACCACGTGGCCTTGGCCCTCTGGCCTGGCCCTTAGAGTAGGGAGAGTGGGGCCCAGGGTTTTTATTCTTCTCTCTGATAATGTATTACCTTCACCCCTCTCTTTCTCTTATTGGTCTGGCCGCTGATTACCTCTGCTATAGAGAGGACTCCTTTTAAATTCTGCCCGTCGTGTAACAGCAAATTTCTCTGGAAAGAAACCCATCACTGATGCAATCAGTGTCTTCCTCGTGACCACGACGTGTGCTCGTGCAAGGCATGTAAACTCTTTCGACCGTAAACGTTGAAAGACAGGCAGACTAAACGGTGGGCAGCTTATGCTATGCAGGCAGAAAGCCTTTCCCCTGTTGGCGCTATTGCATCGGACGACGAGGAATCTGTTGGCAGACATGGCTCCAAATTGGAAGCCATCAACCTCTCATCAGAGCCTGCCTGCTCCCAGATGCCCGTCCCCAGCCCGACAGACAGGCCACAGGCACCTTTATGGGGAGATCACACCCCAGCAACAATGGCACCCACACACCATGTGTATTCAAGCACACAACCCCTAAGGCCTCTTTGACGGAGTCATCAAAGAAGCAATTGATGCCACAGGACCGATGATAATTTCGACGACACCTCCAAACCTCGCGGTTCGACGCCCTCCACGCAACCACATTGGCAGAATTCGACTGGGCATCCTTCTGGAACGGGTGTTCCCACTAAAAACACACTGTTGTCAACACGTAGTCCAAGGGCGCAAAAGCGCCTATGGACCTAGTGGAGACGCGACCACAACTGCGCCTTCAAGCGCATCAAGACCTTCAATGCAGCCGCCTAAGCTCCGCGAGAGCCTTTCGGAAATCATTTCAGTAGCCAAGGAGTTCAAAGGCACCCCCTTTCGCCGAGAGGACTATTCTGAGGCCCCCCAGCCTTTCTCCAAGGCCTTATTGGGAAAATCCCCCCCCCCCCCTCTTTGGGCAGCCCTTCCCTGTTCCTGACCATTCAGCTTCCATTCTATGGACCAGGGAAAGGTTTGAGCAATATATGGACAAAATGGCCCAGTTCATTGACTTTTCAGACAGATATATTATACCCAAGAGACCTAGGGAAGTGGACTCCTGCCCCATCCCCTCCAAGTTGCAGAAACTCCTCCCCTCTGCACTGGGACATCAAGAAGACATCTTGAATGTCCCAGATGACCCAACCCAGAAGGATTCTTATGATCAAGGCCCATTTTATCAGGACCCAGACTGGGATCAGGCAGAGGACCAGGGCCCTTGGCTTACACCGACGCATACCGCTGACCCAGACGTCATCTGTCTAGATCCACCTTCTACTCCTCCACAAAGTGATTCATCACCTGTTGACGACCAGATGCTGTTCAACTCCATTTTAAAAAAAGCAGCGACCATTTTAAAATTGCACCGCACAAAGTCGCTCCAGACTCAGACTTCGTGGAGGATATCCTCAAGGAAAAGGCTGCAACTAGCCAAGCCATTTCTTTGCTAAATTCTATAAAGAGGCGCCCTGTCTGCGTCTCTCTCACGGGCAGTTAACCTCCGGGTTGAGAAATTATTTCACCCTTCACTTTCTGACCACCTCTACATCAGGGGTCATTCCACTCCGGACGCCTTGGTCGTTACAACCACTCAAAAGAGGGCGGCGGTACCACTCAGCAGAGTACCCTTCGGGCAAACACTGGTGGGTAAGCAGGTCACCATCTCTGGGGCCTACTCACAAGGATTGCAAATAACACCATGCTCCTGGTGGGTTACAGTGATGTCCAGTGGGTCCTAGTGCAGGATGGTCTTCAGGATGTTCCAGAGCCCACCCGATCACGCCTGCTGGTGGCCGTGGATGAAGGCAGACAAGTAACCCAAAACATACCGGAAAACACACTGGACTCAGCTGAAACCACCGGACGCACCCTCGGCCAGTGTACCCTACTTAAAAGGCATGCCTGGTTAAAGTCTGGGTTCAAACCTGAAACTCAGGCCTCTCTAATTAACAAGCAAGTGGAGGATTCCAACCTTTTTGGGAAAGCGGTTGATGACACCCTAGAGATGGCAAAGAAAGAACACAAGACTCTAAAATCACTTAGCGAGATCAGGGCTAAGCCCTTTCACCAGCGTGGAGGCTCTAACGCACGCCGGTCCTTTCGTGGCCAATCCTTCTCACGTTCGCCCCAAGGACACTACGGCTCAGGGAATACCCCCTAGTCCTCCGGTCAGGGCTCCTCTGGTAACTTCCAATACCAGAAAAGAGGCTCTCTTAGGGGCAAGGGTAGAGGCAGAAACTCTACTCCTAGAGGCTCCCCTGCCTCAAAGTGACTTGCCTGTCTTCTTTCATCCACGCTTGGGCGGGGATCACTTCTGATCAGTGGGTACTAAAGACCGCTGCCCACAGGTATTGTGTGGAGTTTCTCTGACCACCTTGCTACCAGCTACCGAGAAGCAGATGCCTTTCACCAGTTCAGGATGACTGCACTTCAGGAGGTAATCCCACTTCTGCAGCAGCGGGATTACATGGCCACATTGGACATGAGATGCATACTGTCATATTTCAATGTTGCCAGCGCACAGAAAGTACCTCAGATTCATGATAGAGGACACCCACTATCAGTTCAAGGTTCTCCCCTTCGGCATTGCCTCAGCCCCGAGGGTATTCACAAAGGTACTGGCGGTAGTAGCGGCTCACCTGCGCAGGCAGTCCATCCCAGTCTATCCCTACCTCGACGACTGGCTCATAACAGGGGATTCGTACGGAATATGCCAGACAAATACCCAGATGACGGTAAATCTCCTCTTCAACCTAGGATTCTCTAGCAACACGAAAAAAATCCAGTCTAAACCCCAGCCAGGTCAAACCATTTCTGGGGGCTCTAATTTGGACAAAAGACGTGCTCGTCTTTCCCTCCAAAAAGAGGGTTCAAAACATGCTGTTCCAGATCCCTCACTATGTAGCTCGTCACCAGGTGACCGTACGCAAAGCCATGCGACGGATGGGGACGATGCTTCCTGCGTCTACCTAGTTCCTCACGCTCATCTGCGCGTTCGCCTCATGCAAGAGTGGCTCTCGAGCCAATGGTGTCAGACCAGCAGCCAGAGGGGCGGACCTAGTGGTTGTCTCGGCAGCCCTCGTCCAGTCTCTGCAGTGGTGGCCAAGGGAAAACCTTCTGCAGGGGAAAACCTTCACCACCCCCGCAGTGGAAGCCACTCTCACCACAGACGCATTTCTGATAGGGTGGGGAGCTCACCTCCTTCAACAAACAGCGCATGGCATGTGGTCTCCAGCAGTAGCATCCAATCATATCAACCTGATGGAACTGCTAGCAGTGTTCAAGGCCCTGACGGCCTTCCAGACACACCTCCAGGGGAAACGGTTCTAGTCCTCATGGACAGTACTACGGCCATGTACTACTTAAACAAACAAGGGGGCACTCACTCTCTAGAGCTGTCCAAACTGTCCCAAAACACCTGGAAGTGGGCACTCAAACACAACATGTTCCTCCTTTCACAACCTGTTCGAGTGGTACTCAATGTTCTGTCAGACGTACTCAGCAGAGACTTCCCCCTACCAGTAAAGCACGAGTGGCGGCTACAGGAGGACATTTTACTCAGCGTCTTCGCAGAATGGGGCTTCGCAGAGATCGACTTTTGTTTGCCACTGTGGCCAACGCGCAATGCCCACATTACGCCTCCAGGTACCCAAAGAACCGCTTCAAAGGGAACGGTCTTTGGATAACATGGTCTGGGAGATTTGTCTACGCTTTCCCCCAGATTCCCCTGCTTAACAGATTAGTGCAGAAGAAGAACCAGTCCTGATAATCCTGGTGGCCCTGGATAATCTTGGCCCGACAACCATGGTTCTCCCTTCTCATGGCAATGTCAGTCTCACCTCCCAGGAAGCTGCTGAGCCCGTACAAATGCTGTCTCAAGATCAGGGAGATACACTAAATCCATGCCCTCAAACTCTCAACTTAGCAGCTTGGCTCCTGAGGTCATAAAGCTCAGGTACCTTCAGCTCCCTCAGAGATGCATGGACATACTCAGAGAGGCATGGAAACCTACCCCCAGACATTGCTACTCCAGCAAATGTAAGCGCTTTGTTATCTGATGTAATGCCAAGGGCATCAATCCTATTGATTGCTCACTTAAAGATATTGGGCCTCATTATGAGGTTGCCGGTCTGGTAACAACGGTACCGTTGTTACCGGACCAGCAAACTACGAGGTCTGCTCGCTGGGTGCTGTTCTGCCAACCTCCCAGCGGGCGGAACGGCACCCGTGAGCAGACCATGTCAGATGCACTGGCACCATTCACGAATGGTGCCGTTGCATCCGGCCTCCCCATTCCCATTGAGCCCCATGGGGCTCAGTGGGAATGGGGAGTAATTATTACTGGCACCCGGCAATGGGCAATTACCGGGTCCGGCGGGGCCGGAATGCCCCGCTAATTGCCCATTGCTGGGTGCCGGTAATTTCATGACTCCTTTACCTGTTCTGTTCAGGGCTGGTTTTCAATTCTCTTAAAATCCACTTTGCTGCACTTTCGGCATACATCACATCCCAGAGCAAGGTTTCATGGTGGAAAATTCCTGTAATTAATGCCTTTATGGAAGGGGTAAAGAGACTTCATCCCCCTATCTCCAACCCAGCTCCCTGGTGGGACCTGAATGTTGTTATTACCAGACTAATGGGACCTCCCTTTGAACCAGTGCACAAGGCTAGCCTTAAAACACTCACATACAAAACTTCCTTCCTGGTGGTGATCACCTCTATAACGAGAGTTAGTGAACTGCAGGCCCTTTCAGTTCAGGACCAATTCGTCATGATTCACAAAGACAAGGTGGTTTTGCGCACACACCCTTGTTTTGCGCCCATATTTATCTCAAAGTTCCATGTAAACCAGTCCATAGAATGACCCACCTTTTTCCAAAACCCCACTAACTTGGCAGAAAGAAGCCTCCACACACTGGATGTAAGGAGAGCAGTTGTCTACTATCTGGAAAAGACAAACCAGTTGTTTGTTTCAGTGGCAGCTTGTAGAGAAGGGGACCCTGGGCCTCATTCCGAGTAGGGGCGTAAGGGAGACCGGGCACCGGTAAGGAGACTGGTGCCGGTAATCCCTTACCGCCCTACTACGAGGTCCCTTAGCGGGTCCCTCCTTTAACGCCAGGTCTGACTTGGCGTTATGGACGGGACCCATTAAGGGACCAGGGCGCAAATAATGGGCTTGACATACGCGAGCCCGTTATTTGCGCCCTCCCCATTCCCATTGAGCCCTATGGGGGCTCAAATGGGAATGGGGAATGGCATTTTCAATGGGTACTTACCGGTCCCGCAAAGGTCGGACTACACCGGTAAGTCCCCATTGAACTAGACCGGTGCCGGAACCGTTATTGGTGGTAGTCATGGCGCAAATAGCGCCATGACTACCACCAACCTCGGAATGAGGCCCCCTGTCTCTAAATCAGCTATTTCCAAGTGGATCATGAACTGCATCACACTGTGTTACACTCTTGCCAAAAGAGATCTACCCTTCACGCCTAGAACACACTCAACTTGGGGGCAAAAGGGCTACCATAGCATTCACTGCACATGTTCCTCTAGATTCCATTTGCAAAGCAGCAACCTGGAGTTCTGTAGACACCTTTACACAACACTAAAGCCTGGATGCACACTCTAGGTCTGACTCTCGGGTGGGACATGTGGTGCTAAGACATCTCTTTGCTACTGTACCTTCACACATCCCACCACCATCTCTGGGTACTGCTCGCTAGTCTATGCACAGCATGTGATTCTAAGCAGATCCACAAGCATCAGAAGACAATCATTACTCACTGTAATAGCATTTCTAATGATTGTATCTGCTTAGAGTCACATGCGCCCACCCTTCCTCCCCTTGTGGAGTAGAAGCAACATGGACTTCTTACACCTTCTCTCTTCTGTACTTGCTCACACTGACTATAAGGCTCCCTCACGGCAGAAAAAATACAACCTCATGGAAGAATGAATACAACCAGAGGGACTTCCATGCGTGAGGGATTTTGGGTACACTAGACGTCACGTTAGGGATAGTGTTACAGTCACGCCCATGTCGACATCCCTTTCGATCTTCTAAAGAAAGATGCAATACTTCGCAATTTCCACTAGATGTCGGACTATATGCACAGCATGTGAATCTAAGCAAATACAATCATCAGAAATGCTATTACGGTAATGCATGTCATGTCAATAGTGACGTAATATTTGTTGTTCAAGACTTAAATACTGGAGGAAGCTAGTCTAAGGCGCTATATAAAGATCAAATGATGTATTATTTTAGTTACAACCCTATTAGACTCAGACTTTGACAATGACATAGGGAAGTGCGACTTAACAGAGTAAGAGATACCATTTGTAAAGGAAGGCTGTTTTACACCATGTTCAATGAGGCTAAAACCAGTTGAGCCATCCTTGATAAAAAAGATATTCGATTCTGGCTTCTGCATTACAATAAGGGCTAGTTTGAAATTGTGTGTCACAATGTGAGAGGAGGTGCTGAAAAATAGTAGTGAAAGTCTGGCAGATGCCCAGCTCTTCAGCTGTGGTCACCAAAAATATTTTGAATACCTACTTTTGAAGGATTGTACGTCTTATTACTGATCTTCGGCATTTATGTGTTTAGTCTGCAGTTGTTTTTAAATGTTCAAGGCCTTGCTGGTTCATTTTCTCCTGATGGTGAATAAGGGCATCATTCCGAGTTTGGCAGAGCATTAAAAAGGTGGTGATATTCCTGTTGCCGCCACTTTTGTTGGTGGTAACAGAATTACCACCGTTTTTACCACTCTGCCAAATCCTAAGTATGCAGTTGAAGTGTAGGATATACCATCAGCATCATGCTGGAGGTAAATCCTCCAATTTAAAGCAAAACATTCGCAGAATTATTGCAGCAGATAGTTTCAGCAAAAACACCATGGAGTCCAATGGAATCCAAAAATGGGGACAAACACCGCCCTAGGCAATGAGCGTCAAAGGGTACCTTCCTTGGTTCTGCATGCTCACCCAATGGTATTGTAAGCATGCAAAAGTAATCCATTCAAAAGAAAACGTGTGAATGTATCAAATGTTGATTCAGAAATGTAATGCGAGTCACATATCATGCAGTGAAGAAACAGACTGAACAAAGCCAGTGCATTTCAGACTCATGTCCATGATCAGGGAAAGGTCTGTATTTGCATGTCTCGCAAACCTGAATCTAAAGATGAATAAACCAACGATAGGTGGCTGTGCCACACAATTGACTCTTGATTAACCAGGGGTAAATGAGTGAACCTCGCTCCACCACAAATGTACTGTTGGGTAAATCAAAATCAAGCACCGTATGCTTTGGGAGTGTGGTAGAGTGCTGAATTTTTGGAAGGAAGTCATTGATCGGGTTGATCTGGTGATAGGTAGGTCGTTTCCTCGAACTTTCTTGTCGGCAGTCTTCCTCTCAAATGAGGGTCAGTGTCTAGAGGTCTGTGGGGTGTCTGCTTGGATTGATAGGGCGTTGTTAATGGCAATAAAACATTATGAAAGTTTGGAAGTCACGTAAGAAACCTCATACTGATAGTTGGATGGTGGATATGCGCATGCTTTCAAAGTATGAAAAGTCACGGGCATCTAGGCTTCATAGAGAAACTGAATATTGTGAGAATTGTGATTCTTTTAATGATCTGTTTGAGTGAGGTATAGAATTAATAGGTTTTGATGGATTATGGGATTGGGTGGGGGTTGATGTGCTGGGTTTTTGTTTATAGTTGTTTGTGTGTGAGTGCGGTTTGTGTTGTCAAAGTTCAATTAGATTGTGAGGGGGGATTTTAAAATGAGGTTTTACTATTAAATGATAGATATTATTTTAACTAAAGAAATGTTATGTAAATTGTAACTGACTCTCACCAATATGTTTTTGTTGTGATTTCTGGTTTAAAATTAAATAAAGAAAAAAAAAGCAATCAAGCACCATATGGTTGAGGTCAAAGACCTGTATACCAGCAAAGCGGTATTAGTTTGGACAAGAACTGCCACTGGTTTTTACCATGCTGCCAAATCCAGAGTTTGGCGGCAAAGTGGAAGATTTACCTCCAGCATCATGATAGAGGTAAATACTCCACTTAAAGCCATAAATTGGCGGAATAATCGCTTGCGGTAATTCTGCCAAAACCCCCATGGAATCCTATGGACTCCAAAAATGGGTACTAACACTGCCCACCAAAACTTGTAACCCCGTGGTATACCCACAGGACCAAGTGGCGGTAACAGTAACCGATTTTGGTGGTAAGAAATTACCACTGAATTACAGACAAACTCACAATGAGGCCCTAATTGCAAAAATGTGTTATTAGTAGTTATCATTCCCTGTTAAGCCAGGCCAACACTGATCTTGTGCTGTCTGCAGCAGCTTAAACATACAATGTGAAAAGAGAGGACTAGAGCTCCAATTTGCAATATTGCTTGCAGGTGTTAAGCAGATCACTTGTTTATGGTCTGCTCTAACATCGATCATGAGCTCTTTGCAAGCAGAGAAAGGGTTTTGTGGATCACTGCACAGGCATGCATGGCTTTGCTCTCTTACCTCATTCCATAAGCTCTGCATACATTATTTTTGTGCTCTAGTAACAAACATAACAAAGATAAGATTTATGTTGTGACTGTAGACTAGGGCCCTCATTACCAGGTTGCAGCCAACCCTGTATTACCATTACCGCCGCCTGCTACCGGGATATTACAAGAAGCGGCGGTATGGTACGATCCCATTCCCATGGAGTCCTGTAGGACTCCATGGGAGTGGGAACCCTGAAACACAGGCACCGTTAGTAACGATGCTGGTGCTTCAGTGAAAAACATGCGGGTAGGGGCCTGAACTCACGGCAGGTTAGGTCTGTCGGTAGTTCAGTACCCCTACCGATAGACTCGCAGTGAGCCGGTCCGGAAAGCGTGCCGGTTACCTGTTACATGCACCTGCATTTTCGGAACAGCGCACTTATAATGAAGCTCTAGAACAGATATCTAGTTATCTCTTATCTTGAGTTTGTTACGTTTACCTTTGGCCAACCCTGTAAATATCCTTTATCAATCCCGTTGAACTACAATTCTGATATGCCTTTTTGTGTGTGACCACTCAGCTTGTTGGGGTCTAATTCCTGACTGGTATGGATACGGTAATTATTAGTTTGATGGTGGCCAATATTTCAGGAGTTAAATGAAAGGGGCAGCTTTTCTATCTGTTCCTTCCTATTGCTGTATGATTCTGCCAACACACATTTTACCCCTCAGTGCTTTTTCAAGGCTTTGACAATAATCTCATACATATAACAAATCAATCCTATTGTGTTAAAAAACTATTTTTAGATCAATTCTCAATATATCCTGGATGGTTTCTTATTTATAGGTGTTTCAAACTTTTTTTCGTATATATGGCTTACTTGGACCTATTAAACAGATCTTGTTGGCCTTGTTTTGTTTTAGAAAAGTGTATTACTCTTGGAACCTTCTCTTATTAGGATATCCCATTTCCTATTCTGTTATATCTCTCAAAGAAAATAATGTGCAGCATCTCAGCCGTGTTTGACCTGTGTTCTGCATGTTACTCAGTTAACCATCTCAGCCGACATTGCCTCCTTGAAAATGAAACCCTTTAGAAAGGGGATGCTACCCTGTACGCAAATGGAGGAGGAGGGTCCAATAGGTCTATTCTGGAAGAAGTAGAGCTACCATTTACGTCAGAGTTTGAGTGAGGAAGACCTCTGGAGGCCTGGCAATCAAAATCTGCGTAGCTCTTCAAAAATTGATAATGTTAATGACTGGGACAACTTTATATTTGAGGATGCACACCCAGATTTGTACTCTGAAGACTGCTCCACTGCTTCACTGCAAGGAAGAATGATTTCTTCCTCTTCGATCAACACTGAGTTTGTTATCACATTCGTCACCAAGACTTGGGTGGTGAACATGTCGACTCAATGTTTCATTCCACTGAGTATGATGGCTAAAAAGGAGATGTGTTAGGCAAGATATTGACTAGCAGGCTGACAACATTATAGATGTTTGGTAATCTGGCATTACTGTTGCATTTTGACTGAGATGTGCAACTGCGTGGTGCCAGTTTTTAAGCTCCTTCCCGAAGACGAGCATCAGGAGGCCTTTTAATTTCTGAAGTAAGGAGTTGGAGAACCTGATGACGCCATCCCTAGTTTTGTGGATGTGGCTGGGACCAGCTGTAAACATATCATGAATGGTGCCATACTACACAAGCAGGGCTGGCTGAAGTGGGTGACTTTCCGGCCGGAGGTCCAAGCTAAGGTATGTTGAGGAACATTTTAGTAAGAACATTGATGAAGCTCTGAAGACTCATGGCTGATAGAGCTGAAGAAATCATGGTCAAATCCATTGGCACTGTCCACCAGAAGAAATCCATTCAACCTTTTCAGGGCTGTGCAGGCCGTTCCACCACCTCTACCAAAAGGAGGCACTCTAACCATACACAGACCTAACAGAGAGGATACCAGGGCTTCAGGAAAGGCAAAGATATCTGCAGTAACCAAAAGCACAGACCGACAGCTCTATCCAAGAGCCAGTCCCTGAACAGATCGGACTTGGTCGTAAACCTCCCACTTCCGGATGCATCTGGTAGGGGGAGGATAGCCCAATTGTATCATCTGTAGGTGAGCATTGGGCATGCGCGTGCTGTCCATGCTCCAGCATGGTCACACACTGGAGTTCTTAATGGAACCACCTAACACACCAACTTAACCCAGACCACAACATTGGGTCTGGCAGTTGCTATGAGATGTTGTCCTTTTCGTTTCAAAGAAGGCCATTGAGATAGTGTAACTCAAATGAAATCTAGGTGAAGAACAGCAGCGCAACATGGAGGTTCACTCTGGACCTGGGTTTCCTAACCAGGTTTTATCATTAATCAGAAGTGTAAAGTGGTCATGCAGCATGGCATTATTCTACTGTTCCTCAGAGGGAACTTAATTTGTAACAAAACCATAAATGGGACATATGCAGAGCACGAGGCAGTGTTATGAAAATGGTTGCTACTTTTTTATTGGCAGATTTATTTATAAGGTATCATGCTTACTTATCAGGGAGGCACACCCACCAGACAATCCATAAAGCAAGGATAACAAGCGACACCATTTGTTGAGTTAGCTGGTGGGTGGGTGACGGATGGGGGGTGTTCATTAACTGCCCATCATTATACCTAAAGCAGAGAGACACTTCTCTCAAATGATGAATCAATTTGTGGTTTAATGCCTTTTACATCACATAACATTCTCACTGTAGATATCCTTAACAATTGACAAGATGGGCATTACATTATGAACAGGCATGCGTTGAGCTAATGGGCATGCATAACTTTAACCTCTAAGTGCCAAGTCTTTGCAGTACCTTTTGACTTGCATGCTCTAATAGGCATTCATACCATACTGAATGTAAGCTTCTAATAATGAGCACTGCACATCTCACATAGCGGTTATTAAACAGCGTGCTCTTAATAAATATGAAATAGAACTAGGCTTTCTTGTTTTCCTTTGAATCCTATAAACACTGGAAAAACACCACCGGGGGATTGGGTGGGAGTGCCTCCTAGGTTTAAATTGAAAAGCAATGTTTACCTCCTCCTTTGGTGCCTTGGTGTAAACAAAGATGTTAGGGAGTTTGGGGAGTGAAGAGGTGGCTGAAGCAGGGGGCTTGGCATACAATAGGAGAAGGGCCCTACTCCTCCCCCCACCCCACCTCCCCTCCATGTATGCCTGTATGATTTTTCCTATTGCTTCCTCTCCTGTCCCATGACGTTATTCAAAAACACTGCCCATTCAATGTTACATCTCTTTATTTGTATAAAAAATAACAATAATTGTGTTTGTCAGTGGTCAGGGCCTATTTTGAGGAATTGTAGACCAATTAGATTTATTTTTGTGGCTGCCAATTCACATCTCAAAATTGGCCAGAATTCTTCAAAATAGGGCTTGACCAGTGCCAAATATTTGCATTTACAAACATTTTTGGGGATTTTTATTTTTATTTTATTTTTTATTTGATTTAGCTGATGAATCAACTTTTCAAATACACTTATTACATTTTTCATATAATCACATAAACAAATATAACTATACAACATAAAATTACATGATTATTTCATTCACAATGACTTATCAAAACATTATATACAGACTAGGATATAGATTATAAAACACATGTTTCAGTTTAAGAAGTGACATCATTTTCTTCAGGAAATACTTTGTCTATAAATTGTACTATTGATTTCCATACAGTGAATTTCGGACTTTGAAAAAGCAAGATCCATATCTCTTTGTCCTCAGCAGCATGAAAAAGATTTAACTTGTTAGATAAATGTTTCTCACAATGTACATTCAGCTGAGGACAAGAGATTATGACATGTTGTAGAGTTTCCTTTTCTGTTTGATTTTTACAAAATCTACAGAAATTCATAATCGATGGTAGGATTTTTCTCCTAACAAGAATTTCCACTGATTAAGTCTAAAATTTAAGTATTTCTTCCTTATTATTGGAGACGGACATTTCAGCAAATAGGAAGACATACAACGTAATTTTTTATGACCAAAGGTGTGAGTCTCAAAATCCTTCTATTTTAAACAGATTTCTCTGTTTATCATCCAGTCCCAATGATAGAGTTTACTTTTAGCACAAGTTTGATTTCCTGGCAGAAGCTTGATGGTAATATCTGCCTCAGTTAACATATTCAGAACCAAATTACGCCATCTAAATATGAGATTAAGATACAATTATTTGGCGGGCTACCACACTCAACATATTGTTAGTCTCAAGGCCCATAAGGCATTTCCTAAAAAAGGAACACATTTGCCACTTGACTCGCGTGGCTAAGGAAACTATACCCAATTCAAATCTTATAATTGGCATCGGGGTGCAATCAGGAAGGCATAGCACTTTCCGCCAAAAACGTGCCTCAAGTTTGTTCCATACATTATCAGTGAGATATAGCATTGATTCAATAAAATAGGTTAGTATGGGAATTACCTTCTGCTCATAAAATAGAAGTAGGTGTTTGTATGTGAATTTCCCAAATTTATAGATCAACATTTGTGCTTGGGAGGTCAAGGAAACGAATTTAGATTATATATTAATGAGAAATACAGTATTTGCTGTTGCATTTGGGATTGTTATTCCTAAATACGTGTATTCTTTTACAATTTCCAAGGATTTATCACAGAGGGTCCATCTTTTCAAGCGAAACTTCTGTGGTTTCATTGAATTCTTACATACCATAATCTGTGGTTTTTCTATATTCACTACCAAGTTGTTTTTAGTAACATAGGATGTTAACGCTGTTAAAAGGTGTTGGAGTCCACGTGGTGTCTGGGATATCAGAACCAAATCATCAGCGTAAAGTAACCAAGCCATATGCTGTATTCCAAGTTTAGGAGCATCTGAAATAATATCCGCAAAAGCAGCTCCCATGTCAAGAATAAAGAGATTAAACAAAATGGATGCCATTATACAACCCTGTTTGAGTCCTGAATAGGTGTTAAATTTTGCAGTTAAACAGCCGTTCATTGAGAGGCGAACTTGCATTGATGTCTCTTGAGTGTAGTTGTTTTATCAGAGCCAGTAAGGACGTAGGACAGCCAAATGATTTTAATTTATCAAATAATAAGGTTCGATATATTGAATCGGAAGCCATGCGGAAATCAATAAAAGCAAAATAAAGTGGTTGTTTGTAGGTAGCATATTGTGATTTCAGTAAATTAATGACAATCATGTTTGGTAATGTTCCAAGGCCCTGTACAAAACCTGACTGAAAGGGGTGTCTCTTGAGATTTAATTTGGACCACTCATTCAGATCTCTTAGTATAATATGACAGAATATTTTGCTAGGGGCATCAAGCAAGGAAATTGGTCTATAACTTGCCGGGTTAGCTCGATCGCATTTTTTGTAAACTGGAATAGTGATTGAATGCTTCCAGGAGATTGGAATTTGTTGCCTATGGAGAATGTTTTTAAACATGATGGTTAGTATGTCTGCCCATAGTTCAGGAAATTGTTTCATGGCCTGATTTGATAAACCATCAGGACCAGGAGCCCGTGATCTGCTAGACTTGTGAATAAAATATGGAATGTCATCTCTCTCAAACTTCAGGTTTATCTTATCATCTCTCTCAATAATCGGACAAAGATGTTCAGGGGTAGGTTTGGAGTATATAGAAGAGTAATATTTAATCCATATCTCCTCTTTACATCATTTGTTTGAACAGCTATTTGATGTTCTGCTGTTGCCCGATTGATGATTCTCCAGGATTCAGCTGAATTTTTGAAAGCCAGTATTTTTAGCATATTGCTCCCGTCATTTTTATATTATTTAGCTTGCATGCTCCTCAACCAATTCCTGTATTTAGTTTTAATTTGTTAAGAGCAGGAAGTTGGCTGGCTTTAGGCAGTTTTAAAGCAGCTCTTTTTTCCGATCGGATTTACGATTTCATGGTTCTAATGTCATGATTATATATATGTAAATGCGGTATTTATTTGACTTTGTGCCTAATAGAGTCTGGTTGGAACAACTGTATAAGATCTGAATAAGGAATGTAAGGGGCTTGAGAGTCTGTTTCTTGATTATTGATCCGCAAGCTATAACAATCTTTGAATGCTTCAAGAGATCTTTCTGACCAAATTAGTCTATTACGAGCGGTGTTAATGGCAATAGGACCATTTTTATAAACATTCTGTTTTCTCCCTCCACATTTGTCAACCCCAACAGCATTCAATTGATTGTGGTCGCTTACGTTAGAATATTGTACCTTGAAAGCTTCAATTAAGTGCAGCCATTCGCTGTTTACATAAATGTAATCTATAATCGTAGTACTATTTCCTCTATGCCAAGTTGGATTTGGTGGGAGATCTGTCGAGCAGGATCCGTTCAACATGAAGAGATTTCTGGATTTTACAAAATTTGACCACTTCATTAATCTAATCTAATTCTTTTGTTTCTCAAGTGTTAGACAATGTAGGTTCAAATCACCAGCTATTATTAATCTGCTAGGTTGCTTTTCGTATGATATTAAATCCAGAGCCTCATTCATGCTTTCGAGAAACACTGCGTCAGAAATCCCAGAGGGATTCCAATACACATTTATCAGCACATGTAAATGTAATTTCTATAAAATGTAAGCATCCGTAAATAAGGATTTGGTGCATACCATAGTTGTAGATTGGTAAATATACCTTCCTTAAAGGCAATTAGTAAACCTGAAACTGGTCTCCCTGCAATCCCCTTGAGAGCTGGATTCAGAAAAACATCATAACTGTCCCAAGATGGAATAGACATTAACCATGTCTCCTGCAGCATGATAATATCATGGAGCTGGAGATTTGAGGTTACATTATTAATTAAATGTGTAAATCCTCTTGAATTCCAGCTAATTATTGATAGTCTGTGTGTTAACTTGAGATAGCTAACATTGAACAATTTGACTGCAATTACATGCTTTATTGCTGAATGATTGGTTTTGTTGATAATGATTTGTTAGATGGTTTTGTTAACATGTTATTGTTCTCAGCATCAGAAGAGGTGGGACCAGATAGAAGAACAAAGCCTAGGTCAAAAAGTTAAGCTTTAACCGCCCAAATGGTGTTAACAACTACACAAGAGTTAAGCCATAAAGTGACAGATGATCTGTTTGACGCATCAGTAAATTCAACTTGTTCTATGTCAATAGAACCTATGTCGTCTAGAGCGGGTAACTCGCTAAATATTGAGAGTACTGATGCTCTGTTCAAATTGTATTGGATAATAGGAGGGGGACGACAGATCAAGGTTAGAGTGAGGCGCTGGGCGCTTTGCAATAGAAATGACAGGTTTACTATGTTTATCCTGACTAAGTGGAACTTGGTTTGTCTCACCATTCTGAGTGATAACCTTTGCTGGTTCTTTCTCATGTAGAATTTTCGTTAATACAGATTGTATTATGTTTTTTAATTCATTGTCAGAGGCTGTTTGACAGTGGTGGGCAGAGCCCACTTGACAGATATCCAAGTGCTCTTTTCCACAGACGTCTTTGAGATGTGTGTCTGAAAGTTTTGAGTTATTCTCTTGAGGGGTAGGAGTTGGAAGTTTGAAATCTACCTTTTTCACTCGCTCTTGCAGTGCTGGTATTTGCAATTGTTTCTGAGCAGGAATGTAAGACGTACTCATCTACTGCATGTCGAAATTTCATTACGATGCTCTGTTAGTTTTTGATCTTCAGGCGCAGACTTACAAATTTGGTGTTCAGAATTGTCTTGAGAGGAAGTTCTCTCTGGCGACTGATTTGATACAGCTTCGAGTAACTTGTTAAGAGGACTATAAGATTCTATTTGTCGAGTTTGTGCTAGTGAGGCCTGATTTTTTTTTTTGGTGTGAATTTGTTTTACATATTTTTTTGCTATTGCTTTGGACACTGCGATAGCAGCTGTCCTTGGATGAGTTAAATTTCTCACGAAAAGTTTTGTTTGCGATGACGATTTTGTTTTGTCTTTTGTTTGATTTTTTAGTCTTTTTCGCTGGATCAATTATGCTTTGCTTATTTTTAGAAGGCAGTTCGGGAGCATGGATAGTAAAGCCTCCAAAAAGAGCATAATTTGTTTTTATCTCCGGTTCACTCATAAGTTTACCTCCAGTACATTGATTATGTTCTTTAGGATCACTGTGAACTAAATCAATGATTGGTTCTAATAGTAAAGGAAGCCAATGTTCAAAATTGTTGGAATCTGATGTTTGTTTTAAAAACCCATCAGTTTGAGTACTAATGGAACATTTAGTATGAAAAGTAGTTGGATGGAAAATCTTATTATTCACTTGTTTAGAGAGTTCTTGTTGCCAAGAGGCAATGTGGTCTAGCTGATGAGAGTGTTTATCTGATTTGGTGTTCAAAGTCTCAAATAGTCTAGCTAATGAATGAATAGCGGCATTCATAGATTTCAGAGTGATTTCAGTCCAACCATTCTCAGTACTTTCATGAGTATTTAATTCAGGAGTTAGGTCATATATCACTGGTTTACGTCGTGTTGGGGCTATAAATGATAGTTTTTCAATGGAATTGGATTTGTATCACTTATATCTATTTGGAGATTAGGAGATTTTGACAGATTTTCAGATAAGGTCTGCGAAGAAAAACATGAGTTATTTACATCTATATCAATTACTGCCAAATTATTAGTAGCATTCAGACTTGGTGGAGTAGAATTTTGAGCAACAGCACCTGTCAATGCATTGCATAGCAATATGCTGTCCGTGACAGACATTTTCATTAGCAAAAACAACAGATGGTTCCGTAGCTGTATTTTCCTTCTCCGATGTAAATTGTTCCTTTGAGGTTGCACAGTTTTCAGATTCAATATTTCGTGTGGATTGTGTCCTCCAACGTATTCCTCATCTTAGATGTATTCCATCCAGCTTTGCTGCTCTTTGGAAATTTTTTCGGCAGAGGGCGCCGTGCGTCGATGTCGTCGAGTCGATGATCCCTCGAAGGCCTCCGTCGAGGGTGACGTCATCGGTGTATAAGTAGCATGCGTGCCGCTCGTTGGCCTCAGTTCTGTTTTTCCGCAGTATACGTTGCTTCGGACATTCGGCGCGCCTCGAGGTCTGTGAGAATATATAATAAGCGAAATATGTCCTCGTCATCGATGCCGACCACAACCCCGAAATCGGGATTCAAAAAGTGCAAATCGTGTGGGTCAAAAATGTCGATCAGACCCGCATCGAGAGTGTTTGTGGTGCCTCGGAGAAGGTCACGACATGGAGGCCTGTACGAAGTGTCAGGCGATGACGGGGAAGGCGTTGCGAGAGAGGTGAGGAAAGCTACAAGTAGGTCGAAAAACCGATCGAAAAACCTCTAGCGTCTAGCGTTGAGTCGAGATCCCGTGGGGAGAATTCTCCTCGACGCGAAAGGCATCGATCCAGGTCCCGTAGCGATTCCCATCGCTCGTCGTCTTCGTCAAAAAGATCGAAGAAACAACGCCACAGGTCTCCCTCCACCTCGTCGTCAGACGAGTCTCCAAAAAAGATGAAATGCCCCACGAAACATTCGTCTACCGAAGAGTGGGAAGCATTCATGGTCAAAATGATGGAGGTGTTTTGAAAAAGCAAAGCCTCGGTCTGCGCCTTCTTCGGAAGCCGGCCGGCAGCGTCATCGCTCCGACACTCGCGCGCCCTTGAGCCCGGGTGATCGAAAAAGGAAGGATAGGGAAACTTCCAGGACGCCGAGTGAAAAACGCTCGAGTCGAGTCGACCGCTCGAGGTCATCGACGCTGTCCGAGACCCATCATACCTCGAAGGGAAAATCTTCGAAGGTCGCCTCGACGCCCTCGAAGCAGACCCCGTCGACGACCGTGGTGTCGTCGACGCCGTCAATGCCGTTATCGACGTCGATGCCGAAACCCTCGGCGCCAAAGGCTCCAGCCAAGCCAGGGAAGCCAGAAAAAGAGAAGGATAAGATTACAAAACCGGTATTGTCCTCAGTGCCAGGTACTAGACCTCTTCCTCCTCCTCTTCCAGAGAAGGTTTTCAAGCCTCTCCCCAGAAAGGAGTTTTTCAAATCCCTGACCTCAATTTTTGAGGAACAGGAGTGATCTGATGAGGAGAATGTACCTTTTGGGCTGGAATATGGCACCCCAAATGTCCCAGAATGCGTGATTTCAGAAGAAAGCAGAATGAGGGACTTGGTGGAATCATTACACAATGCAAGTGGCATTGACACATCTCCTGAAAACGACTTTGGCAGACCAGAACCAGGAGAGCATGCCAGTCCATCATACCGTCAATTAATGACAAAGGTAGTGGATTACTTAGGATGGGCTAGACCATCAGCCCAATTCATCCAGGATGATTTACCAGATATATTGGACCATGGTCCCACCGAAGACCCAGTACTACCCTTTCATGTAGCCCTACAAAATAGGGTGGCCAAGAATTGGGAAACTCCGGATTCTATTCCTCCGGTAAATAAATCCCTCACCTCAAAATATCGCCCGGCCAGTAGCGACACCGGCTATCTGTCCAAACACGCAACTCCCGAGAGTCTGGTCATACAGGAAGCCACAGTTTCTAACAAACTTGCATACCCGTCTATCCCTCCAGACAGGGACGATAAGCATGTGGATGGTTGGGGACGGAAGGTATTTTCAGCCGGGAGCATGGCATTAAAATCTGCCAACTCCACATGTGCCTTGGCAAAATTTTCGTACACTCTTTGGGAGTGCATTGCAATGGCGGTGGAGCACATACCAGAAGGGGAAGAAAGGGAAGGGTTCCTAGCCATCGTTAGAGATGGAAAGGAAGCCATGCAGGAATCCCTTCAATCTGGATTGGGCACTGCGGATAGTGTAAGCAGGTCCATGGGCACTAGCACGGTAATGCGCAGATTTGCGTGTTTACGGAAGTCTGGTTTCGCACCGGATGTACAGAACCGCCTTCTGAACATGCCTTTTGACGGGTCTCACCTTTTTGGCAACAAGGCGGACGAGAGCCATGAGAGGTTGCAGACCTCAAAGCAGCTGCCAAATCTTTAGGAGCTGCTATTAGGCAACCTCAGCCTTTTCGAGCGCAAGGACAGTCATGGAGGGGATGATCCTATCGTTATTACACCTCATATGGAAAGGCGAGAGGAATGGCCAGTCAAAGGGGCCAGAAAAAGGCCACTGGTGGTGGACGAGGAAAACGTGCTAAACCAGCTCCAGCTGCAGCCTCTCTGCCATCAGCGGCTGCAACATCCGCCACAAAACCGCTTTGAGGACTTGCATCACAAAACACCGGTAGGGGGCAGGCTGTCACAGCATCTGCAAGAATGGCGAGCCATTACTTCAGATGTTTGGGCTCTAGAAATAATAGCCCAACGTTACTGCCTTCCTTTTCTAATGCAACCTCAATGTAATCCACCAGGGAGACACCCGTTGAAGTCTTCAAACCCGCTCCTACAGCGGGAAGTTTTAACCCTGCTGGAGAAAGGTGCTATAGAACCAGTACCTGCAGCAGAGAGGAACAAGGGATGGTACTCCCCGTATTTTTTTATCCCCAAAAAGGACGGAGGATTGAGACCCATCTTGGACTTAAGAAACTTGAACAAGTTCCTCAGAAAGGACAAGTTCATGATGGTTACCCTTTCTCAGATCCTTCAGGCCCTTCAACTTCAGGACTGGTTGGTGTCATTGGACCTCCAGGATGCTTATTTTCATGTGCCGATTCATCTCAAACACAGAAAATACCTGAGGTTCGTAGTTGGCGACTCACATTATCAGTTTCGAGTCCTGCCATTCGGGTTGACCTCCGCCCGAGGGTCTTCACCAAGTTAATGGTAGTGGTGGCAGCACACCTCAGGTGAGGGGGGATTCATGTCTACCCCTACCTGGACGATTGGTTGATCAGAGCGCCACTTCCTCCACAAACTGGGCTTCTCCCTCAATTTCAAGAAGTCACAGGTGACACCTTCCCAACAGCTTCAGTACATAGGAGCTCTATTAGACACGTCCTTGGGAAAGAGCTCGCCGCCCAAGTCGAGGGCTCAAGACATTCTTCAGATGGTTTACAAATTTCAAAATGCCCAGATTCTCCAGGCTTACGACTTTTTAAGGTTTCTCGGCCTCATGGCATCCTGTATCTTCCTGGTGCCAGAGGCACGCTTGAGGATGAGATCCCTCCAATGGCCTCTAAAGACTCAGTGGTCTCAATTTTCTTGTCAAATGACGGATCTTCTTCAGATTCCGAACAGGGTCCGACAAGACCTTTTATGGTGGACCTGTACAGAGAACATCGTAAAAGGAGAACCTTTTTGGCAACCATGGCCGGAGATCACAGTAGTGACGGACGCCTCACTCATGGGGTGGGGAGCTCATGTCAACGATTTGACAATCAACGGTTGTTGGTCTCCATCGGAGTCCAAACTACATATCAACCTTTTAGAGCTGAGGGCGATCAGACTAGCGCTGAAGGCCTTCCTGCCATATGTCAGGGGAAAGAATGTCCTGATAATGACAGACAATACGGTGGCCATGCATTATCTAAACAAAAGAGGAGGTGTGGGATCACTACCTCTGTGCAGAGTGGCAATGCAGCTCTGGTATTGGGCAATTCAGGAAGGAATCTCTTTAACGGTAATTCATCTAGCCGAGGAAGAGAATATGACGGCAGATGCTCTGAGCAGGCAGAGCACGGTATCCCACGAATGGGAACTGGCTCAGGAAGTCATTCAAGAGATCTTCGCCCTTTGGGGAACCCCTCTAGTAGACCTGTTTGCAACTGAAATCAACCGAAAATGCGAAAGGTATTGCTCAAGGGAATTTCCCCCGAGAGGAGCCCTGGGGGATGCGTTTGTGGTGGAGTGGAATTTCCCACTACTGTACGCGTTCCCTCTGATTCCTGTCATTCCTCAGGTCATCAGGAGGCTGAGGCTGATCCTAATTGCCCCGGATTGGGCCAGGAGAACGTGGTACCCGGACCTTCTAGACATGTCCATCTGTCCTCCAGTACGTCTTCCGCAGAGAGAGAACCTTCTCTCTCAAGTGGAGGGTCAGGTTCTCCATCCAGAGGTCAAAACGCTCAACCTTCATGCTTGGTATTTGAAAGGCTGAGATACAGGGATTGGAACCTTCCAGATGACGTTATGGAGGTGTTGCTTTCGGCAAGAAGGCCAGCAACAAAGTCTCTATACCGTTGCCGTTGGAAAAGGTTTTGCAACTGGTGCAGAGAAAAGAATGTCGATCCTTTTCTATGTTCTATTCCGTAAGTATTATCTTTCCTTCTGACTCTAGCACATAGAGGTCTGAATATCGGAACAATAAAAGTTTACCTTGCAGCGTTTTCCATTTTCAAGTGTTCATCCGAAGAATGCTCCTACTTCAAAATTCCTTTGATAATACAATTCTTAAAAGGACTCACTAATGTGTTTCCTCCTCACCCATTTCAAGTACCGATCTGGGATCTAAATTTAGTCCTAAAATTCTTAATGTGTGCTCCTTTTGAGCCTATGCACACGTGTCCATTAAGATTACTAACGTGGAAAACAGCCTTCTTGGTTGCTCTAACATCAGCAAGAAGAGTGAGCGAATTGCAGGCACTGTCTTCTGGGCCACCCTATACTGTGTTCCATAAGGACAGAGTTGTGTTAAGGGTAAAACCATCATTTTTACCGAAAGTAATATCTGATTTTCATTTAAGTCAGAAAATTGTCTTACCCGCATTCTATCCTCCACCCCATCCTTCGAAGGAGGAGGAAAGATTACACAGGTTGGATCCAAAAAGAGCTTTAAGCTTTTACATCTTTAGACTTTCCAGACTTAGAGTGGACAACCAGCTGTTTATAGGTTACACAGCAAGGAAACTGGGTCAATCGGTGACAAAACAGACAATTTCACGCTGGATAGTACTTTGCATTTCAGAATGCTACAGACTAGCTCAAAAAGACCCTCCGGAAGGGTTAAAGGCTCATTCCACCAGAGGCATCGCCTCCTCCATGGCCCTTCAAAGAGGTTTTCCAATAAGATCCATGTGCGAAGCAGCAACTTGGTCTTCGCTACACACCTTCTCAAAATTCTATAACCTGGATGCTTCCCAGTCTAGGGAGCTAACTTTTGGAAAAGCAGTACTATACTCAGCCATCTAAGAGTATCGAAAAATCTACCCCCTCCTCCAGAGGAATTGTGCATACTGCTTTGGGAGTCTATCTAAGATGAGGAATACGTGGACACAATCCACTCGAAGAACAAGTTACTTACCATCTGGTAATGTTCTTTCGATTGGATGTTCCTCCAACGTATTCCTCATCGCCCTCCCAGCCTACCCCTCTGTAGATTTTCCGGCTTATTGCCATCTCAAATCTCGCAAGGCTCATACCTGTCTGCCGGCACAATCTACACAGTATAAGATCAAAGATAAAAAAGGGGAAAAACAGAACTCAGGCCAACAGGCGCCGCGCGTGCTACTTATACACCCAATGACGTCACCCTCGACGGAGGCCTTCGAGGGATCATCGACTCAACGACATCGACACACAGCGCCCTCTGCTGAAAAAAGTTCCGAAGAGCAGCATAGTTGGATGGAATACATCTAAGATGAGGAATACGTTGGAGGAACATCCAATCGAAAGTACGTTACCAGTTGGTAAGTAACTTGTTTTTTCGTGCAGATGATCAGTTGTAGTAGGCAAATGAGAAACTACTTTCAGTGTAGAAGGAGGTGTTAAAACAGAAGTGATGCCAACTTTGCTCGAGTTAGTATGCCCCAAAAGTTGCTCCTTACAAAAGGGGCGAATGTCCATGCAAGATGCTTTGAGGCGCTTCAGGCATGATTTTGAGTTTGTCGCCCCAGGGCGAGGTGTTGAGCTTAGTCGCACTTTCTTGTTTGGGCAGGGCGAAGCATTGCCTCCAAAATTGACGCCATTAGTGCCATGGGCTAAATGCACTGATGGCATGCCCGTTTTTAGAGTTGGTAGTGTTCTCTTCATTATTTTAGCCAATCGGGAAAAAACTGATAGTTAGAGGGAAAATCTAAAACTAAACTCGGGACAATAAAGTGGATCCAGAAAGTGACCTCCAAACTCTCCAACCGCACAGTTTTATAGACACGCCTCAGAAAAGCAGTGCCTTGTGGTTGTTGAAGTAATGATTCGGTTTCAATCCAAGAAACGGAGCGTGAAAATCCACAAAGGACAGAAGAGCGAGCCGCGGCTAAGCTGGTCTTTCCGGGGCTTTTTCAGTGCCTGTTTGTGCTCACAGGCTCTCTTTCTCCCCTTCTTGAAGTGTAGCGTTTGAATAAGACATGCACAGACACCAGAACATATGTGTTACATTCGTTTTTTTTGTAAAGAAAAGTATTTGTCAGTGAGCAGGTGAAACTGTGAGCAGTTGTAGACAATTTTAAGCCTTTTAATGTGACCGTTAATTCACAGACCCCCAAAAATAAACTTATCTCAAAATTTGCCAACATTTCAAAAAAATATACCCTCAATAGCTAACAATAATTATTTTTCAACTAAACAAGGATATAAAATAGATTTTGCAGCATACGTATTTGTGCCCCAAGGGTGTCTTTGTGGCTATTTAATTAAAATATATGTAGTTTAAGAATAAGGCGCGCACAGGCACTGCAACAGTTTCCTGTAACATTTGTCTGTGATTTTGCACTGATTTCAATATATATATGCAAATTAGGCCCCCCTGCACGTCCTTTGCCCTCACACAAAATAGAACCTGCCCTTGATATTGATAAGGGGCATCACTCTCCTCACAAAATTGCCTACATCCTTTCCAAGTGCAGCGTCTCACTGACATCTGTTGCTGGCTTTCTCACCAGAAGTGTGTTGGCTACCCCTTTTGAGAGATTGTTCCTTCAATAGCCTGTTAGTTGAGAACATTGTATATCACATGATATTTATGTTCCAAATAGTATTCATGTTAATAATACATGTATGTTTTTCATATACACTGGTAAAACACTGTTGTGCTCCATTATTCTCCACAAAAATTGTAGAAACACTGATATACATAGATTTTAAAATGTTGTGAAAACACTGGAAGACACCACTGAAATTGACAAAACAAACACTGAAAACCAGAAACCCTAAATATAACCCCAACTGTGAGCTGGCAATCTTGAAGTAGGCAATTTTTATATTTCCAAATGCCCATCTTTTTTGTGTAGCCAAATATTACACCATAGATGATGCCGCGTAATGTTGCCCTCCAAAAGCTGCCTTTTTTGTGAGGGTGTGGGTTTAACAAATTATTTAGGATACATTATTGTGCAGCTTGATATTACTATAACACATGCAGGCATACATTTCCTCCCGATTTCTAGACTAAAATGTAGTTGTTTAAACAGAGTAGACTGCGACTGGTAACGTTTGGAAAAGATATAACAGGCCTTGCAGGATAGTGTTATTAACTAATGCTTTTCTTACAAACCAAGGTGTGGCTTGGTTTCACCGTGAACAAATGACTTACTTGATTTTGGCAATCAAAGGGGAGGCGTGAGGGCATTTGGCCCCAACAAATTTGTTTTGGGCCATCGGCTGCATACCTAGGTATTTAGTTTTGGACGTCGCTTGGCAAAACTGAGATTCGCCTGCAAGCGTCTTTCTTCATAAGAGGGTATATTGAGATTAAATCCCATGCTCTGTATTTTTTTTTTTTTAATTCTTTTTATTAGGCAGCGTGGCAGCAAAACAACAGGCGAACAGCGCCCAGCAGATACAGACTGACAATACAGTTCATGGTCCATTCATATGGAGATTGCTCACAAAATGATTTAAAGACAGACTTACAAGCGACCTGCGGGGAGGGGGTGGCTGAGCAAAATAATATGGGAGGAGCTCCCACACTAGTGAGAAGGAGCAGGTGGAGGGGAAGCAACCGGAGACATGTCAAGGTCAGACAAGTAGGAGCGGAACCTAAGCCAGATGTCCCTAGGCTTGGAGTGGGTAGGTTGCATGTGAGACCACGTTTCCTCGGTATCAGAGGCCAAAGTAACCGATTTTAGCCATTGGGCATGTGTGGGGGGAAAGGGTCGAAGCCAGCAGAGCAGGATGGATCGAACCGCTAAGAGCATGCATAGGCCAGTCAGTTTTTTGGAGTTTCGAGGGAGGCCAGGGAGGACGTGGAAGAGACACAATGCTGGGGAAGGATCAATGGGGTGATCAAGCATAGCAGATACCGTCGAGCAAACCGCTCCCCAGAACTGTGAGAGGCGGGGGCAGGACCAGATCATGTGGATGTAGTCCGCGTCATCATGCCCGCATCGAGGGCAACTAGATGGATGCTCCCTGGACATGCGATGCAATCTGATCGGAGTATAGTGGAACCTATGCAGCACTTTTAACTGGATGAGTTTAAATCGGGAATTAAAGGACACCCGGTGAGTGCGGTCGCATAAATGTGCCCAGCGGTCGTCTGACATTTCCACCCCCAGGTCCCTCTCCCAGGACCCCCTGAGTTTAGAAAATACCGGGAAGGATCTGGACTGCAGCATGGAGTATAACCTGGAGATTTTACCTTTCATGGGTGAGGGGGAAGTGAGTTCCTCAATGGCCGGGTCGTCTGGTGGTAACGCAGGGAATGTTGGATAATTACGCATAAGGGTCATACAGAGAGACGCGTATTGAAGCCAGACACTCCGGTCACTCCTCAAGGGTAGGGGAAGATCCACTCAATGAATATGCCCTGGTCAAACACATCCCGCAGCAGCTCACGGCCCGCTTCGGCCCAGCGACGAACAGTAATTGGTGCGACCTGGGGGACCCCCGGGAGGAAGTTCCAGAGGGGAAGGTTGCCATGGAAGGCGCGGGCTATTCCAAGCAGCATCCATGTTTTGGCTAATGCAAGGGATGTGCAGGCGACCGGACTCTGTGAGTCCAGTACCAGAGGCGCGGGTTGTATAACCAAAGAGCGGATTTCGCGGTCGCAGACCGCAAGTTTCTCGAGCCGGACATGAGGGGGGGGGTCAGTTGTGTTGAACCAATGGGAGATATATTGGATCTGGGATACTAGCCAATATTTAAGAAAATCAGGGGCACCAAAGCCCCCCCTGGCCATGGGGGTGCACAAGGTCTCATACTTAAGCCGGACCGCTCCTGAGTGCCAAAGGAAGGAGTTAATTGTACGAGTCAAGTCGCGAAAAAAGTCCGCGCCTGGCCACAAGGGTACGTTGGCAAACTTATAAAGCAGCTGAGGTAACACCACCATTTTCAATAGACCCATTCTGCCCGCGAGAGAAATCGGGAGCTTGTCCCAGGCTAAAACCTTAATGGACAGATGTGTAAGGTACTTCCGAAAGTTCTCTTCGAAGGTCAGTGCCCGTTGGCGCGTTACTGCTATTCCCAGGTAAGTGAATGTGGATTGAGCCCATGTGAATCCCAGGGTGTCAGGGGGGGGGAGAGTGCATTCCGTAAGTGGGAAACGGGTGGATTTCGAGCAATTCACCCGAAAGGCCCGAGACCTGGCCAAAATAAATGAAATTCTCCAGCACTCGAGGCAAGTTGAGGGATGGAGAGCGGATGAACAACAACGCGTCATCCGCATATAGGGAAACTATGTCCTCCCTCCCGGCAGTACGGAGGCCTCTGTGGGCATGGCGGTGACGAAGCATGTCCGCGAAGGGCTCAATGGCAATTGCAAAAACCAAGGGAGAGAATGGGCACCCCTGCCTCGTCCCCCTGGCGATCCCAAAGGAAGGAGAGCAGTGGTCACCTGTGCGGACCCTAGCCACGGGGGATGAATAAAGTAGCTTGACCCAAGAGAGAAAGGAGGAACCAAATTTACAGCTCTCGAGAACCCGCCAAAGGAATTGCCATGATACCGAATCAAAGGCCTTTTGCATGTCCAGCGTGGCCGCTAAAGCCTGAGTCTCTGGGCTAATCCTGTCAATTATATTAAATATACGTCTTAAGTTCAGGGAGGTGGACCGCCCCGGGACAAAGCCCGCTTGATCGGAATGAATGATGGATGGTAGGATGGGGGCCAACCTGAGAGCCAGGGCCTTTGCGTATATTTTGGCGTCGCAATTTATAAGGGAAAGCGGACGATACGATCCGCAATGCGAGGGAGGTTTGCCAGCCTTTAGCAATACTGTAATCGTGGCCTCACGTAGTGAAGGGGGGAACACACCTGTCTCGACCGACTCCTCCCACACATCCAACAAGTGGGGAAGGAGAAGTGACTTATAGGACTTGTAAAATTCGACTGGGATACCATCCGAGCCGGGGGCCCTCCCCGAGGATAGGGAATCAATAGCGTCAGAGAGTTCCTCCAGTGTAAGTGGGGAGTCAAGAGAGCCCGCGGCCTCAGGGGATAAAGTTGACAAGGGAAGGGAATTGAGAAAGGAGTCGATTTCTTCCACTGATACTTCGTCCGAATTGGAGTATAGGGACTCGTAAAAATTAAAGAATTCCGTGTTGACATCCCGGGAGGAGACAGCCAAGGAGCCGTCCAGTCTCTCAATCCCGAGAATGTGTGGGGAACCTGTCTCATGTCGGATCAACCTCGCAAGGAAGCGGCCAGGGCGCTCGCCCTCCCCGTATTTCTTCGCGATGCCTGGGTTGTCCAGAAACCTCTGTTCACGATCCGCCAGGGAGCGAAACGTATCCAATTCCACCCCAATGGCCGCTAGGTTACCCGGAGAAGAGTGAAGCGAGCATGCAGCCTCCAGGGTCGACAACCTGGATTCACTCTCGGCTAGATCTCTCCGAATCGATTTGAGGACTCCGTTTTCCTTGGAAAGTGCAATCCCTCTAATATAGGCCTTGAAAGACTCCCATAGTGTGGCTAGTGATGGTACCCAGCCTGTGTTTAACTCAAAGAACTCTGCAATAGAGTCCTCGAGCTCGGAATGAAACTCTGGATCGAGTAGAGCGAGGGGTTTCAGTCTCCAACAGCGGAACCGACCAGGATCAGGGGCCCAACTCACGGTGATGGTCACTGGAGAGTGGTCGGACAAGGTTCTGGGTAAAATCATTAACTGTTTCACGTCTTTAACCAAGACATTGGAGATCACCCAGCGGTCAATTCGGGAGTATGAGTCGTGGACTGAAGAGTAGAATGAATAAATGCGAGAATCGGGGTAAAAGAACCTCCATGCGTCCACCATGGCCAAACGGGGTAGGGATGATAATGCAGCATAGGCTGCCCTGAAGAGATGCCGGGGCTTGGACCCAGATCTATCAAGGGCTACATCGAAGATAGTGTTAAAGTCACCCCCCCAGAGAATTGGAACAAGGGGAAGCCATCTAGAAGGGACGTGACCTGTCTGTAGAACTCAGGGTCATCGAGGTTGGGGCCATAAATGTTCAGCAAAACCACTTCTTTCCCTTGAAGCGTGGCGTGTAACAGAACATACCTGCCCAGGGGGTCAATATGTGAGATGAGGGTGAACCGGAGACTCTTGTGAATAAGGGTCATGACCCCACGACCGGGAGGATAGCTCAGCGGCAGCGTGCGCGTCTTGGAAGCAAGACGACACGAAGCAGCAACAGGTTCGATCCCCGGGTCCGCGCTTAGAAACCTCCGGGTGTTTAAGCGCGTTATAAATACGTAACTAAGACAAAAAAACACAATTACGCAACTAAGAAAAAACAAACAATTCCTGTAACAGCGCCTCGATGCCTGCGGGCTGTGTGAGCGCTTTATAAATGTAAATAAATAAATAAATAAGAAGTCGGTAAAAAATCTGTGAGGGCCCCAGGTTTTGGCGAAACGCACACATTCTGCCATGCAAGCATGTGTCTCCTGCAAAAAGAGAATCTTGGACCCGTGGCGCTCAGCCTGCAGCTGGAGCTGCCTCATCTTTCTGTAGTTCCCCAACCCCCGAACGTTCCAACTCATAAAGGTTAAGTCCCCCTCAGCCATAGATGTGGTAGTGATAGAGTCAAAAAAGGTGTCCAAGACCAATGGGTGAGTGCTGCACCACGGTCCGCCTTCGCTGCCAGCGCCAATTTTCTGGTAATAAAACCCCAAACATGTCCCACCCCCACCCACATCCCCCTCCCAAACAGAGGAATGACAATCCCAAACCCCTTCAACCAAAACCAAACTAGAGGCATCAGCGCCTGGGGGCCTGTAGGCCGGGCTGGCCGCAGCGCTCCGGGTCGCAGCAGGACCAGTAGAGCTTAAGGTGCAACTACAAACATTGTATGTAACTTAGACAGGGTGTCTTGCACTTAGCAGTATGGTACGTCATTGAAATGAAAGGAGAAACTTAAACAAGCCGAATCCGGGAGAGAGGATCAATGCGGCACCGGCGACGGGGAAAGGCCGGGCCCGGCCACCCCCCGCAGGGCCCAAGGGGGAAGCTGCAGAGCTGTGGACAGAAGAAGGAAGTCAACCTGGAAAGTGTTCGTCCATAAACTTGGAGGCCTCCTCCGGGATCGTGAAGAAGAACACTTGATTAGCATGTTCTATGCGCAGTTTGGCGGGGTAGAGCATGGCATATTTTATGGAGTGGTCTCGCAGCCTCCGCTTCACAGCTTGGAAAGTCTTGCGTTCACGTTGGACGGCAATCGAGAAGTCGGGGTAAAGACGAATCCTCGCGCCCCCCAATAACAGCTCGCCCTTGATCCTTGCGGCTCTGAGTAGAGTATCACAATCCCGGTAGTTCAGGACCCGGGCGATGATGGGACGAGGCGGAGCCCCGGGTTTGGGTTTAGCGGAAAGGGCACGGTGCGCCCGCTCAATAGCGAAGTGAGGGGAGAGCTTGGGTGAGTCCAGAAGTGACATTAATGTGTGCTCAACGAAGTCCTCCATTGGCTCGTGTACCTCGTTCTCAGGGACCCCAATAATACGAAGGTTATTGCACCTTGAGCGGGATTCCAAGTACTCGTTCTTCTTCTCCACCTCGAGGACTCGGCCCGAGAGAGCGACAACCTCGGAGCGCAGTGCACCCAGTGCATCCTCGGCAGAGCCGACCCGTGTCTCGACCTCAGACACGCGATTTTCGGTCCTCTCGATGTGGGCCTTGATCGAGGATATTGTGCCGTTCATATCATCCAGTTTTGAGTGTAGGGCAGTGAAGCCCTCCCTGATAAAGTCCATCATGTTTTGGGATTCCGGTGCCACTGCGGACGATGACGCAGCAGGGGTCTGCTCAATGGAGTCCTCCGGGGATTTCGCAGCTGCCTTCGCAAACATGTTGATGGAGCTATGTTTCCTCGCGCGCCCTTTGGTCATTTTGACAAGGGTGATGGTTGAGTGGGGTAAAGGGGGAACCACCAGCAGCCCCGAGAGGGAGACGGGGGGATCCCGGGCCGTGCAAGCCGATAGTCCAGGTAGGGTGCGTAACAAGAAAGGGAAGCAGGGAATGTCGTGGCCACGAGACTGCCGGAGAAGTGTAGACCGCAGGGCTCCAGCCCAATCGGGAAGGTGTGGAAGACACCAGTGGGGGGCCTTGAAGGTGGGAGATCCCAGAGATGGAAGAGTGGGGTCCAGCGGTATTGACAGCACCCCTCTGCAGAGTATCACTCCGGGTGGAGCGGCAGCAGCCCCCAAAGCAATGAAGCGGGGAGAGGCCAGCCCCCAGTGAGCGATAGGGCCACACAGGACGAGGGATTCCAGCCAAGGTAGAAGCAATGTGAAGTTGGTGAAGGTCGAGTAGCCCCCCAAGGAGGGTGAGGGTAAGAGCTGGGCCTCAAAGCAGGAGAGCCAGGAAGGTCGGGGCTCACCAGGCGGAGCCGGTAGTCGCTGCTTGTGGGCCCCCGACACCCCTCACCCGGAGGCCGCGTCGCTCCAGCAGCGCAGCGTGTGCTGTCGGGGGGAGAGGCTCCAGCGACCTCCCCACAGGCCGCGGAGACCCCCCGGAGAGGGCCAGGAGGCCCCGAGATGAAGTATGCAGCAGGGGAGAGAGAGCAGGGCGGCCGCACCACAGGCCCGACGTCCCTCCGGGGAGACGGGGGCAGCGCCCCGTCCCAGCAGAAGCAACAGCTCGGCCGGCGGGTCACGATCCCAGGTCTCCGTCGACCCCGCCGCCGGCCCCCACCGATGACTGGCAGATGTGGGAAGTAGCGCGGCAGGGCCCCAGGCGGGTACGTCCACTCTCCGCCGGGGCTGGGTTTTAGGCGCGCAGGAGCGCCGCAGGCGGGGGGATGGCCACTACGGAGTCGGGGAAAGCCCCTCCCGGCTCCGGTTCGCAGCAGGACCGGGTCCACAGGATCCCTGAAGCAGTGGCAATAAAGTCGTGTGCCCCGTATTCGGCAGCAGTCAGGAAAAGCACCAAAAAACAGGATTATGAGGTCCGCTCGCCACGGAGCTCACGCATCAGGCGGCCATCTTGCTCGGCGCACAACAGCACCCCCCATCCCATGCTCTGTTTGAGATGGATCTTGAGCCCTGGTGCAAGTTTTTCTTGTAATAAATTCAAAAGAGCTGGAGTTGAAGAAAGTTGTTTTTTAACAGCAAGAGAATATCATCAACAAATAATGATAATGTATGTGAGGTTCCTCTGTGATCAATGCTTTGTGTATTCTCATCATGACATATTTCTGCTGTTAATGGGTCAACCGTGAACACAAAATGCAGCGGAGACTATGTGCAACATTGCCTTGTGCTTCGCTTAAGCAAGTAGGTCTGAGTGAAAACTATTCAGGGTTACTCAAGATTTGAGAGCAGTAAATAAGGCAAATCCTCCTCTAATGCAGTATTTCACCAAACCTCTCCATTACTGACTTAAAGAAGGGCCACTCGATGCAGTCAAAGGTTTTCTCCACAACAAGCGCGATCAGGGGTGCTGATTTTTTGTGTGCCTTTATCTGTAGGTTTTCTGAGACTTGCGTTCCCATAATAAACGCTGTCTGAGCTACCGCTGTTACCTATGGTAGCATGAGGTCTAGTCGATTGGCCAGGAGCTTTGCATGTAACTTGACGCCTGCATTCATTAATGGGATAGGGCAGTAGTAGGAAGAGCAGTAAATAGGACCCCTCCCAGTCTGGAAGAGAATAGATATTGCCGACTCTCCCATTGTATGAGATGCAACACCACTCTTCTACACATGATTAAAAAGTATATGTAAAGAATGCACAACAATTTTCTGTATACGGTCTTCAAGAAGCCGATAGGGACATCTGGGCCTGGTGCTTTGTTGGTTTTAGCACCAGACGCTCACTTCTACTTTTATAATTGCCCTGCTTTGAATTTATTCTTCCCAAAATAAGGGAAGACTCTATATGGGAAAATCCAATTGGCTCGCGTTAACCATGAATAAAAAGTTAATACTGGCTTTCCCAGTATTATTTTTATCCTACATATTTACCCTGCTAGATTTTCATAAAATAACAAACATACTGCACTGGAAATCATGAATCCTTCTATTCATGTATTGATATTATACACACACATGATCTAGCAGTTCAAATGAACAGGAATGACTCGGTGTTTTTCCTAAACAAAAACTATCATACTACATGTACAGACCATATCGACACGTGCTTCGATGATTTGGATAGGAATATCAAAGGTTTTGCATCTCATTGTGTGGGCCACAAGCCCCTTCCTTCATCTTCAACAGGACAGGTCCTGTTTCATTCAGTCATTCCTACTCTATAAAAACGTATTTGCATGAAATGTACTAGCATTCTAAAGCAGCTTAGAACCACGTGATGATTTTAAACAAGGGCACAGCGCATAAACATTCATTATTTCTAAATACATGTTCACTGCTATCACATCTGCTCTTAATTCAGAAAATGCAGTGATACATATTTAAAAGAAAAAAACTTCAACTGAGTGAATGAAATAGGCTGTTATCACTGAATAGAACACCAAACAGCTTACATGAACTATATTTAAAGACGTTTGTATTTAATAAAAAAGTGCATGTTGTTATTGCTTCACAAGATGGATGCAAATATGATGACTTTTATTTTTTTCGCCCCGATATTCTGTTTGTTCATGTAATGTGTTGATCAATTTCTAGGACATAGATTTTTTTTGGTTAGGAATTTGGTGCTACAACAAAAACAGTTTTTCATATAGTAAGGATATTAAAACCATTTTGAAAAACATGAACAAATGTTAACTTTTAGAAGCGAGTATTGTGTGACTTAGTGATTTGTATGCAAAGGATTCTGAGTCAGCCGGTGTGGTAGAAAAGTGCCGTTATTCATGGATACCATCACTTAACCACACTGGCCGACCCCGGGTTTGCCAGTGGGGCACCTGTTGGCTGGAGGTAAGCCAGGTGCCCAACCAGCAAAAATACCAGTCATTGCCGGTGCCGGTAATGACGGCATATTCCCTCATGGAGTCCTGTGGGACTCCATGAATGGGGATTTACACCATCGCTCTGGCACTCATAATCCGGGTGCCAGAAACGGTATCTGCATTTGCCAGTATCAGGGCGGGTCTACCGCCAGGATACCAGCAAACCCAGAATGAGGCCCAAATCTTCCTTTGCTTTTTAACATATTGGGCCTCATTACAAGTACAGTGGTGCGGTAAAAAATGAGGGTAATGGGGCGGTAAGTTCATTACTGCCGTTTTACCACACCACTGTACTACAGATTTTGCAGGTGAGGTGGATGATTTTCTTCCAGAAAAAGGAAGGAAAATCTGATGCCTTACTGGCCAAAAAATTAGTGGTAATTCCACCGAAATATCAGTGGTGTCCTAATGACTCCAAAAGACGCCGACTCACACCGCCTGCCACCACTTATAATCGGGTGGTAAATCCGCCAGACCAAGTGGTGGTAACGGTAAGTCCGTTGGGCCGCATTCCAGCAGATTTAACGCTGGAATACTCAGTTCTCTGTAAAATCCTTAGATTAGCATGTTCTGAAAACCAATGTTAATAAAGAGATGGCAGATGCCTGTTGGTTAGGAGATAGTGATGCCTGAGAATATTTGTGACAAAACTAAAAACTGTTTTACCCAAATTGAAAATATTTAGTGGCTCGTGGATTAACTCGTGTGTATGCTGATCCTCTGTTCACAATCAATTAAGATGCTGTGGATAATTAAGGCGCTGCCAATAGTGGCTGGATCCACTGTAATTCAATGTAAGGTATTGATACCTATGAGAGTACGAATATAAGTATGAGGCCAAGTATCATATGGAAGGTCTGCCTTTGAAATAGTACAAAAAGGAACCGTAAAGCATGTGAATAAGCTTACCCAAAAAAAAAAACAATTCTCGGGATAGATCTTGTGTCTTGCCTCGTGGCGCGCATCCAGCGCCATTTTTGTTATACCTAATATAGTGTAAACATGGCGTGTGACGTCACACGTACAGTGTGACGTCACATGCACGATCGAACCGTCACGCACTACATAATGCGCGAGAATCTGCTACAGACGTCATTGTAAGTGGACGCCTTGTATACATATTGAAAGTAGGGATAAATCTATCACAACTAGTAAAATGACCATAATATGTATAAAGTAATGTGAAATTATGAAAGAACAGTTGAGGCCGTAATGCTGGAGATACCAAGTAACACTGGTCCTGTTTTTTCAAAATTGTGAGAATAATTGTCTAAAGGAACTTAAAAGTTGTGTGGTTTCACCACGTTAAGAATGGTAGCGATAAATTATGAAAAAATAAGGAAAATTGCAAATGCAAGTTACCTAAGTATAAAAGGTATTGGAAATATGTGTTAGTGTAAATAGAGAATAAAGCTCATGTCATATGCTAAACATATGAATATTGGTGGAAGGTTATGCACGTGGCAGGGGGTTAATGCAATGTCTGCAAAATATGAGACCCTAGGCTGCCTCATACATCATACTCGACCAACATTGTTGAAATGTCTGGATGCGGTGCAATGGGAAAGACTACAATGTCTCATGGAGAACATATTCAGTGTCGCAAGACTGGTATAACATAACATAACATTCCCAGCCCTCCCTACATACTATAATTAGAGTGAGTCATTATAGGAACACATTCATTTCATGTTCTGTATTTAGGCCTTCTTGAACACAGCGCAGATTACAAATGTATTTAGCTTCTAGTTGCCTGAGTTTAAGTTGTAAGTCCCTTCCTCTCTTGCCCAATTGGGCTTTTTTTAAACCGATAAATTGAATGTTTTTTATGTCATACAGCTGGTGGAATTCTTGCCAATGCACGGACAATGGCAACCTATGATCCTATTCAAACTAGAGATATGCTCTCTAATTCTAGTACACAGTTGTCATATGGTGCTGCCTACATACACCCTAAAGCAAACACAAATTATTGCATATACAACAAATTTAGTATGACAGTTAATAAACTCCTTAATCAGTAACTTTAGTCCTTGTTTGTTGGTAAATTCCTGTGTATCAGGATGTACAAACCTGCACATATTGCATGTGCCACATTTAAAGAACCCCTTTGCAGGTTTTAACCAATCAGTACCCTTTGGTCTATCATCTGTCAAAAGTGATGGACAGAGTTTGTTCTTCAATGTTGGCGCTCTGGTGTATATGAAAGATGGTCTCTCCTGTAAAAAAAGGTTCTATGTCCTTATCAAGGCGTAACATTTCCCAATGTTTTTTCACATGTTTGATCTATACCGAGAATATATATATATATATATATATATATATATATATATATATATATATATATATATATATATATATATATATATATATATATATATATATATATATATATATATATATATATATATATTTTGGGTAAGCTTATTCCCATGCTTTATGGTTCCTTTTTGTACTATTTAAAAGGCAGACATTCCATATGATACTTGGCCTCATACTTATATTCGTACTCTTACAGGTATCAATACCTTACATTGAATTACAGTGGATCCAGCCACTATTGGCAGCGCCTTAATTATCCACAGCACCTTAATTGATTGTGAACAGAGGATCAGCGCACACACAAGTTAATCCACGAGCCACTAAATATTTTCAATTTGGGTAAGACAGTTTTTAGTTTTGTCACAAATATTCTCAAGCATCACTATCTCCTAACCAACAGGCATCTGCCATCTCTCCATTTAAATTGATTTTCAGAACATGCTAATCTAAAGATTTTACAGAGAACTCCATTTATGAGTGATCTACTAGCTTTGACAATCCACCGGGTATCTAATCATCGACATGATAGGTGAAGTGTTTTCTTTTTCTTTTTCTCACATTAGATTAACCCTTGATTACTGGGTAGTACATGAGAGTATGTGGACTAGTCATATACGGAGAGTCAAGTGCACAACTATACAGATTGGGTGAAATTGTCTAGTAGAATTCTGGCATCACATTTCTGAGGCCTCCCACCTTTCCTTTGTGTTGGTCTATAGGTAGTATATAGCTATTTTCACCCATAGCATTGCATGATTCCGTATAAAGGTATTGATGGCATGTACACTATTTAGCATATAGCATGCTCAAGTTTTGACATATGTTTGTAACTCATTAGTCTGTTTTTAATTTTTATATTTATGCTACACCTTCTTCTACACCTGCCTCTTAACTTTGACTTGCAATTTGGTATGTAACTTTTGTTTTTTGTTTTTCTGTAATTTGTATCTACAATTTGGTGGTTGTATCTTATTATTCTGTATTTATTTTTGAAACCTATGTTTTGTTTGCTTGTAACAGCCTTGAGGACGACCTTTTGGTCGAAACACGTGTCGGCTGTTTCTAGGTCTCGATACCTACAATAAAACAGAATAGAACATGTCGATTGGACAATTCTGATTTAGTTCATACTATGGACTTCATGTACTTTATCTGAGATAAATTACCAATATAGTTTGTGTCATTGCGCAAACTGGCAGCATACCTTACGTTCTTCATTCGAATGAAAAGAGGCGTTCAACAAGGAATGGTTTATTTCCCCATATTTAATCCCTCTGTCTCGCAGTTGCCCCTCACTTAGTGGTGAGGCTGATAAGCCCTGCGTAGCCTCAGTGTGCTCTCGTGTTGCTACTCACCAGAGTTCTGTTAGCAAGAGTGTGAGATATTGGCGTCTCAATCTTTGGAGGTGGGAGGATAGACATTGCCCCCAAGCATGCCGCTATTAAGCAAAGTGGAGATGGGTTTTGCAGCCTTGAGTAGCGACCTTATACATTACCTGGGCCCCTATGCATGGTGCTTAATCCGCCTTGTGTTAGGGTTTGTGATACAGTGTTCCCATTCTCTGGGTTTGCTCTGGCATGGTAGCTCCCCAGGGCGACTAAGGAGGCGTTCTGGAGCCCGACCAGAAAAACCACAAAGGGGGTGTCTGGTGCTCTAACGTGTTAGCCAGGCATGAGTGGAATTCACACCACGCCTGTCGCCATTGGGACTTTCACTGCACTCCTCCTTACTGTGCTTCCTGGGCCTGCTTCTCCCAGGCCCAGCGATGTGGGACTCGGAACACACAAACCTCGCCTCTTTGAGTCGGTGCAGAGCGTCAAATCAAGCATCCGCCATCTTAAGCCACCAGGCCACGCTCCATGTTAATATTTTTTTATATTGTGCCAAACCACCACCGTAGTAGTATCAGAGTACCTAGATTTGTCCAAGAGTTGGCGTATTGTGTACGTTCCAGGGATATCCTGACCTTAGTGTGCAGAAGCAAATGGAGCAGTGGAGCACGGTAAAGAAATGATAAGTGCCACAGATAAAAGGAGGGAGAGCATGTCTTGTGATAGCATGGGTGCATGTCAGTTTTGTTAGGTAAACCATAGAATTTATGATGTAGAAAGGATGGGTTTATTGTAATGTGGATGGAATTAATTGGAATGTGGTGTAAGACAGATTTGGAGAACAAGAACGTTAGTACACTATGTAATACTTGGATGCATGAGGGGCTTGGGATGTGCTTGGGCAATCCTAAAAAGATTTGGTGGCTCATTTTCTGAGGCCTATGTTAACTATATACTGCAAATCAAACCCTAGATTATATATTATTGGACTGCCCAGTTTCAGGGCTGAATGTGTTCTGTTAAACAATAGACTTTGTAGGAAGGTGAATGTTTGTGGATAATGTATGGAGAGAATTGGAGGCACAGTTCTACTGACAAATTTCAGCCCATCTTGGGAGACTGGCACCCTTAAATGTCATTGGGCCTCATTACGACCCTGGCGGAGTGGGTTTACGCCAGCGTTATTCGCGGCGGACCCGTCCGCCCTACTACGAGTTCCCGTAGCGCCATGGAGCGTTTTCCGCCTGGTTTTTCCGGCCGGAGAAATCCATGGCGCTACGGGACCTTGTTGTTAATTACGCCACCGTATTTTACGGTGGCGTAATTAACGCCTTCCCCACTTCCATTATACCCTATGGGGCAAAAATGGGAATGGGGAAGGGTAAAATGGGGAATGGGGATTTACCGCCCCCCCAAGGTCGGAATGGGGCGGTAAATCCGCCAACCCCCATGGCGCTATCGGCAGCTTTCCGCCGTGCTCCATGGTGCATTTTGCACCGCGATTTCCGCCAGGGTCGTAATGAGGGCCATTGAGATCAGATTGTACTGGATGTTTTTCCAATTCCGAACGTAGCTGAAGAATGATCATAATTGAACTGCTATGCAAACTCGTTTCCACTACAATGGGCCCAGTTCTTTATGAAAGCAAGTACGCCCCATATGATTGATGCTAAACTAACAAACTTCCATGAAGAAAAGTGTGCAATGGAGCTCAAAGTACCAATAAGTCATGATTCATATGAAAAGTATAAAAGGGGTTATGAAATACTTGGATATGTGGGAAAAGCCTTAAACCTAACACTCATAAGACAGATACTGACCACAGGTGGACCTTTGATCTGGCCGGTTCAACTTTGTCTTGCTAATTTGGGAAACGTTAATGTCCCAGTGCTTCGGCTACTGTGAATTTTGATATATGTAGACATTTTTTGGTGAAGGTGACTGCACTTTGTTGTCGGAGAAATTACCACCCTTTTTGGCGGTTTTTCATCCTGTAATGCAGTGGAAATTGTGTTTTCAATCTTGGTGGTAATTCTGCAGTGAAATTAGTGGCAGGCTAATTCCGCCAGTTGTTGGCGATAATTCCGCTGGCAGTAATTCTGACAGGGCAAATTCCACCGGCGGAATTAGCAGCAACTCCAGATTCGGCGTATGGTGAAAGTGGCAGTAATTCAGTTACTGCCACGTTTGCTGTATATCACCAAACTCTTAATGAGGCCATATCTTATTTCCACCCTTTTCTCTGTAAATGTTTAGTTTGAATGTATCCGGTTGGCTCTGATATTTTGTCTTGGCTTGCGACTGCATGAGTTAGCTTGTATAATGCATAACGTGAGTGGTGAGCGTGGGGAAGCATGCTTGCTCAGTCGCAAGCTTCTGAGTAGTAGTGATGTAATTCTGGAACAGAGTGAAAGTGATCAGAAGTATAACTGCGACAGGGAGGCACTAAAGCACACATCTGAGATAACACCAACTCAATATCTGAGGACATTCAGGTACTCCCAGAGGAAAGAAGATGCACGTCGGGATACTTGGATAAATAATGCTGAGAGAAACTTCTGGGTGGAGTGCCATGTTGCTAGCTGTTGCTGCAGATGTGTGGGTGTCACATAGGGCAAGTCAGAATGAACAAGGGGCTCCTCAGAAGGTGGAGAGTCAAAAAGAGCAGAACCCTAGCTCTAAACATGATCCGTACTGTGAGTTTGTGGCAACCCTCAAATATGTTGGGAATGTAGGGTGACTAACCACCAGAGGGAGCAACCCCATTGCAAGACCTTGCAGGCTGAATGAGAGCTCCCAACACACCATTTTAAAGGAATAGTGCGCTCAAAAAATGTTGTTAGAGCTGACGACGATTGCATGACTCTTGAGTTCTGCTCGCGGGTGCAATTACGGCTGCCAGGTCTGTCCTGGCGGCCGTACCAGTGCCCACAACCAGAGCAGAGTTTTACCGACAAGGCTACCACCAAACTTGTAATGAGGCCCCTTGTCTTGCCATATGGCACATCAGCAAAACAATTCAATGACCCCCCCTTGGTGCTCCGTGTGGGAGAAGACATATCTTTTTAGCAGTTTCAAATCCCAACGTTTTTGCTTCTCCGCGTTCATACATCATGAATGCGGAAATGTTGCTCCTTATTGCCGGAAACGCAAATGGACATATAGGGCCATATCTATCGTCCCACATAGCGCTAATCGAAAAAACACTGCTTATGGTAATCCTCCAGTGTTGATTCCACAAGCCATCTGCTGGCACCTGGAAACTATGGCATTAGCAGTACGGTACAAAGTATATGCGAACAAAACACAATAAAAATGCATTTCAGTAGCCGGTCTTCATTTTAATATAACAAGTTACTGTATAACTCATAACTGTTTGAAACCTAATCATAAGCACAACACAACCAATGTTTAACACACCAATCAAAACAAGGTGTACTACTTGAGACCACGAGTTGCAGACAATTTGAGCGCTGTGAAGTAGGTATAGCTCCCAATGGGATGGAGAACAACATGGAGAAAAGGAAGAACAAACATAGCAATCATTCAGCTTGAAACCCGGACAGATGTCATTATAACGAAGCTTGCAAGATTACTGTTCGAAAGGTGATCACAGTGCACACTGACAACGTTTACACAACCGTCAATTAGTTATTATGCATACAGCACCCTACTCGTTTTTAATCCCAATAAAAAATGTATGTAACCTTGAACTTACATAATTTCTGGAAATTCCATGGTTGGTTTCTGTCGATGAGCAACCGCTCTGTACGATGTATCACACACTTTCACACTAACTTGGCGGTACATGTCCTCTCTCAATATATTGAAACTCATCTTTTCTTTTCTATTCCCCACGATTTATGTCCTTTGAGCAATTGCTGCCTAGCGTTCAAGGCTAAATTACAATAAGGCACTTGTCCTATTCAAAGGCAGAGATGTTTAGCTTTCAATTTTGGCAAAGAATGCTGGGAAAAACAAAGGCATTGAGGCAGGACAGTGTTTCAGAACAGCAAAGACAGCTTGAAATATCCATGTAAAGATAAGTTATGCCACGTTAACGTGTCTACATTCACGAATTGTGTGTGTTGATGCAACACACAAGTGTTTATCAGCGCTCAAATGAAATTCCAAATAAAGCTAACCTCACCCTCCTCCAGAACTGTTTCATTCAACCAAGCGGATTACCTGTTGATGGAGTAGCCAGCTCTAGCATATAATTGTGTCTTTCGCAATGTAACTTGTGTGTGTTAGATAGACCTTAGCAATAGCTACATGGAGAGATGATCCTAGGTTACACATGCTGATATCAATAGACGGATGAGCCAAAAACCAATTGTAGCCTTCCGCCTCCTATATAATACTGTTATGAACACTGTCTTGCCAATGGAAAGTGCATGTTCAGACATTGTGTGTGATCTCATTACTGGCACTGTGGCCTTCCAAAAGGTACCTGGGTCAGCCCTCTCTGTAACCATCATGCAAGACAGGTGACTTAGCACATCCCTGATCAGTGTGCCAACATGTTTTTAAAATGGCAGTAGCTGGTGAAAGTGCATGATTGTGCCGCTGAATGAATAAACTGTTCTTCTTGGGATGTCTGTGTCAAGTCAGGAAGGGGCATGAGACATTGAAGAATGGGTTCCCACTATTTGAGTAGGGTGTGCCCTTGGCGTAAGATCAGTTTTCAGAAGGCTGAGCATACCTGGGTGGCACAGGATAACAAAGCCAACATAGAATGTCTCTGACCGTCTGCTATCCCGGAGCGGTGTGCCTCCAATCATCTCACCTTCATCCAGATGCTTACTGTGTTGAGAACACTGGTTCTGTCTAGGCCTTTCCAAAGGCACCAACATTCACTCTGTACTGAGAGAAATTTCGTGGGTTTTTTTCTGTAAGAAATTACACACTAGAATGAACTGGACAATATGTTTGTATGATCTAGTGAAACTCAAATTCTGGGCACTGTATAAACCAATGACTCTGACGTGGGATATCACATTTAATATAGGGGAGTTTGACCAAGGGGTGTAATATTCAATTACAGTTTCTTTTGAATTCAAATTTTATTTTTTGGCATTTATTATTTGACGTTGATAACACCCCCAGGTGTGAATGTCAACGCATTTCACAAAGAGCTACAAATCATTTGAATGTAGTACTACGCTTTACGACAAGTTCAGATTTTGGAGGACAAGGCTCGTTTGCAATGTTTTGTGGCATTGTATGGGTCCTGGAAACAAAATTAGCTTCCAGTCCATGAGTATGCATGGCCAACACAGTCAATATCAGATCTTTGACAAATTCAAAATCCATTTACTCATATATTGGCTTGGCTAACCATTGTTTGCTTTGTTTTGTAAAGTTCTTGTAGTAACGTGGCATCCCCAATTTTCCTGAAGTTCTTGCTTAATCCATACCTACGTTATTGTTATGGGCTAGTACGGCTAATCTCGTTCTCGCCTCCATACAGTCTATGCCAAAGTGCAACCTTTTGGGCCTGTACTTTAGGCACATATTATGTAACACCTCCAAATCTCCAGTGTGACAGAAATCAGTGAGTCCCTTCAGGTCTTGCGAAAGCATTTTATCATACACAATTTCTTTCAAGGTCTTTGTGTGGAGGTGAACATGGCACCAACCACTTCTTCCGTTCATCCCCCCTCGACAACGGTCCATGTGCACATTCGTGGAAATGTTGGTTTTCTGTCCAAGAGTGCACGTTGGTACAATGGTGCATCAATGAACGCCATTTCTCAAGTAGAATTTCCACAGATCCAGTTTTGGAGCTCCACCAAAGATGGTTGCTGATGGATTGACACCATTTTATAAGGATTTCCGAACCCTTCTTTTTCCCAGCAACTGTAATTCTTTTATTGATTGATTTAGTAACGTGCCAAACATCAAATGATGCCGAATGTGTGGAAACTGCTCTCGCATGTCCCTGTCGGTGGCTGTCACGTTTATTTCCTTTCCCCTGGATTGCAGAAGTTGAATTGATTTGATGAAGCCATGTTTCTCCATGGCAACAGACGATGAACATTCAGACACCTGCATCACGACAGAACTCATCGTTTTTTTTACTTTCAATGTCCTGAAAGTGCTAAGTGCAGTACTTTGCGAAAATCCTGGACTGTCACACTGTCCGTCGCCAGCTAGCCAGAAACGTTTGTAGGAGAATGTACTGTGCATTGACATCTGTTCAACATTCCAAGTATGACTAATAGTAGGGAATAAGAATTCCCTTTGGTATTTGTAGCATTGAGTTTTAGCAAGGAACTCAAGACCCACAAACTGACAAACACTGGAAATCTTGCTGAAAGTCGATCCGCTGAACAGTAAAGCTGCTGAACAAATTAGATTCACAGCTGGCACTTTGCTGAGCATTGGTTGGGCAGACCATGTAAATGTAATATGGAGGTGGACACAGGTTGCTTGGGTTTTCAAGTTGGTGCCTTGTAATACGCGAGACACATTTAACAATGTCTCCCCGCATATCTTGGCCCCGATTGTATGTTCAAATTTGAGCATGTGTACAAATAAGGCAGCTGTTGAACACAATGTACGTTTGCTCCTTTAGTAGCCAATCGTACTGCAGTACTGATTTTTGTGAGTCGACGGTGGTGGACAAATCATCAGGACTTTGCAAACTGAAGTCGAGATCTTGTGCAAGATCATCGGTCAATTTCGTTGAAGCTTCAACCTCTGTCAGTTCATGATGTGATAATTCAACATGAACTGGAGAAACAGTTAACTTTGAATGTTTTTTTGGCAGAACATTTTTAGCGGGTGTAGATTGTGTGAAGGGGTCGTAAACCAGTTGCAATGCATCATCACTTTCTTCATTTTCTTGTGTTCCACCTGGCACAAAGTAGCAATGGTTCAGGCTGACTTTGTAAGAGTCGCATGTGACATTCCATTCATTTTCCGGCCACTGGACAAATGCATCACTAGTCTGCTTGCTGACGGCCACGCTGCGCACAGGGACGTCATTTAGGGGTCACCAGAGGTCGCAACTGCGACCTCTGAGGTCTCCCTTGCGACCTCTGTGGTCTCCCTTGTGACCTCTAATAAAAAAACTAAAAAAAGATATATTTTTTGAATTTTTTTTTTATGCAAGCTCCTGGGCTGTAGCCAGCAGCATGTGGCTCTTTACTTCGGGGGTGGGAGGGGCTGGCTTTCTTGTTCAGGCCCCTTAAAAAACAGAAGAAAAATAAGAACACGGGGCACCACAAGTGTAACACATTGAGCAGTGACCCTAAATAAGAAAGAAAAGGAATACCAAATAATGCGTCTTTTTCGAATTCTATACAATAATTGCTAGAATCATTAAAGGTTTATTTCAGGCACACTTCATGGGGTGAGTCACTCATATAGTCTGTTCTTAAACACCTGAACTCAGCCTCTCATCCTTCTGAGGTCGATAAATGAGTACCAACACAGGTTGGGTGATATTCGGTGCATATTTTTTCTATATAAAGCGCTTAACCGTAAGTGCTATATAATAACACATCATTATCGTTTGGTCATGGATGTCTGCTTGCATTCACAGTAATTTGGTAATATGGGCCTATACACACTGATCTTAACGATACATATGGCGATCCATTCTTGTATCAAATGTACATCACATTATGGTGATATTGTAACCATATTTTTTGGAGTGTACAATGCTATGTGATGCAACTTCCTGTTTTGTCAACGGGTGAAAGGTTGTGTTCCATTGCTACCCGTGATATTACTTCGGGGTGGGGTCAAATGACATCACTTCCTATGATGTCATCAGGGGCCAAGGGTCATGGCGATGTCACTTCCGCTACCCCTGGCATTTTGGTAAAATTACGTCCCTGGCTGCGCATGAGATATTAGTTGCTCCAATGTGAAATCATATTTGGCAAGCAACATCTTTGGTTTCAAGCGATGTCTGGGACTTTATACTCCTCTTACTGCTGGGCTTCTAAAAAAATAAATAGAAGAAGAAGCTGAATGTATTGCACACATACAGAACATAGGATGTTTAAACTAAAAACCAAGAAAGACTAAAACATCTGCTCAAAATCTTGTGGAAAACAAACTGGTACGTTCTTTACCCTTAGTTTCTGTATTTGCTTCGAAACAGTGGTCTTCTCTTTGCAAATGGCGACATCAAGCTGAAAAAAAATATTTCTATATGGTTTTAATACAGCAAATTTAATTTCAAAGCAAACAAACATAAGTACATATCTACAAATCGAAAACAACTAGACGGACTGGATAAGATAGCAACATAATGAAAATGTATTCAGAATGCAATGTGTTGCCCAATTTCACTTCCTAAATGTATACCTCGGTTCCATGTGCCTCTTCTAAGTCCACATCTGGAGTACATTCCTTGAATAGAGTAATATACAAAAAATACAATGTCAGTCAGAGTGCACAATAAAAGTTTGCATTAGACACAGCACCTCCAAGCGAAATATTGTACATAGACTTTAAACCATATATTGTTAGGGTTGCTGTCACAACACAAATAGAACGTTAGTATGGACAAAACCTCGGATCGAGTGTATGTGGCTTGATCATAACATTCCGATCAAATTTCACCTGGTATCCATCCGAGTTCAAACATGGACTTGATTTGAGGTCACCCTGTAAAACATAGTGATTACAATGTTGCCCTGCAAAGTATTTTGATTTGTAATGTGTCCTTGGTAAATGTTCTGCATTGGGGGTGTGGGGGGAGTGCAACGTTACTACCAAAATCAGAAAATGTATGTCTCAAAGTATATCCAATTTTGGATGTACTGTGATTCGTGAAAGTGAAATGTCAATAGAAATACCTCAAGCTGTGGACCTGTTCTAAAGGAGGACGAGATGGTAGTCGAAGTTCCCCCATCCACCTGTAATACAGCACTTATTTTAATACGGATTAAAAAGCTAAATGAAACAGAAACAATGCAATTCAGAAGAAGGTACATATTGAACTGAAATGCAGACAATGGTACACACGTACACAAACCCATACCTGCCACTTTGTACAAATAGCCAGTACTGCACAGAATACATTTTCATATGTTTACATTGATAGCATACCACATGCAAGTAGTTCAATCGCAAACAAAGAGTAGTGTAAAATAATTACTTGGTATGTGTATGAGGTTGATGATGTCTCCGGAAAAGAAATTGATGCAGAATCTTGCTCCTTCATTTTCAGCCCAATGTCTGAAAATAGTACAATGAAAAAGGAAAAGGAGTACTTGAAAAGTGAAATTATGCGAGGCGATAAAATTTCACTTTGTGCAGGTCGGTAGCGCTCACCATTCGGATAGAAGGCGTGTCGGTGGTTTTGTCGCTTGCAAGGGTCTGTTCTTCCATGAATGTGCTCTAAGTGAAGAAGGATATGTCAACCAACACATTTCCCAAACATAGTTTCTAAGTGGCACTGTGGATGTTTTCATCAAGGATCACATTTAAGGGTTAGAGGCCCCAGAAAGCGGGGAACGATGAAGTATACTAAGATGAAATATTTGACACTTGTGTTGATTCCGGTGACTATGGAAAATTGAGTAATAGAACAGTGATGTAGATAAACAGATGTAAAATAATACTTATTAATGCAGACCATCGTCCTACATACCAACAAACATAACAAACACAATGCTCACTACTCACCTCACCAGTTGCATGCAGAAATTGAGTTGGGATGGCATTTGGAAGCAATTTAGGAAGAACTCGCAGTTGACGTCTTTTTGTATACCTTCACTGGTCGTGCATATCCTGAGTGAAGTGCAGGCTGCAGACGCGGAATCATATAGCACAGCATATAGGGCAATAGGACCAGGCTTGTAACACAAACGGAAACCTGGTTGTCATCAATGTTTGCCAGCTTGAGCGGTCACACCCACCCCGCCCCCTTGGGAGCACGTGGTCATAGGTGCAAAATGCCATTGATACTGGAAGGGTGGGTGGATGGGCATGAGGCAGGCTCGAAACGCCCAGAACAATGCTGAAGGGACACAAACATTTGTTGATTGCAGGGGCTGGGCTTTGAAAAGGGGAGTCTGGAGACACATGGTCTGGGGAGGCCATGTGGACAATAGGGAACATGCAGAAGATGCCTCTGAAGTGTACATGGTGTTTGCCAACTTGAGCGGTTACACCCACATAGCCCCCTTGGGAGGGCATGGTCATAGGTGTGAAATGCCATTGATACAGGAAGGGGGGTGGATGGGCATGAGGCGAGCGCGAAAAGGACGGAACAATGCTGATGGGACACAAAACGTTTGTTGATTGCAGGGGCTGGACTTTGAAGAGAGGAGTCTGGAGACACAGGGTCTGGGGAAGCTATGTGGACAATGGTGAACGTGCGCAAGATGCCTTTGAAGTGTACATGGTGTTTGCCAACTTGAGCGGTCACACCCACCCAGCCACCTTGGGAGCGCACAGTCATAGGTGCGAAATGCCATTGATACTGGAGGGGTGGGGGTGGATGGGGACAAGGTGAGCGCAAAAGTGCACCAACCAGGGCTGGACTGGGCTACTGGGTACTGTGAACATTTCCCAGTGTGCCTCTGCACTCTGCCTATTTTGTATTTAATTTTCACATTATATCATAGGAAAAGGGTGGAGCTAGATCAAACTGCGTAATATGTGACCACTTTGCAAATTATTTCTAGTGCCTATATTCGTTCAGTCACCTGGGCAACAACCATTCTAGCATGACACTCATAGACGATTACCCGTCTTCTTGACTCACTGAAAAACTTAAAAAATATCCTTATTTACTCAGTTGTATTTTATTTAATTGGGTGATGTTGATTGCACCAACGAACTATAAATGGTATACTTGAGGTTGAAGTACAGTATGAGGAAATCCCCCACACTGTCCGCTGTCACAGGGGAATTTGTGGCGAATGGCTCAAACGACACAGGCGGGTATTACTTGTCGATTGCGGTATCCAAGCCTCCCATAGAGCCACCATGTAAACGAACGATAGGCCACCAGCCTGAGAAAGAGAAACGTACATATTTAAATTGAATGAATCTGATAAGTGTAGCAGCCAACTTCAAAAAGTGCATCCGAAATTCAATGGCATAGTTGCCCATAGAAAAATGAAGGCAGGAACCCTTACAGCACAAGTCCCCACTATATGCTAAAAGAAGGAATTATAACACCACCACAGAGGTTTGATCTACCATCTGCCTTGCTTGGATCCTAGTGATATAGGTGGACGTGTGTTGCTTTTGGGAGAATATACAGATGCACGGCATTAGGGCTGTGGTGGGTGTTCTGGAATGGTCATTGGAAGGGGGTCAGATGAGTATCAGCATGAAAGCAACTGGGGGGTCGGGGCTGGTGGGACCCTGGACTGGAAGGGTTGGGGTTGAGAGGGCACAGCAGTTTAGTCGAGATGAATGTACACTTGGGATATGTTTTATTACGGTCTCACGCTCTCCGCAGAGCACATTCTTTCGGTAATGATACTACAGAATTGTAACAACGGCATGGCAGGACTTTCGTAAGAACAATGCTCGCACAAAGCTGACAGGGGGAGGCGATGGTGTGCGTGGACTTGCTGTGCAAGGCACTGTGGAAGGTAGATCTGCATTTCTACAGAGAGATGGATCACAATTCAGAGAAAGAAGGAGAAAAACATGAAATTCAAATGGCCTCGGTAGTAAAAATTACATCAGATCTAGAGTATACTTACTCGTTACTTGGACTGCACAGCCGAACTGTTCAGCGAAGTTCGTGCATAAGCACCATCATAATCCTCAACACGGACTTTGTGTGAGGCAGGCTGCCCTGAAGTCATGCAGCTCGGTAACGCAAAGCAGTGGTGTGTCTTCTTCGGCTATGTAGGCCGAGCATCCAGAGTTTTCTCAGCAGCAGCAGTTCCCCGCCTCGGTTGGCATGACCTTGCAACGATTGCATGTACACCACGTTGAAACGTCTCCCATGCGATTCGGCTGCTGCTCATGCACGGGTGATTGATCTTGCAAACTATTGTCTGATTCCCCATCCTTTTGGCAGCCTTCTCTTTCCATTAGTTCCTCCTCTGAATACTCGGGCTCTTACTGGTAGGGCTGTATTTTTGACATTGTACAACAAAGATTTTACCAAAACGCAAGTAACAAGTGAAATCGGTTCTGCTACTGTAAGTAAAGGTTCGCAGGGGCTTTGTACTAGTAAAATAGCTCAACCGAGCAGAAATGAGCCACAGGTGATCTAAACTAAATACAGTGAAACTGTTGACTAAGAAACTAGAGTGTTGCCTGATCAGATTTGTACTTCTTGAGGAAAGCAGCATCCTGCCATTTCCATGGAGACATGTCAATAACTTACGGACAGAGTACTTTGAAACGAGACGTGCATTGGCGCTGTGGAAAGGGCCAACCGCGTCTAATAATGTCAGCTTCGTGGGCGGGAGTTTTGATTTTTTGCCGCAAGCACACTTGAACTTAGGGCGATCGATCCACGGATAATATTAGCACAAGATGGCTGCTCCCAACACATTGTTTTCGCATGTTTAAAAGTGAGGGAAACTAAGGTAAGATGCATAGGAAAAATGTTTATAATCGATCACAGTATGCTAATAACGACTTGCCCGAACGATCGGGACAATAACATTTTTGAGCGCACTATTCCTTTAAGATGTGCCTTATTAATGGGTAGAGGTCTTATTTGAGCAACACTGAAGGGAGGATTACTGTTATAGACCAGACTTTGCTCATCACAGAAGACCTAGTTAATGTTTCCCTGTTGGTCATTGGACAGTTTAGTGGCCATACAAAGTGTATACCCATTGTCACTGTAACTATCCATCTAGATAGCAACATTTCAACTATCCCAGTTTGTGTGCAAGATCATGTCTTAGAAAATTGAAAAGGAGCCCCTCTACTGAAAACGAATATGGGTTAAAAACCCTGTTCTGTGGAATTTCTCCTACTCCGGAGGGTCTGCAACCACATTTTAGCTCACTGCACCCTTTACAGAGGATAAATATCCATTTGTATTTCCGTCTTTGTCCCAACCACAAGGGCAGTCCAGCACCGAAATGCTAGGCAATTCTCCTCTGAACAAGAGTACCATCAGCAACCCCAGACACGTGTTTCAACCTTGTTGGGCCTCCTCAGTGAGGTGAAGCTGGGCCTCTCTTAAGGCGCAGTGAGCAAGGGGTCCATGTCTGGATTACCTTTGGTTACTTAGGGTGAAACCCCAAGTTTTACAAAATTGAAAATGAGTGTGGAAGCCCTTCTACTGAGCTACAGCGTGGTTGTAGACCCTCCTGAGTTGAAGAAATTCCATAGAACAGGGTATTTGACCCATGTTTTTTTCTCAGTAGAGGGTCTCCTTTTTAATTACTTAGAGAGGTTTTGCTTGGGTATAATTTGGTAATTTTGGGACTACTGCCTCAGAACCCAAACTGGTAACTGCTGTGATCACCCAATTAGACGTATAAGTGCCACTTTTCTATGAAGTGGCTTCTAAAACGATAAGCAAGGTGTGCCTCCAAACCGGCTTCCTGAGACAGACCCTGCAACCTGTTAAAATCATGTGAGAAAGGACCCTGGGGGGGCGTCTGCAGGACAGGTGCTGTCTGGACTTAAGGACCTGCCAAGCTGCAAGAGTTGCTTGTCGCAGGAGGACCCGACAGGACTGATGGCACAGTCCATGCTTAGGATAACCTGAATGTTGGTTACACAATGATAAAAAGTAAACAGAAGGCTGCTCAGATTTAACTCAAATAGGGCGAAGAGGTTGTAATAGTGGAGTGTACAAATCCTATGGCTTTGAAGAATAAGTGATTTGCCCACTCTGTGTTATTAGACAGATAAGGAGCTGTCCAGTCAAATGGTCGAAAACATTTGATCGAATGACCATTTGATCGACAATCAAATGGTCGAAAAAAAAGGGTCGAATTTATTTAGTTATTTATATATATTTTTTAGTTTGGGTTGGTAAAAAAAAAATGTAATAAAGAAAACAGGGGGTTGGGGGGAACACCCCATACAAAAATAAATAAATAAAAATAATTTTAAAAAAATCGACCCTTTTTTCGACCATTTGACTGTCGATCAAAAGGCATTCGATCCTTTTGTTTTCGACCAGATGACCTACAACCAGATAAGGGAAGTCAAGTACTTGATTGACATGTTCCCTTAAGGATTCCCAAAGGCTGAAGGTGTTTGCCAACTTGAGCGGTCACACCCACCCAGCCACCTTGGGAGCGCACAGTCATAGGTGTGAAATGCCATTGATACTGGAGGGGTGGGGGTGGATGGGGACAAGGTGAGCGCAAAAGTGCACCAACCAGGGCTGGACTGGGCTACTGGGTACTGTGAACATTTCCCAGTGTGCCTCTGCAATACATTAACCAATTCCCAAAAGCTGTTGGGCCTAAAGGTGACTGGTCCAGTCCTCTAGTGCTCCTATGTCCGCTCTTCGTTCCTCCATACTTATGGGATTTCCCATGGAGCAGGAATGAGACTGGAGCCCATGCACACCAATGCACGCCTCTGCTTTAAGAATTTGCACGTGTAGGCAGCATGAACACGCTTGGCATGGACACAAACTCGACCCTGCCCCACACGTTCTGTACCCTTGGTCCCTTTCTGTAGGTCAGACGGGTCGGACGCTCAACAATTCCTTTTCTCTATTTTGCATTTGCTGCTTCCCCGTGGTATTTATTTTTCCCTTCTCACGTCGGCTCAATCCCCGTGTATGCCGGGTTGACCAGGTTTTCTTAAGTGTGCAGGGTGTCGCAGATCATTCTCAGCAGCAGATCTCCAAGTTGTATGTCAAGAATATTTGGGGCCTCTTTGCCGCTGGAACACAGTTGCGCTCTGTGACACACTATCTCAGAAGTCACTGAAGCACCAGGTGGCACGCTGATATCTTCAAGGCGAGTCCTCTGAATCACACCAGAAGCTTTGTGAGTTCCAAGAAGGTGAGAAAGCCTCTTTTCTCCTCGGCATCCCAACCAGGGGATGCCTTCCTGGGAGTTGACTTGTTGACTTCCATTCCGAGAATCAATCGGCTAGCCACCTCACTACTGGGGTCCTCCCCAAAGCCTCTGAAGGCAGTTACATATACCCACCCACAAAGGGACCCTTCGAGTCTGTCACCGGATCTCGGTCTGAAGGAACTTCTGTCTCTGTCAGGGCTTGTATCGGTTGCACTGTACCTGAGGGCCTTTTGCTTCGTACCGTGACTTGTTGTGAGGCTTATACTGTATTGGTTTCTGGGTCTTATCCGCAAGGGCCCACAGGGATCTCTGGCTGCGAGAGTTTCTGCACACCAGTTATCTCATTGTTGTGCTACAACCTCTACAGTCTGTGACCAATGTTCTTTATTCTTAATGTATTCATTGCCCATATGTTGAGATGTGTTTCGACCGTGCTTGGGTCTTTTTCAAAACTTGGCTGTTTTTGTCTTGTGTATCCTCTTTGTGAATAAAGAGGATTTGCTCTCGAACATAAGTGTGTGGGATATTACTTCCCTTGTATTTTAAGTGTAAGATTGCATCCCCATATTACCGTGGGATGAATTGCCCAGTTGGCGCATATACATCTGAGAATTTGTTTTTTGTTATTCAACAACTATACAAGCACAGTCAACTTTAGATGGACTAGCACCTTATGCTGGTACCACATCAGAACCTGTAAAAATACACAGGTTGCCGTGGTACTGCTTAAAACTTGTTTTGATTAGAGGCTTCATACCCTCCAGATAGTGTGGCGGGTCAGAAGAAGGACATGGAATCTGATGTACCATTTTAGTGTAGTTTTATTTTTAAAAAGGTGCAAAGGCCTAACTATCCCTAATCTATGGGTGTTGCCTACTTAAAAAACTAAGATGCTTGTCAGTTGTCGGTGCAAGTCTTCAATCAGATTCCGCCTACTGTCCAAAACTAGTCTACTCTGACCCTACCACTATTATAAGAACTAAGGTACAGGGGAATTACTAATTTCTCCTGTTAGAGGGGTTTCCCCAGGTTTAGTTCAAAAATGGAATTCGAAAATATCTGTTAGCCAACACTCTCATTAGGCTATAAAGTTTAGATACTGGGTTCTTCCAGGACAATATGTTCCTTTACTTGTCTTCACTTCTTTCTCTTTTGTTCTTCTTCCTTTGATATTGCCTCTTTTCTGTCAGAGACTATTTCAACACCTTTCTCTTTACTTTCAGAAAATTTCTTCGTCTTTTATTATGCATCTCTCATTCTGATTACCACAGGTTCTAAATTCCCAATATTCTTTCTCACTTTCTTTTATTACCTTGCCCCTACGGGGACAAATGTGAATGTTCCAGCAATAGTTATCACTCTTGGTAGTTTCCATGCTCCCCTTTGACTGGGACAAGTATAAGCGGACCAGTAATGATTATTACTCTCTGTATTTCCAATACTTCCTTTGGATTGCAAAGAGTTATGAGCGTTCCAGTAATGATCATCTCTCTTCTGGCCCCCTCTCGGGTCTCCCCTTGTCCCTGTTACCTGAGTTTTATAGGGGTAACGTCCCGGGGTCCTATGTGGACAGGGACCTGCTTTTCTTCATCTCAGAACGACTTCTGGCCTTTTCAGCAACGTACGAGACTGTTGCTTCGTCACTCTTTCATTGGCTTCTTCTCCGTCTACTCTTATACCCTGGTGTCTGCGTTGTTTATGGACCCATCAGTCCATTGCTTCTCTCCTGCGATCATGCCACCACTCTTCCTCCATTCGGGATCAGGACGTCTCTAGGTGTGTCCTCTCTCCGCTTTAGTGTTCTCTTTGTCTTCCTCTTGCCAACGTTGTGCGTTGGCGACTTGCCTCCTTAACTTCTCCCAGTCGTTACGCTCTCTCTTTGCTTCCACTTTCCGAGCGTTCTCCCTTTCCAAAAGTCTTGCTTTGGGCTTTTCTCTGATCTCTCCTCATTCCATCGGATGTCACACTTCCTGGGCTTCCTCAGCTGCCATTTGATTGTATACTCACGGTCTCTCTCTCTCTCTCCTTCCAGGGCCCCGCCTTCCCAGTTTATTACATTGTCATTGGGTTTCGCTGGTATCTCATAAAGTCCTTCTTTCCATTTGGACTCTCACTCAATATGGCTCGCATAATCGTCTTAGTCCCAGTTTCTTTTAAGTTTTCTCTCATGGACATTAATGGTACACTTTGTTGACAATAACAAACTTTAACTTGTTCTTCATAGATTCTTGTTGAAGAGGGTGTAGTGATCTTAGGTTTAGGGAGTTATTCATAGGAACAGGAGTCCTTGTCTCCAAAGGGGCAGTCTCTTCCGTTGAGGTCCCGCTTGCCTCTATACCTAAGGAGGGCGTTGCGTAGCAGGCTCACCTCCCTAGCCTCACAAGCAAAGGCTCCCCCTGGGGGAGGAAGTGACAGAATTCTGCGATTCATCACAACAGGGAAGGAATATTACACTGCAGCGTTTACAATAATGTGCTAATGTGATATTCATGCTTATATTGCTTCCAGTACTGCTTATTAATCTATACTTAGAAGTATGTGAAGCTTTGAAATACCCAATAATGGAGAAGAATCAGGTACGTACGTGAGTGTAATTCTCTAGTATTGGTGTGTTTCTATAGATACACATACTGCCTCCGTCCTACCCACAGAGGCTATGGTTGTAGTTATGTTGTAGTTTTAATGTGTTTAAAGAATATGAAAGACAAACTGTGGGTTCGGAACATAGGCAGTCATCATTGATTGGTTAGTGGTGGTCTAGATGCACATGTACCCTTAAGTACAGTTCATCAACAAATAGGAAGAAGATTAACTGATATTATTAAGTTCCATGGTTTCCTGCCCTGGGAGGTGGGAATGTTTAACACTATGTAAATATATTTTAAGAAAATACACCAGTACTGTTGAACTAGACCTACAGAGGGAAGTAACTTATTCTTGTAGAGTATAAACAACGAGGTCTGAAAGATGATTATTTTCTAAATGTTTCCTTATTCTTGGCATCACAAGCCCATAAAGTAATACATTAACCAATTCCGAACAATATATTTGCCTGTGTTCAATTTATAGCAGATATCAATTCCAGATCGCTATGTAAGATTTGTAGTCGTGTCCATTAAACGTGTTCGGTCACACAGTTAAATACAGGAAACATTTGAATACTGTAGAACTTAATCAAGAAGTTCCAGAATAATTTACAGTGAAGGCTTGATTTAGTTAAAGACACAGCAGTAAGCAGTATTCTACTTTTTCTTAATTCAGAAGCTCAAACTGCATTTGTTTAATGATATAAAATAACTAACAAACCATCAAAGAAACTACATTTTCAGAGTTTTCTCCTTGAAAACTCTAGTTTACAAACAAAGCAAGTCCTCTGGCCCAGTCCGTTCATTCAGTGCCCCCTCTATCCTTAACCTTCCTTCACATCTTCTGCCTTGTCCTCTTTCTTCGATGTACACGTTGAAGCAACGGGACACACTCAATCTACCAGAACAATCACTAGGATAATCACAAACCTATCCAAACTGCCACTGGGTGGGGCGTTGCATGCTGGGAACTACTTGCCTTCCCACTACTCTGTGCTGACGTAGCTTCTGTCCCTGCAACAACCAAAGACACTGTCTGAATAAATAGGGAGTCAAACGTAAAAAGTCAGCAGCTTTGCAACTGCTTCAGCTTTGACTTATTGCTCAACGTTCATCGATAATCTTTTAAGACACCAATAACCACTTGACTGGATATGATATACATGTTATCATATAACAGACCTTTATGTAAAGAAGGGTGGGATAATGCTGCTGATGTTTTTGATCCGACCAATCCTCCATCGTCGTGACTTATTCTAACTGCATGCCTACTTTTAAAGCTTCTGCATGACATGGCTTCTCTGATAGAATACGCCCCAAAACAAGGCACATCGATACCAGCTTGTGCTAGAGTCCAGGACACCCAATGTGAGAGTGTCTTTATATGCAGAAGACAAGCACTCCCGAGAGTAGACCTTGCCTCCCAGCTCAAACACTCTTACGTCAAATACCATTTCGCATGGCAAAAGACAAAGCAGAATGATCCCTTTTGCAGGGAAATGCCATTGTGAAAAGATCCTGATTGTTGGGCCAAAACTGTAACTGAATGATTAACGTCCCATACCACTCTGTAGTGAGCCGGAGGTGGGGTAGCAATGCAAACGCCCTGATGCATGCAGCAAATTAGAGGATGATTCTGCAGGCAAAGTGAATCCATCCTCGCCTGGCTTGCTGAGATTGCTGATCGATAAGGGTTCACCTTTCTTTAAGCCTTCCTGTCCTCTGTGAGAGAGCTGAAACGGGATGTAAGTCTCGTTCCACACATCAGCAAGCACGACTGACCAAGCGGCTTCACAGCACTTAGAGTTCGATGGGGCCCAGCTATCAATGTTGAGGGTGACAGTTTTGACCTAAAGGGCAGGGTCTCTCCAGTGTGTACTGACATCCTCTAGGCTGCCAGTGTCAGTGATCTGTCTACTATCATGGGGTGTGTGTGCCTTCTTTGATTCATCAGAAAATGAGGACTGAGGTCGGTAGGCAAATTAGAAAATTCAAAGGAAGTTCCAGATGAACTGAAAATAACACTAGGGTTGTTCAGAACAGGAATCTATCACTAGCCCCACCTGTTCCTGATGTGTCTTTGCTAGGGTTCTGTCTGTAAGGTGGCCATATTTGGAAGTCAGTGGGTTGGGGTATGGGAGACTGGATGCTGGGGACTGCCACCCACTCCAAGATGCTGGCCTCAGGAGTGGTAAACGGGGGACTCCCATGGATAGCCACCTCATGCCTAGACTTGCGTGTTATGGCCCTCGTAGATCCCCTAGATTTCTACCATGATCCATATGATATGAGGTGCAAGCAGAGCGGGAAAACTAGTAGGACCTGGGGAGTTCTGCTTGCAAGTCCATCTTCGAGGGCTCCATGAACGATTACCAGTTGTTGAAGCCAGCAAAAGTGAATTCCCGAACCTGGTATGTGCTAGTCTGCATGAGCCAGTCCCTCCTAGACAGAGGGGAACCTATGGTCCTTCAGAAAAGTTAATAGATCACCCCAAGATAACAATTGAGCAGCAGAGTACCCCTTAAAGGCCATTGTGAAATCAGGTTACCAGAGAGAAGACACTTTCAGCTCTAAGATGGCAGACAACATTTGTAGGTGCAAGGCTTACATGGGGGAAATGTAGTGTGCTCTGATTATTAGTGCACAGCTGCTGTGGATCTTCTACCCAAATATACACACACACTCACACTCTCTATAGCTGGAGAGCCAACCGAGAGGGAGGTGTGAGGTTAGGGAATAGTTTGAGCAGATAGAGAAAGGCAAGCAGACAGAGAGGAGGGACACGTTGGAGTGAAGTGAGGGAGGAAAAGTGGAGGAAGATCTCAAACATCTAAGAAAAAGGAAGAGATAAGGTGATGAAAGATTAAGGGGAAGGAGAGTATGTGATAAAACATCTAAGGAGCTAGGAGGAGTCTTTAGCACGTACATGGAGAGGGGCAGAGGAGGTGAAAAAGCTAGGGCTTGAGGAAGAAGAGGACACAGAAGTAAAAGACCTACCAAGAGAGGATGGAAGAAAGGTAGAGGAACAGAAGATAATGATAGATGATGAAGGAAAGGAGGTTAACAAGGACCATCTGGAGCAATGGGAGGAACAGCCATATAGATAAGAGATGCAGAGTTTGGATAGGAAATAAAGGGAAAGGAACTTGTGAAGAGAGGGAAAGATTGAGAGGAAAAGGCAGGTAGACAACTGATGGAAGGAGGCAGAGAGTAGCAGGAGTAGGGAATGGGATCAAACTGAAGGTGGAAGCAATGAGCAGTAAAGAGTTGTTAAGGCCTGGGAGAAGGAGGGTTCCCTAAGTTAATGAAGGAGCGTAGATCCAGGCCCCATCATAAGCCTACGGCAAGGAGCTGCTGAGGTGATTGCTACTTCAGCCCTGTTTAAGGCCAAAGAGAAAGGGGAAAGGCTTACCTACCCATGGGTCTATCTGTGGTTGGAGCATCTAGTTTCTGGCCCTATTGGGCAATGCAAGGTTACTGAGTGGTAGAACCTGGAAGCATAGGCCAGACGGACCACTGCAAGACCCTGACGAGGTAGGCACCTGTCAAGAAAGGCATAGAGCCAAGAAAGAAGGTTCTGGGCACTAAAACATCCCAGAGGCTCTGATTGATTGTTTGACGCCACAAGAGATGGTCTGACACCAATAATCACTTGACTCTATGTGGTATACATGTTATCATATATATGACAGTCATTTATGTAAAGAAGGGTGGGATAATGCTGCCTATCCTTTTTTTTACATAGATGACTGATATATATGATTTACATTTTAATATTTTGAACTGCGTACAAGGGAGACTATGTAGACTAGAGAAAGTTCAAAGGTAGCGGGGACACTGATAGATGGACTTGGTCACAGGGCATTGTTTATTTGTAAACTACAGTTCTCTCAGAAAAACATGGAATATGTTTCTTTAAGCAACACTTTGAGCTTCTGAATATAGAGAGATCAGCAAAATGCTTGGCTCCAGTTTTGACATTGAGTAATATTTAATCCAGAACATTCTAAGAAAATTAAATGATGTGAAGCCCATTTTAATCTGATTCTTTTCTTCGTTGCAGGACAGATAACTCTATCAAAAACCATTGGAATTCCACAATGCGTCGGAAAGTGGAGCAGGAAGGCTACTTACAAGATGCACCCAAGTCTGACCGATCAGTAGCTACCAAACTTCCACACAAGGGTTGTGCTACTGTTGAGCATTTGCCATCCCATAAGCAATTTTACATTCCAGTTCAGACGCATGTAATTTATTTTCCATTTCTCTGCATGTCTGTGCTGTGTGGCAGTGTTCTATGTCATTATCTGGTTCCTTTTTTAAGGATTCAGCATTTTCTGTGGAGCTCTTGAGGCATTTTATGTGCAACTATCTATGTCTTTATCGATCTTGTCATTCATCAGGAATGTGTTCCTACCACTGTGATATCGCAGCTAAGATTTTCCTGTTATTGCTCACTAGGTGATTGCCGCCTATTAATAACAAATCAATGGGACTAATGTTCACAAAGTCTCTAAATGTTTAAACATTGTTTTTAGTTCTTTAGTGTACAGTACAATTTTTGCTATCCAGCACCCCCTTAACTAGAGCCATCTGTTAGATGGCACCTCTCATTGCCGGTAATAGTGCAGTTATGATTAAGGAAATGTCGGATAACTGTGTTTTAATACCAGATAATTGAGGTTTCAGTTGATATTGTACCGCTAAGTATAGCAGAAGGCCAGGAAGATTTCCTATCTCTCCTTTTTTGCTGCTCGGTTTACCTGTTCACTGCCACCTGGGTAGCCAACATTTGATTATCCAGCATATTTGATTATCTAGTGCCATAGCGTTCCCATTGGTGCCAGCAAATCAAGCATTTACATTACGTTCTTTTTAATAGCTTTAGTTGGTGAACAATTGTAATTTTGTAAAAGAAAAGGAAGACTAGGTTCCTTCAGCGCTCAACCCTATTTAGAAGGTATAGTGTATTCAAACACTACAGACAAATAAATACTTGGGATTTTAATTTTCTTTGTAGAATTCCTTGTTTCCCTTGAGCCAACACTTGTTTCAAGCTAAAGCTCTTCTTCAGGGCTCTATAGGTATATACAAAACAATGCCATTGATATTAATCCATTCTTTTGAATTCTATATGTGACCTAGTGTTGTTAGTAAACAAACATGACAAAAGAGTGTGCAATAATTAAAAAATAAATAACCAGAAATGTAAATGCGTAACAACAAAATCATATACATAGATCACCAATGTAAGATCAATAATGCCCATTGCCACGATAAAATAAATGAGAAAAAGAAGACAAACAACAAAAATGAAAGAACAAGCAGATACAAAGGTATTATATGTTCATATATGCAGTATTGTTTACAGTCACATTTCAATACATGTTGCTGAAATAACGGTGCAAATTAATATCAATCATGTCATGAACCGGTAACCCTACCTGGATAGCCACTGTGGTTGTGCCGCGGCTGAATGAACCATTAGCAAGGCTTCACCACTTGCCAGATTGTTGTGAAAGTGCGATGCCTCGTTGTTCGCTCATGTGAACAAATGATTATTGTAGTAGGAAGAACGGTTGGGCCCTAGTGTGGAACACTCCCAGCACTTTGCTCTGTAGTATATTGAATGAATTAGAGAAGTGCACAGATCCCAGAAAATACCTGATTTTAGTAACACAATGCGCTCATATAGTATATTGAAATATTAAATATTATACCATATATATTAAAACACTCCAAACTTGAAAGGAGTTTGTTGTGATATGCAGTTCAAGCATGCTTCTGTACTGAAAATTCACTCACATCCAAGCACTAAATAGCTTGTTGCCTATATTTTGTGATCCCTATTCAGATTACTGCAATGAATCAAATGACCTGTTATAAGACTATGGGCCTCCTTACAACTCTGGCGGTAACCGTGCCGGTAAAACCAGCAGGCTGCCGCCAGAGTTGTGATTTTTTTCGGCGCCTGGTTTACTGGTAACAGCGGGGGATCCTAACCCCGCCAGTCCAGGGGGGTCAGGCGCCAGAAAAATTGTATTCCCCATTCCCATTTGAGTCCCATAGAGCTCAAATGGGAATGGGGAGGATGGAAGCACCAGCACCGTTAATAACGGTGCTTCCAAAAAAGTCTGCGGGCAGGTGCTGGTCCGGTAACAACGGTGCTGGTAGGCTTACTGGCACCATTGTTAATACAACACATTATTAATATACCAGAGAGTTTAAACTATTGGTGCCTTGCCATGTTGCTATTAAGTACCACTGTGCAACTGAGATACCTGATGGCTGGTCCGGTAAACGTGTGCTACTTTCATCTACTGGAGCGCATGAAAACGCAAAAACATTTGTTTCTCCTGCGAGTCATAAATACAGAATATATGGTGAGATAAGAACAGCTATGGTTGCGCTAAACTGGGTTAGTATCCAAAGAGAGAGTCACTTGTTTTTTGTAATAAATGGTTTATAGATTTATTTTAGTATATTTCCAATGTAATTCATCTTAATACAAAGTTTGGGTTCAAAATTGTCCTTGATTTCCTGGTCCTCTGCACGTGTTTCACCAGCAAATAGGATGCTGGTTCATCAGGAGGATATAGATAGATGGTTTAAAGTTTAATAATACTAGTACAGTTTCAAGTTGTCAGCAATTTCCAGAGGCTTTCTACAATTGCATGATTATTTCCTTTTTTTGTCGGATGGATGCACAATTGTATTGTATTTGTTGGATGGAGTGCCGCATATATGGTCTCAAAATCAATTTTACTGGTATTTCTCCTGATTCTAGATGTAAACGCTCTTAAGTGCGGTTTATCATACCTGACAATTGCGCTTTCTGGATCCTCCCATAAGAGGCTCCTACAGTCAGTGGTTGTTGGCGTGTTGGCATAACCTCATAACTACAGGGCCTATCATTACACGCTGTCATTCCCCAAATGAGTGAAAAGTGTGTACATGTGCTATTATACCAGTAACGTTGAGCCTTACCTAAAACACTGAGAAGCCGTTCCCTGTCGAGGGTTATAATCCAATGAGTAACACAAGCAAATGGCTCAATGTGTGTAATGTGACAACGGAACCTCAGCATTGTGACGTGCCGAAAGGGACTTTGGCAACAAACGATGGACTAAAATTGAAATTCCATATACAAGTAGCTAAATAGATCACAAATGTAGTGTCTCGTGATACATAATTATTTGCTAATATTCGTTGAATAAACCCACATATTCTTTCGAATCGCGCTAATTTCGGATTAAGAATAAATACACCAATGTGCATGATTTATAAGTGTCACAAATGAATTTTTTCCTTTTTGTTCTTGGTGTGGCTGGAAAATTTGCACGTGTTTACCGATTTCAACTAGTTTGGCGACTTCTGCAATCTACGGGGAACCTCAAGGTGTCTCACACGCTGGTCCCCGGGCATCTATCATCCAGGTTGCCAGGACACGGCCATCGCTTTTGGATCCAGTTCCTGGAGCCAGACCAGTGTGGGAGGATCACCTGGATGAGGGGTATTTTTGGAGTGGGAGTGGAGACCCGATGGTGAGGTGCGGTATCTCCTTCCCTGTAACACCTTTTCCCCATCTTACCAGGTCGGATACTTAGGAAATCAAACTCCACCCGCCACCCCTCCTTTCCCGACACAAACACTTTCTCACGGACAGCTCACTGTGAGAGAAAACGGACTAACACCCGAGCCGTATACCTGACATGTCCCAATAAAACGGCCAGGCAGAGCCAGGCAATTACTGATCATTACACACCTGACTTCCATCACCCTTCCCCACACAGATAAAAGGCACAGCACGAAAGAAAACTCTGAGCAAAGCACACGAGGAAGCAGCAGTTCCAAGATGGCAGTTTCAAATGAGGAGAAAGATGGCAAGACCAGAGAGGGTTGCAAAGAGGGAAGTACCCTTGACCTTTTCAGAGGAAAACTGTTACTTTCACAAGCCTTCAAGAATAAGAAACATAAGAACTGGAATTAAAGCTGAAGAAACCTGCATTGTTTGTCGGATGTACCCGAGACTCTCCTGCGTTGATGGCCAAGGTGGTGAGGAGCGTTTGCCGATGTGGTACTGTCCTTGGCTCCTACAACAAAGCAGCACCAGTAAAGTCAGCACAGCCGGTGAGTCAGGAGACTAATAGCAGGCCGTTCTGTGTTGGAACCAAGGTCGCAAGCAACAAGATTGTATGAAGAAATCTGAAGAGAACAGTGTGTGAAGCATATGTGACGAGCGACGCAAATATAATTGAACATTAAAGTAGTGACTGAACTTTTGAAGCCAAGATAGATACCGTATATAGAGTGGTCCGGCGCCACTTCAGCGCTCATTCAAAGGTCTCAGTTAGGTATCCAACTATGTAAAAATGAATTGTGAAATCGAAGTGGTTCTGCAACAGGTCAAGCTAAACACTGCGTACATTCGAAAGTCTTCGATAGTTAATGCGAACTGAAATTGATCTGAGCCCGGCTGAAGGAAACTAATTGTGTAAGAGGAAGGATCTGAGCCCAGCTGAGCGCAGCTGAGGGAGATCTGGGGTGTACCGTGAATCACCCGAGAAAGAATATTTTCTGAACATTGGATAAGGGGGTCTGAGCCCGGAAGAGGGGGATCCAGGGTGAAGCGTGAACCACTTGAATTAAGTACTTGTAAGAGGAAAGGACTTTGTGTTTGTTTATTTGCATCAGGCCAGCTGAATCAAAAGACTTTGATAAATAGAGACTTGGGCACAGAAGGCCCTGATGCTAGTTATGGAACTGTATCCTTGTGCCGAAGAAGCCAAAGAGTGTGCTATGCTCGAGTGAACCGCCTTGTCCCGTGCTGAAAACGTGCAGAAGGGAGGCCAATGGCCTGAACATCGTAACATATCGTTATTATTTTATGGTTGTAGCTTGCTCCCATCTGTAGATTTAGGATCAGATAGGCGTTTATAACACCCTTGTTGAAGTTCAATAAACACTCTTGAACTGTGGTCACTTGTGTCTGTCTTAGTGTTGATACCATGCCTCCCTTACAAATCATAAATGAATACTCATGTATTAGAGTATTCATATGAGACATGCATACAAGTGAAGAAAAAGGTATACTCTTAACTCCAACAACACTGGTCGTGGTGGAGGTAGTGACACTCATGGAAACGCAGGTGAGTGTAATTACCTATGGTGTGCCAGGGGTGCCTCTACTGATAGTCATGCCTATGGACCGAGGACATATTAGCTGTGACAAGGAATGAAATAACGTAGTGACTGGGGCGGGCTTGCCGCAATACACCCGGCTCATGCCACGACAGGCAGCCCGCCCCCACCAAGGGTCACCAAATTCATCAGAACTATTTTGATACAGTATAGTAACCCATTCTTAAACCGCATCTGTTGGCAGATTTCTCAAACGTGGCTTCAATTAGTGACTTTCAGCTGGAAATATATCCACACAAAGATAGTATATCCATATTGCTAAAAAAAAAAGAATTTTGCATTAATGCCATAACCCACTCCAATAGGTTAAGTCAAAAATACATTCAGTTCATTGTCCTTGTTAAGACCATCTTCGATAGCCTTCAGTTAAAAAATAAATCTATTTCTCATGTTCAATTCTCTATTGTCGCTTCTTGGATCCTTCTCAAATCTCCTTATTCCAGCAAAGCGAATGTTCTTCACATCGTCTCCACTGTGTTCCTTGAGCCAATGCTGTGCCAGAGGTTATTGAATATTCAGAGTTCTTATTGCATATAGATGTTCATGCATTCTCCATCTCTGCTCTCTTTTAGTACTTCCTATGGAGAATTTCTTGCACAGGCAAATAATGACATACATCACAAATTTGGATTTGCAAGTCATAAACCCCTGAATGCTGGTGGTTCTGTTTGTATAAGTCCTGATATAGTAACTCTATTCAGGGCATATTCACACATCCTGCATGAGCCACATTTAAAGAAGCCTACAGGTTTAGTCTGCCAATTACTCTGTGCTGCCCCAAGTGGCGTGTGCATATAGCTCGGGCTAACTTTATGCCCTATCGTTTGGGCCTTGGTTAATACTAGATCAGGTTTCTCTTTGATGTAGCCTCAAAATGTTCCAGTGTTTATTCAGGATTCTGTATACTTGAAATTGTGAGCTGAAAATTGGGTGTTGAATCTAAAAGGGTCTGTGCCTGTTGTATTTTTGATTTTAGGTGTAATTGTGTTTCTCTCTCTTTCCCTGCCTTGTCTAATAGCCTCTGAAATATGATTCCCCTTGTAGCCCCTCTCTCTAAATGTGTGGGTTATGAGGGCATCTTCTTGATTAAATCATTCATCACTACTATAATTCAGTTTAGCTCTCAGTATCTCACCTTTCGGTATGTTCTTGATACCGCCACTAAATTTGTGTCCACTGGTGGCATGCAGAACTGAGTTTACTTCTGTTGGTTTATGATATGTGCTGCTTTCTATCTTACTGTTGATGATCTTGAGTTCTAGATCTAAAAAAGAAATTCTTTTAGGACTTTGAGTACACGTGAACTCAATATTGCTGCACTGTCATTCCAAATGACAAAAATGCTGTCAATACATCTTTTCCACACTATCCCATGGCTTTCAATTCTGTCTTGGCTGGGAGCCAGTGCATATATGGTCTCAAATTGGCCCATGAAAAGGTTTGCTAAAGTCGGAGCATACTTAGCTCCTATGGCAACGCCCATACTTTGCTTTACTTTGCTTATAATATTCAGTTAAAGATTACATTATTATTTGACAAAGTAAAATTCAACATTTCTGTGAGCACTCACAAAAAGAGTAATGTGATGCTAATTTATGTCTCAACCAAAACCTCCCTGTTTCTATTGCCAAGTCGTGCTTGATGGAGGTGTACAAAGCATTTATGTCATAAATCACTAATAAGTAATCCTGCTGTCATTCAATAGAACGTACAATATCTAGGATATGCATGGTGTCCCTAGTATATGACTCCAATTTACAAACAAATTCTCTCAAGTGTGTGTCTATGAACTTCGTGATTGGTTCAGTTACCCAACCAATCCCAGGCATGATTGGTCTCATCTCGGGTATTAAGTCAAACTGTTTATGTTCTTTTGGTATGAAATATTTAGTCAGCATAAATTCTACTTGTAAGTCCCATCCCCTTTGCACCATTCTTGCAGGCGCCCTCAGTCATGGCGACGGTACCGGAACCTTTTGGCAGCAAAATTTTGCATAGCGCGTGGGGGTGCGGACCTGGGAGCCCGCCCTCCAGCGCCTCACCTCAGTCCCTTTTTCCGCTCGGCTAGGTTTGGACCTGGCAGCTTGTGCGTGCCTTTTTTTTTTTTTACAGTGCCATGCATGCTTCCTTGTGCTTCCTTGTGTTTTCTTTTCTAATTGTTTCACCTCCCTTTGGTGCTTTGCCTCCTCCGGCGCATGTCGGTCGCAGGAGGCTTCTTGAGCTGCACATCGTGCGATGGTTCCTTTCCGGCATGCACTCTATCTAGCGTGCTTGGGGGCCCGATCACCGCTGGGACTCGTGCAGCTGCCTTGCGCCACAATCCTTGAAGAATAGACTGTCTGGCTGCAGGGAGATTTTCCAAACATCAGCGCCAAATCATCTGAAAGTCTTTGTGTCAAGGGCATCCCGGCACGAGAAGCTAAGTCACTTGTTTTCCAAGGCACCCCAGCCCGGAGATTCCTTCCCAGGGTCGCTGGCTGAGAGGGGTCACCGGGACCCTGGGACCAGTGGTAAGCCTGAGGCTGTCAAGGCTACCGACCACCATGCCGAGGGGCCCAGGGACTCTCCTGGGCTAGCCACTGAGTGGCATTCTAGCTCTGTTTATGCACCAGGGTTTGAGGGGCCTTCTGGCTCTAGTTCCAGGCGCAAGCCTCAGACACATGTCACGACTACCAATGCTGCAGCTGAGGGCAAGGGGCCTCCCGGAGCTTCCTACAAGGTCGGTCGATAGTTCAAAGGAGAACTCGACTACCAGTCAACCGACCGAGGACCTACAACCTACCGGAGACGTTTCCGAGGTCAGCACAAATGCTTTGGGGAGTGGTTGTAACAGACTTCTGCAGTGTCAGACCCCTCAAGGGACCCTGGGCCTTCACGCCCCTCTCCCCAGGGCGTGGCGCCAACAAATCCTATTTGTTGCTTCCAATATTTGGAAGACACTTCACTCCTGGCTCCCTGCCAACAATAAATTAATAAATGAGGGGAGAGGTACCACCAGTTACCATCTAATCCTTCACCATTTGTCTACCATCTGCTTCCACCCTCCTCTGTTGTGGCAGTAGGCGCAATATATGCCAAACCATTCTCCTCTGGTGCTGGCTCCTCATTTTGTATTGCTCTCCTATTCAAGGAGGATGAGCTCCTTGAATTGTATGTAAAAGATGGGTATGCCACCTTGGTCCTACATCTTCAGCAAGTACGTCTTTGGCTGATGCTACCAGCGCCTATTGCAAAAGATTGCATACTTCATATGTTATCTTTCCACCAAGAGATTTGGGCTAAGTCAGGATTGGTGGAGGCCAAGCAAGTGGGCCAGGACTTGATGGTGCTTTTGCTTTACCAGATTGAGACTACTAGCAGAGGAATATGTGTTGGGATAGAGATGCGCCGGACTACCTGAATGCACTCCACAACGATCACGAGAAACGGCCACGATCGAATCATTTGTTTCGGCATTTTAAGGAACAGACTTTTTCGATTCTGAAACTGTTGAGGAACTGAACTAAAAAACAAAATGAGCTCTCCAACCACTAAGGGCCTCATCACAAGTCTGGCGGTAAACCTTAAAAGTGCCAGTAACTGAATTAGTGCAGCCAATATCGCTCCGCCGGATCATGAGCCGGCGCAAATACCGCTGACTGTAAAATCAGCCGCACTATTACAGCCGGCCACACGAGGCACAAACACAGCCACATCATAAGTCCATATCCGGTGGTATTAGCTCCGAAAACAGGCTCTCATACCGCCGAAAACACGGCGCAGTTACCTTCAGCTTCCAGCTGGAGCTAAATGAACACAGGTGCCTGAAATTAAGCAACAGGTGATCCCAATCCACCCCAGAGTGCTACATAAGGCACACTACTACCCCAAACACTGTTTCCAACATCATGCTGCCACTCGCCACTGTGAGCTGGGATAGGCAGCTGCTCATGCTGCGGCTGGAAGTAGAGAGGCGGGACAACCAGACCAGGGCGGGCGTTTAGGGGAGGAGGCGGTACGACAATGCAGTACGACAGTGGGAGCAGGATCAACATCTGCTGAAGCTAGTGTCTGTCCTACAATTCTTTGGAATTGGCACCTTGCACGGCATGGCACAGTGCAACACCACATCTCACTGCCTGCCACCCCAGCACAGGTCAGTGCCATGAATGCACAGTTCTATGCCGTTGTCTAAATGCCAAATGTGATTGCTGCCCTCGACTGTACCCATGTTCCACTGGTGGGCCCACAAAGCAGTGTACTGTAACCGCAAGCACTGCCACTCCCTGAATGTGCATGTGACCTCCATGTGATCACCCACTGCTGTGCCCGCTACCGTAGATCTACTCTAGATGCACCCATGATGCCATGGTCCTATGGAACAGCACATTGCCAGGATGCATGGAGAGGCACAGAGGACAACGGACCTGGATAGTGGGTGAATAGAAAAGCCAGCACACATGCGCTGTGAATCACATGCCCAAATGGGCGGGAGGGGGGTTGCAAATAACTACACATGGCATGGCATGACAAGCGAATGCAAAATCCGTACTTGACCACCTCCTGCACCAACGTCACAGTACAGGCCAGGGAGCATGCACATGCCAGACTTACCTGCATGGAGAAGCTGATGTACACATACAGTAACAACTATAAACACCAACAGGACTACAGTTACCACAATACAACATGCACTCACCAAAGCAATGGTCACACAACAACCCTGCAGTACAACAGCCATGCACACTTGTGCGCCCAGCCCGCAATAATGTCCCGGCTGACCCATATGCTCAGGGAGGGCCCTTAAGAAACCCAGCATGCCACATGCACAGTGGAAATACACTGCGACATGACAGCTGCACATGTTACCAGCATACACCTCACATAACATATGCTGCAATGGAACAGGGTGCATGTGAAGCATAAACAATGCATGATACGAATGACACTGCATGCACAGACTTAGAATCGACACATTTTATGAAAAGTAGGCCCTTTGCATGCACAAGTTGTCCATTGGCCTGATACTGTAAACACCCACATCATACACTGTGACTAATGCACGTGCCTCCCCCATGCAGGTGACTCCGGATACCCACAGCTTCCTTGGCATATGACCCCTGTGATCCACAAACACTGCAGGATGAAAATGTTGGGGTCGGAGAAACTCCTAAATTGCCCTGTAACGAAGAGGGGAGTAGTCTCGACCATCAAACGATAAACAAAACAGTCCTAGTGGCGTCCCTCAAATCAAAAGGGCCTATGCTAACAAAACCTAATGCATGCCCTATCTCTTATGCAAAAAGTGTAAAAAGGATAAATGTATGCAAAAGGAAAAATTAGTGTTCAAAAGAATAAAGGTAGTTGAACCAGCTCGCCTCCTTATGTTACACCTCAGGAGTAAGGATGTCCCTAGGAAGGATGACATACTCTGCTCTGTTTCTAACACACTATGCAGTTCCAAACCGTGGATTGAGGCCCACCTGGCCTTCCACTTTAAAGTATTTTCCTTGACTTTCCAAAATTATATTTCCAACGTAAAGTTCCCAAAGGTCCCCCCTCAGCCGGGCTCAGACCTTACAGCACACAGTTCACAAAGGTCCCCCTCTGCAGGGCTCAGACCTCTGATGTCACAGTTCAACACAAACTTGCAAGGGGGCACCCTTCCCCAAGTTTATTGTACTTCGGGTCTTCCTCAATCGGGCTTGGACCCCTTTCAAAGACTTTCAAATGTGCATGGCACTTTTACCAGGCTACTGCAGGCCCACTTCAACACAAAGTTTACAGTTACTTTCACTGTCTGTTTGCTTTATAACTTCAAACAATGTACCTTTCACTGAGACTTTCGAATGGCCTACTTCCTTTTGCCAGACCACTCTGTTACTTGGTATCACTAATCTCACAGCTGCTTTTTACTTCATAGTTCATTCACAGGTCTACCTTTCTTCGCGTTTCATCCACAGTGTGCAGCCTACACTTGTGATATACTGTTGCTTCTTCATTCGCTTTAAAACACACTGGTCTCTCAGGTCGCTTGCCAACTCACCTGCTGTGTGCGCTTCTCTCTTCTTTTGCTATTTTCAATTCATGAGTCAAGGTTAGTACAACAGGCTTGGCCTCCCCTCCCCAACTCTGCCGTTCACCCGGGAGGGTCACTGGCGTTCTTGGAACCCAATGCACTCTTCACTTATGGGATCTGGCCTTCTCCACATGTCTTTCGCGGTCTGTTGGAGGCAACAACCTCCAATAGGGAATTCATGGGGTTTTCAGGTCGGATGTTCTCGTCCCTTGGTCTGTTGCTCTGCTCTAGTAGGTGTGGCCTTGTCCCGGAAGTTCTGCTTGTGCTCGTGTTCCGTCTTGCTCAGAGTGTGAGAGCTAGCTTGTATCAGGTGTATGCACTTAGTGTAAAGTGCCTGACTTTGCCTGACCGGCTTAACTGGACATGTGCAGTACGATGTGAGAGCGTTAGCCTGGTTGTTCTCAGTCACCCTCTTCCTCGGCCCAGTGGTTGTGAGAAAAAGGGGAGTAGGGGGTTGGAATGTCGGAAAATCCTACAAAATAGGATGAGGTAGATGAACAAAAAAGGGGGGAATACCTCATCTCACCATCAGCTGCCTCACCACACTCCCCGAAGACCCCTCACCCAGGTGATCCTCCCTCACTGGTCCACCCCCAGAGTCTAGATCCGAAGGCGACGGCAGTGCCCTGGCCACCTGAGAGATAGCTCCCCTGAGGCTAGTGGGCGAGACACCCCCTGGTTTCTCACATACCCTTCCCCTATGTGATGTAGCTGCATGTGTTTCACAGGGAAACCGGGAAAGGAAATCGACGTTACCCTGTTCTTTACCTTTTCAGTGTTCCACAGTGAAACAGTAGGGTAGCCGGTCTAAGAACCATCGCGTGACTCAAGGGTTAGAGTCCTTTCGTTGACTTACCCATACTAAAGGTGAGTGATCAGTGACAAGTGTGAACTTCCTCCCTAGAATATAGTACTTTAGAAGGATGGACGATTGCCCATTTGATGGCAAGGGCCTCTAATTCCAACACCAGTAGTTCTTCTCATGTGGGAAGTGTTTACGGCTAGTGAATAGGATTGGGTTTTCTTATCCATCATATATTTGCAATAAAACTGCTCCTAACCCTGTGAGAGAGGCATCAGTTTGTAACACAAATTCTTTTGAAAAGTTTATTACTTTTAGGATTGGGTTTTGACGCAAGGTTTGTTTTAGGTTGTTGTAACATGCATTGTCCTCATCAGTCCAATGAATCTTCGGGGGTTCAGCATTCCTTAGTTTGTCTGTTATCTTGGCTCCCCAATCTGAGAAATTTGGGATAAACCTACGGTAATAACCAATCAATCCTAGGAATGCCCTGAGGTCTCTCTTGGTCTTGTGCTTGGGGGCATCGAGGACGGCTTTCGCTTTTCCTTGCTTCTGCTGGACACTGCCATTACCTACAAAGAAGCCTAGGTATTTCACAGCCTATTGAGCCATCTTACATTTGGATAGATTGGCTACTCTGAGGGTTGTCATAATAGTATAAATATGGAAAAGATGGTCTTCCCAAGTTTTGCTATGAATGACTATGTCGTCAATGTAGGGCCCACAGAAATCGGAGTATGGCTGTTATATCATGTCCATAAGTCGTTGGAAAGTGGCTGGGGCCCCATGCAGGCCAAAAGGGAGGACTCTGAAGTGGAATAGTCACAGGGGTGTTGAGAAAGCTGTCTTTTCCTTATCAGGTCCATGTACTGGGATCTGCCAATATCCCTTGGTTAAATCTAGGGTTAATAGGAATGTGGCAGTTCCAAGTTTATCTATTAACTCATCGATGCGTGGCATAGGATAGTCATCGAAGCCAGAGATGGTGTTGACCTGCCTGAAGTCTATGCAAAACCAGTTACCAACACAATATTGAAGGACAAGGAACTTGAAGAAGGCTCGATACTGTTTGCCTTCAGCATTTTTTTCACTTCCTCAACCACTATTTGTTTTCGTGCTTCTGGGAGTCTATATGGTTTCAAATGGGCCACATTTCCCTGTATGTTCTGATATAATGATAGGTACCATGTACTCTCCCTGGTTTTTCGCAGAATACATCGGGGAATGCCATAATGAGACTGATCACATCTTCTTGTTTCTGTGTAGATAGTTCTTGGGGAATAAGCTCAGAGTTGTCTATCCCCTCCCGTACAAACAAGACAATATCGAGGAGGTGGCAGCGGAAGGATTTTCTTTCCACTCTTTTAGGAGATTTACGTGGTAAAGGTGGGTCTTTTGCTTTCTATCAGGTTGGGCTATTTTATAGGTACAGGTTTCTGTTTGCTCTAGCACCTCATATGGCCCATGCCACTTTGAGACAAGTTTATTTACAGAGGTGGGTAAGAGGACTAATACCTTCTGTCCTACTGAAAAAGATCTTAAATTCACCTTGATGTAGGCAGACTTCTGTTGGGCTTCAGCTTTCTCCATGTGAGTGTGAACTAGACTCCGGACGAGTTTCATGTGCTCTCGCAATCGGGTAGCTGTTTGTGAGAGGCAAATAGGAGCCTCCTTTCTCTCTTCCTAGGTCTCTTGGAACATGTCTAAGGCATCTCTTGGTTATCTACTGTAAAGTGATTCAAAAGGGGCGAATCCGGTCGATGCCTGAGGGGTCTTTCTTACTGCAAATAGGGCCCATGGGTTCATGCGATCCCAGTGCTTCCCACCCTCATCTACCAATGTTCTCAAAATCATTTTAAGGTTTTTGTTAAATCTCTCTACCAATCCGTCCCTTTGGGGGTGGTAAACTGAGGTTCTTAAGGTGGTAATGTGTAGTAATTCCTTGACTTCAGTTTTCTCATGAAATTGGATCCCTCACCCGTTAGAATTTCCTTGGGGAAACCAACCTTGGAAAAGAAGGATAGTAGGTGTTTTAAAATGTGCTGGGTTGTGTTGTTCCGCATGGGGGAAAGCTTCTGGGACCGGGTTGCGCAATCATCGATTAAGAGAACATATTTATTACCCAGTGTAGGGGTTTCCAAAGGTCCAATAATATCCATTTCAATTCGGGAGAAAGGGACTTTTATCGGGACAGGGTTTAGATGGGCAGGTAAGGGAATATGTGCGCTGGTTTTCTGGCATATTTCACATGTCTGAATGAAGTTCTTTACGTCAGCATGGATACCTGCAAGTAGAATTTCCCACTGATGTGAGCTTGGGTTTTAGCTTGTCCTAAATGTCCCCCTGTCAAATAAGAATGTGCAATCTCTAGCAAGATCTTGCAAGGGGTTTTGGGTATTACTGAGTTTTTACCCTGAAGCTTTCCTTTCTATATAGTAATCCCAGTTTCAGGAATAAAAAGGGGCTCCCCTTTTTTTGTCCTTCTCCCTTAAGATTCATTTTGTAAGAAGCCTCTGCGAGTGCTGGATCATTTTGCTGGGCGAAGGCTACATCTGGAAGGATGGTAGGTTCCTCTTCCCACTTTTCCTCAGGTGTTTCATCAGCCTCTCCAAAGCCTAAGCTACCGCTCTGTTTCCTCTGGTTTCCTTTCTTTCTTAAAGCTGGGAAATAGAGCCTTCTCAAGAATTCCCTGTCAAATGTTGTCCCCACCGTGTATTTAAAATTGTCTTTCCCTCGAGCAGTTTATGTTGCTGGAGGGGTAAGGGTGGCCCAGGAGAGTTTTCATTAGCGTCTAAGTTTTGCTCTTCTGACCAGGTTAGTGGAGATTGCTTTTTGATGAACTATTGGTACAGTCAGTTATTGTTGGGAGAAATTGTAATAGTCTAAGCCTGGCGTAGGGGGCCTTTTGTGAATGTTTTGGTTAAAACATTGTTTTGGAAGTCAAAGAAAGGAACTTTAAACGTGGAAGGCAAGGCGGGCCTCTATCCACGATTTTGAACTGTGTACTGTGTTAGATTCTGAGCCAGAGTGTGTCATCTGCCTACAAGCAACGCTTTACCCTGTGAGGCCTAATGTCTGGAGGAGAGCTGGTTCAGCCACATTATCATTTGAACACTGATTTTTCCTTTTGTATCCATTCTTTCCTTTTTCCACTTGTTTGTACAAGAGATAGGGCAGGCATTAGGTTTTGTTAGCATAGGCCATTTTCATTTGACAGACTCCACTAGGACTATTTTGTTTATCATTTGATGGTCGAGACTACTCCCATCTTAGTTATAGGGCAGAATACAAGTTTCTCCAACCCCAACATTATCAATAAAGGTTTAACAGATTGAATTCATTGTGTCAGTGGCCCTCATTACGACCCTTGCGGAAATCAACCGACCGGACCGCCATAGCGTTTCCGCCATTGCACGATGGAGCAAAGTGCGGCTCATTCCGACCCATCGGGCACGAGCACCACGCCATGGCGGAAGTGCAAAGTCCGCGATGGCGGAAATGACCCCAAAACGGCCCACACCGCCGCCGTAAGGCGCCCTAGGTGCAATACCGCCACCCATCTCAGCGGACACCGCAGTGAGCGCCAACCGGAAAGTACGGTGACCGTAAATATACGGAAACGGAAGTAAAAGCATGGTCCCGGAACGGGAAACATCCCGCCGTACACCTATAAAACCACAAATTCCACACAACCATAAAAAATACTACCCTGAGACACATCCCAACCCGTCATCCACCCTAGTGAAACCAAGAAAAATGGGAAAAGTAGCGACGAAAGCGTGCGACCGCAAGCGGCAGGTCCACTTCTCCCGTGAGGAACTCACGGTGCTCACGGAGACCCTCCAGGAGAATGCTGCCGTCGTCTTCTCCACGCAAATGACCAGGACGGCACTTGCGAACAAGAAGGCCATATGGGCCCTGGTGGCACAGCGGGTAAGTGCGGTGGGGACCGCACCCCGCAACCCACAGCAATGCAGAAAGCGATGGGACGACCTGCGGATACGCGTCCGTAGCATACTTTCTGCCAACTGCAACATTGCCACAGCTACCGGGGGAGGATCGGAATCACCCATCAAGTTGACCCCCTGGGAAGAAATCTGTGCCTCCACCATTGGAATGGAGAGCATAGAGGGAGTCGGAGGGATGGAGAAAGGAGTGCAGACATCCGAAGATTCAGGTAGGTGTCCCAAATAAAACAATGCCAAAACCACAATGTCCAATCATGTGAAGTACCACGTGCCCATATAGTGCAACAGGAACACATGTCCAGGAGAACGTCCACATACATAGGCCTGATAGCACACATTAAAACTCACATCAAATACATAAATAATTAAAAATCCTAAAAACACCCTCTACACGTGCAGCAGGCACACCCTAACTGCAGGCTGCCAAACAACTGCACCCTCACTCCACACACAAATGAAACCACCTCCAAGGCCCCGACCCAAATCACCCTCAGGTACCACCCCAATGCATGTGATACATTGCCATTCCAATTCCCACAGACCCATTAATAACGCTCGCCCTCCTTTACTCCACCACAGGGTCCGATCCAAACGACGAGCTCCAGGACACCCCTACCAGCACACCTGCAAAGAGGGCCAAGACCAACGGCCAAAGACCCTCCACCTCAGCTGCACGCATCAAGACACGGCAGCAGCACAAATCAAGTGGCAGCACACAGGAGGGAACTCCAACAGGCACCCCAGCAGCCAGCATGCCCACAACACCACCACCACAGGTCCCCCCAATGGATGCCACAGTAGGCACTGCTTCTGGTGGCAGCAGCACCATAGGTGATACTGCATTAATGGCAGCATGCTCCGACACAGAAAACGGGGATGTCGAAGTTAGATCCATCCATGACCTGTCTCAATCCCCCTGTCTGTTCCATCCCGTACACCATGAGGATACCACGCAGGGGCACCCACAAGACGACGACTGGCCATCCCCCACAAGCCCTGTGGCAAGGCAACATGAGGTGATCAGCCCCTCTGTGACACCACCGCAAATGGCCATGGCCCAGCAGAGGCAACAGTCCCTCGACCAGGTAATCGTGCAACAGCAGCAACTGGCCACGCTCCTCAAGGACCATGCCGATGAATGTGGGGGCACTAAGGCAGCCATAGAAACATCAACTGAGACACTTAGGGCAGAAATGGAGAGAAGTACAGAGACACTAAGGGCACAAATGGAGAGTAGCACCGAGAGCCTGAGAGTAGAAATGGAGAGAAGCACCGAGAGCCTGAGAGTACAAATGGAGAGAAGCACCGAGAGCCTGAGGGGGGAACTGCATGCGACGTCCAAAGACGTATGTGCCGAACTTGCCGCAGTGCGCCGTGTGCTCACTGAGCTCTCACAAACCCTTAGGGACATGCATGGACGTGAGCAGGCAGAGACATCATCCGTTGCAAGTTCTGTCCAGGGCAGCCCCCAACGTAAATCTGGGAGGAACCTGCGCTCCACAGGCAGGGGTGCCCCTGATACCCGCAGAGGGGGCTTGCAATAGCGACAGCCCACTGACAATGAGCATCTTTGGACACTGGTGTTCGGGGGGGAGGTAGGAGGGTGGAGGGGGTGTGTTGGGCTCACTTGGGTGGCGGGTCGATAGGGTGTTTAACATGATATCACATATGCCATAAACAATGCACGATCATGCAATGAGATGTGTGGACATTGATCTTTGTGTACGAGGCCATTATAGGCGTACAGTCCATATTGTGCATGTTCCAGACACACACAGTGCCACGAGTCCCGTGTCCATGTATCAGCCACCAGGCGTGAGTGCTAGAAGCATGCATCTATGAGATGCTGACGAATGTCACGGCCCTCCGGTGCCTCGCAGACTCCTTGAGGTGCTGCCACATCCCCACCCTCATCATGACCATCATCAGGTGCTTGCAGTTCTGCGTCAGGGGGCATGGGCACATTTCTACGTACGCACATGTTGTGGAGCATGACACATGCCATGACCATCTTTGCAACCTTCACATGGCGGTACAGGAGTGCCCCGCCAGACCTGCTGAGGCAGCGGAAACGAGTCTTCAGTAGGCCGAATGCCTGTTCTATGACTACACGGGTACGTGAGTGGGCATGGTTGTAGTCCTCCTCATGCTGGTCCCGTGGGTTCCGGACTGGTGTGAGGAGCCATCTCTTCAGTGGATACCCGGCATCACCTGTATGTGGACAAGAAAGGAATTTTGAGGAATGCCATTGCTACGTACGCACCCCCCCCCCTTCCTGCCAGGTCATTGCCGCATCACATACCCCACATCATCATGCATGAAATGAGACTCACCGAGTAGCCAGGATCTGTTCCCTGCGTGTCGCTCCATGTAGCGTGGTATAGTAGAGTTCCTCAAGACCATTGAATCATGGGTTGATCCAGGGAATCTGGCACAACAATGTGTAATGATCCTGTTGGAGTCACACACCATTTGTACATTCAGGGAATGAAATTGTTTTCGGTTGCGGTACTGGGCCTCCATGGCATGTGGGACGACTAATTCCACATGGGTGCAGTCGATGGCACCAATGCAACCCGGTATGCCGGCAAGTGCATGGAATCCCACTTTTGTGTTCGTAATTTCCTGCTCCGAGCGTGGTAGAGAGATGTAGTCGTCTGCGTGCTTCAGGAGGGCATCGAGCACTTGCAATAGTGTCCGTGATAACAGTGGCTGTGATATGCCATGCAACTGTCCGACTGTGTGCTGGTAGGTGCCTGTGGCCAGGAAGTGGAGTACAGACACCACCTTCAGTAGGGGTGGGATGGCGGTTGGGCTATCTATCATGCTGACAAGGTCAGCCTGTGTCATGTCCACAATGGCGGTTATGGTGTCCCGGTCCAAACGGTAGAGGGTGTGGATCTGCTCATCAGTGAGGTTGAACGGATGTGCTCGGAGGCGTGGGATTGCGGGCTGCCTACGTGGTGGTAGTGGCTGTGCTGGCGGCCCTTGCTGGCCCTGCCTTGGCCTCCTCCTGCGTCTCCGCCGTGCGGCCGGTTGTAGTTGGTGTTCGTCTTCTTCTTGAAGTTGGAGTACTTGCAGTGCTATCACGTCCCCCAGGGCCAACATGGCTAGTCCTGCCGGTAGCATTTCGGAGTGGGTGTGGTTGTGGGAGGAGACTGGGTGTGCAATTTATGTGTTTTCAGGCTGAATGGCCTCCACCTGTGGTGATTCATTCCACCTGTGCAAGCTGCACTCCCCTTTGGGCGAGCACGTCCCGCACACAACGCTGCAATTCGACGAATGGCATCTTGCTATTGCAATCATGTATTTGTACCCGATGGCAGTGTAACATTGGTTGATATGTACATTCGGCTATGGTCCCATTGTTTCACATACAATCTTTGCAGTCGCGAACAGACTTGTGAAGGGTCAGTGGAACGTAGTACTCGAGTAACGGTGGACCCTCATGCAACACTGTACCGAGCTTCACCGACGGGCGGGGCGTTCCATTTGTGAGTGAAGGCAGTTGCCATTTTCACACACAGCCGCACTAGATGTATTAATTTGCTTTTTCAAGCGGCCACAGATGCCTTTTCGACGTGATGTTGCAAATGAGGAATTCGAAGGGCGGCGCTTTCGGTTTTCAGCTAGCGGCGAGGAGATGCCCACAGGTCTGACTGCAAATATAACGTTCTATTGTTCAATGTCCTTGGGACAGGGGCCATGGCGAGGATGCAATGATTGATATGAATAGTTTGGGATGCGCAATAGCGACGTGGGCGATGAGGCCGGACGTTCCCAAATACATGTTACTTCACAACACTGGAATTACGGGCTGGGGCACAGTGGATTTTGCAGGCTGCATAACGCACAGACTCAATGGAAATTTCACATGTTATGTGAGTATGGAAACAGGCGTTTTCATTACGGGATGAGGGAATGATGTATGGATGCATGGACAGATGATTTGATACAGAGTTTGCCATGTACAGGGCTTCTTGGAATCTATCCACCTCCCCTGCGCTATGTGATGCAGGGCTGCCATAGTGGGACCATCGTCTATCTGGCCTTGTTGAGCCCTCCCTGTCTCGACGCGCCTTCAGACACTTGTGTCTATGCACGTTACCAATCCCATCAGATGGATTCTGTTTTAACAGACGCATGCACAGGTACATTCGTTTGTGATAGTGTTTTCACCTCGAGATAGATAGTTATGATTCGCAAGTGGTTTTTGGGTGGTGATGATCCTTTGGAGTGGGCTAGCATGCATATGGCTGTGGATTTGGTGTGATCATTGAAGTGAGTAATTCAAATGTAGTTCTGATGGCCATACTATTCTTTTTCATTTCATTTGGTTGACAGGTATCTCCTCCCCTTTTGCCACTGCCATCTGTATGCCACTCCTGCAGATGGATTTTACTCCCGACACCTGCTGCTTCGTGTTAATCAGTGGAGCAGCATTACGATCTTATGGGACGATCGCCAATGGGCCACATGCCCTTACGCAGTACTAGTTGCTAGGAGCAACATTTCGGCCTTTCAGCTGGACTAGTGCCTCCCTATTGGGACGGCCCTGCGGTTCTAGGCGCTTCCATGTTGCCTTTTCGTACGGGAATGTAGCCCCTGTGTACCATGAAGGAACAGGGCGTCACACAAGGAGTAGCTGGTCATTTATTGCGGATGCAGCCCACAATGGTGAAATCTATTTTGGAGTTCATGGCCTAATGGCTGTATGGGCTTGGTGAATTTGTTGTGCATTAAATTTCTGTTCTGATGTGAATCGTGTAGCGTTCTTCTTTGTGAGTGATGTGGCATATTCCTATTTGGGGAGCGATGTATTGTGAGGAGATCTGCATTGGGTTCCAGCTTCGGAGTATAGTTGCGTGGTACTGTGCTGGGCGCGTTTGCCTACGAAGCCCAGTGAGGTCAGGGATAAGGGCTGCCATTATGACTGTTTTGATGATGTCATGCTCAGGGGCGGGGGATTAGCTTTTGTGTGACAGTTGCCGGTCAGCCAGTTGGATTGGTGTAATGATGTGATTATCGGAATATTGCTGGTCACAGGTGCCTGTGTTTGCGTGCGTTTCTTGGTGGGAGACTGAGGTCATGTCCATTTGTATAGCTTCTGTATTCGTGCCATCTGTGCCCTGCAGCTCCCATTGGGCCCTCTTGAGATTCATTTGTTCGTTGGCAGGCATGGATGACTAGTACATTTCACTGGTTGCATTGTGTGACTTCATTGCACCTACGGGGGGTTGTACAATGTGGCCAGGGAGCGGTGTACAAGCACTCAGTAGGGCCGTTTACGGTTGGTTCGCGATGCCGTACTTCTCACCATGGCGGAATGGTACTTTCCGCCGTGCTTGATGGCGTTAGGTGCATGTCCGCTAGGGTCGGAATTCGCGTACCGTTGCGCCATGGTGGTAATTACGGTTTGGCATGGCGCGCGCGCGCGTACTTGGTGCAGTTAGCGTTGGCGTTCACTACGGTGTCGCTAATGGCATCGTACTTTGCGGTGACGGGTCATGATCGCACCGAGCGCTATTCGATGGCGGTATTGCATTTCCGCCATCGTTTTTCGATTTCCGCCAGGGTCGTAATGAGGCCCAGTGTCAATACTTGTGATACCATGCCTTGCCTACCGACCCAATATCCCCAACTCACGTTTCCTTTATTATAAGGGATTTCTGGGTTTGCACCGCATGCAACGCCTTATGGAGTCTCAAGATTTTCCCTTCCGAATGGATTGTGTCCTCCCACGTATTCCTCATCTTTAGTTATCGTCCCTTGCAGCTTTAGCTGCTTCAGAAAAGAATTTCGACAGAAGGCGTCGATGCGGTCGACTCGATGTCCCCTGAGGGCTTCCATCCTCTAGGTCGATGTCATCACGGGCATATGTGACACGCGCAGTGCCTGTTGGCTTCAGTTCAGTTTTTCCGCGAGAGCTAACTCTACGAGAAGTACGGCATGTTTCTGTTTCCTCAGAAACTGCGCCAGTATTGAAAATGGCCTTGTGATGGGCTTTATCAACCCACAAGACCGGGTTCAAGAAGTGCCATGATTGCGGCGCCAAAATGTCTATCACAGATCCCCATGTCTGTGATGCCCTGAGTCGAGCACAGGACAGCAGACTGTGGGTCTTGCCAGTTCATGACAGGTAAGGCATTGAAGGAGCGTAAGGGGAAATTTGCAGCGGGTAGATCTCCCACGAAAATCCCCTTCGATGACATTGTCGAAAAGGCGCTCGTCTGACGAGTGGAGAGGTGATTCTCTTCTGTGGAAAAGGTCAGAGAAACGCTCCCGTTCCAAGAGCGGTTCGCACCATTCCTCGTCTTCATTGAGAAAGATGAAGAAAAGGCGTCATAGGTCTCCTTCCACTTCCTCTAATTCCTCGCCTGAGAGAAAAATAGTCTGCCCAAGTAAGTCGGCGACTCCTGCCGAATGGGAGGTGTTCAGGCACAAAATGCTTAAAATCTTTGAGAAAAAGTCCCGCCCCCCTCAAAGGAGAGAAAGAAAAGCCATGTTCCTGTTGCACCGTCAAAAGCCGCCAAGGAAAAAGCTCAGGCCAAATCATGCATGCCCTTGAGCCCGTGAGACATGCCTGAAACCCCTTGAGAACCTTCGAGGTCTCGAACCGATGAAAGAACCAGTCCTTTGAGGGCTCCATCGACGCCGTTGGCATTGAAGTATGTGTTCAAATCATCGAAGCCATCAACGCCATAAGTGTCGAGGTCATCAACACCATTGCCGCTTAAACCTTCGAGGGAGGTGGAGAAAACATACAAACCCCTCCTTAGAAATGATTTTTTCAAGTGCGTATCCTCTAAATATGAAGATCAAGTATCATCTGACCAAGCTTCTCCTCCATTTGGTTTACAGTTTGGAACATCTAATGTTCCTGAGGACCTCATTTCGGAGGAATACAGAATGAAGGACCTTTATGAGAACTTATAAATCAGCAAGTGGCATAGATACATCGCCTGAATCGGAGTTTGGCAAGCCAAACCCAGCAGAGCATGCAGATGCTTCTTATAGACAGCTGATGTTCAGGGTGATCAACTTTTTTCGGATGGGGATGGCCTGCTCCTCCATTTGAACTGGACTTCAGAAGGACCGTATTACCATTTCATATTTCCCTACAAAAAAGGTTTCAAGCAAATTGGGAGGCACCGGAGATAAATTCTGATCGTCAACAAAAGCCTCACAAAGAAGTACAGACCCTAAGTAATGAACCAAACTACTTATCTAATCACCCAACGCCAGAGAGCCTAGTAGTTCAGGCAGCTACTTCTATGTCCAAGCAAGCAACATATCCTGCCATACCACCAGATAGGAATAAAGTGTTTCGACGCAATGGCGAAGAAGGTGTTTTCTTTCAGAAGCCAATGCGACTTGCGCTCTTGCAAAATTCCCGTTCACCTTGTGGGACTGCATTTCCATGGTGGCTGAACACATTCCTGAAGGGGAAGAGAGGGATGGCTTCCTGAACATCGTGGGAGACGGAAAGGAGGTGATGTGTGAGTCTCTTCAGTCAGAATTGGACTCTGCAGACAGCATCAGCAGAGCTATGGTGGCAAGCACAGTGATACGCGGGTTCCCTGGTTGAGGAAGTCTGGATTTGCACCGGACGTGCAGTCCAGGCTCCTCAACATGCCCTTAGATGGCGCTCAGCTGTTTGGCAGCAACGCTGACGAGAACCTGGAGCGGCTGCAGACTTCGAAGACGGCGGCCAAATCCCCTAGTGCTCCTATCAGACAGCCACAACTGTCTCACACCAGTCGATTAGCTTGGAGGGGTAGGTACTTTCATTACTACTCCTCTTTCGGTAGAGTGAGAGGACTGGCCGGTGAAAGGGGCCAAAGAAAATTCCCTCATGGTGGACCAAGTCTGCCCAAGCAACGTCCACTTTACCATCAGCTGCTGCTTCAGCCACCTCAACACCTCTCTGAGGCCTTAACCCACAAAACCCTGGTGGGAGGCAGACTCTCACAGCATCTGCAAGAATGGCAGAGCATTACTTCAGAGGTTTGGGCATTAGAAACAGTAGCCCAGGGTTACTGCTTCACCTATTTAAGAAAGCCTTGTGATCGGTGGAGTCACTCGCTCAAAGTTCTGGATCCGCTCTGTTTGCAGGAGATTTCGAGCCTACTAGAGAAAGGTACTATAGAACAAGTATCTGTGATGGAGAGGAACAAAGGGTGGTACTCTCCTTATTTTCTAATCCCCAAGAAGGACGGAGGATTGAGACCCATCTTGGACTTGAGATGCTTGCACAAGTTCTTGATGTAGGACAAGTTCAAGATGGTCACCCTTTCTCGGATCCTTCAGGCCCTCCAGCTTCAGGTTTGGATGGTGTCATTGGACCTCCAGGATGCTTACTTTCATGTGCCAATCCATCACACGCACAGAATGTACCTGAGGGTCGCTGTTGGCAGTTCTCACTATCAGTTTTGAGTTCTGCCATTCGGCCTGACCTCCGCCCAAGGGTTTTCACCAAGTTGATTGCGGTGGTAGCAGCAAGTCTCAGGAAAGGGGTGATTCAAGTCCACTCCTACCTGGACGAATGGCTGATCAGGGCCTGTTCTCCCAAACAGCATATTCTGCCACTCTTTCCCCAAACTGGGCTTCTCCCTCAATTTCAAGAAGTCCCACATGATACCATCTCAAGGGCTCCAGTTCATCGGAGCGGTGCTGGATGCATATTTTGAAAAAGCCTTGCTGCCCGAAGTGAGAGCTCAAAACATTCTGCAGGTAGTCACCAAATTCCAGGGTGCCCAGCCTCTTCTGGCCTTTGATTTGCTGAGGTTGCTCGGCCTCATGGCATCCTGCATTTTCCTGGTACCAGCGGCTTGTCTGAGAATGAGATCCCTCCAATGGGCCCTCAGAACCTAGTAGTCTCAGTTCTCGGGGAAGATGTCAGATCTGCTTCAGGTTCTGCGCAGGGTCGCACAAGATCTCCTGTGGTGGGCCTGCAAGGACAACATTCTGAAGGGAGAACCTTTTTGGCAACCATGGGCAGAGATAACAGTAGTTACGGACGCCTCACTCACGGGGTGGGTGGAACACGCCAACTATCTGACAGTCAACGGTCGTTGGCCTCCATCATAGTCCAAACTACACATCAACCTTTTGGAGTTGAGAGCAATCAGACTAGCGCTGAAGGCTTTTCTGCCCTCTTTACGGAGAAAGAATGTCCTGATAATGACAGACAACACAGTGGCCATGTACTACCTCAACAAAACAGGAGGTGTAGGGTCACTACCACAGTGCAGAGAGGCAATGCAGCTCTGGTTCTGGGTAATTCAAGAAAGAATCTCCCTAGTGGCAGTTCACCTGGCCGGAGAGGAGAACATGGCGGCAGATTCTCTAAGCAGGCAGATCACAGTCTCCCAAGAGTGGGAACTAGCTCAGGAAGTCCTTCAAGAGATCTTGACCCTTTGGGGAACCCTTCAAGTAGATCTGTTTTCAACCAGTGTCAACCGGAAGAGCGAACTGTTCTGCTCCAGGGAATTTCCCACAAGAGGAGCTCTAGGGACACATTCGTAGTGGACTGGGAGTTTCCACTTCTGTACGCGTTTCCTCCAGTCACCATCATTCCTCACGTGATCAGGAGGTTGAGAAAGTTTGGGAAATCCATGATCCTAATTGCTCCAGATTGGGCGAGGAGGACGTCCATCTGCCCTGCAATGCATCCTCCAAAAAGGGAGAACCTTCTCTCGGGTCGGGTTCTCAAATCGGAAGTCAAGACACTCAACCTTCACGCATGGTTTCTGAGAGGTTGAGAGAAAAGGATTGTGACCTCCCGGATGACGTAACAGAGAATTTGCTTTGGGCCAGAAATCCTTGTACCTCAGCTGTTGGAACAAATTCTGCAGCTGGTGCAGGGAAAATAATGTGGGCCCTGTTCTGTGCAATACACCTACGGTGTTATCTTTCTTATTATCCCTGGCAAATCTGGGGCTCCAGATTGGAAAAATCAAAGGGTACTTTGTGGCGCTTTTGATCTACAAGAGCATGTCGGAAGAGGTGTCATGTTTCAAAATGCCATTGGTAATACAATTTCTAAAGGGACTCACACATGTTTTCCCCCCTCCACCATTTCAAGTTCCAATGTGGGATTTAAATCTTGTACTAAAATGTCTTATTTGCGCTGCATTTGAGCCGCTCCATTCATGTCCATTGAGACTGCTGACTTTTAGGGCCATATTATTAGTCGCTCTAACATCAGCCCGCAGGGTGAGCGAGTTACAGGTCTTATTCAGTAAACCACTGTACACAACCTTCTATAAGGACAAATTTGTTCTGAGGGTTAAGCCTACATTTCTTCCAAAAATTGTGTCGTATTTTCATGTCTCCCAGAAGATTGTTTTGCCAACATTTTATCTACCTCCACATCCTGGCAAGGAGGAGTAAAAACTACACAGGCTGGATCCAAAGAGGACACTTAGTTTTTATATTTCACGTATGGCTACATTGCCACAAGAAGACCAGCTCTTTGTGGTGTATACCGGACACAAATTGGGACTAGGAATGAGAAAACAAACATTATCCGGATGGATAATTCTAGGTATTATAGAATGCTACAGGTTGGCGGGAAAAGATCCCCCTCAAGGCCTAAGGGCTCCACAAGGGGCATGGCTAGGTCTCCTGCTTTGCAAAGAGAGGTGCCGATAAAGGACATTTGTGCGGCAGCCACCTGGTCTACCATTCACACTTTCACAAAACATTACTGCCTGAATACATCATCAGGCCAAGAAGGAGAATTAGGAAAGGCAGTTTTACATTCTGTCCATGACAAATCTTGAAAATAAATGCAGAAATTCTTCTCCCGCCTCCAAATCTGACACTGCTTTGGGAGTCTATCTAAATATGAGGAATACGTGGGAGGACACAATCCATTCAAAGAGCAAGTTACTTACCCCTGGTAATGTTCTTTCTATTGGATGTTCCCCCCACATATTCCTCATCACCCCTCCCAGCCTACCCTGCAGTTCAATTTCCATGCATTACACCTTATGCTCCTTCATTGTCTGATACTGTCTCGGACACACTAATGCTGGTAATCCTTTGAGAAGAAGGTGTAAAAACAGAACTGAAGCTAATAGGCGCTTCACGTGTCATATCCGTGATAACGTTCACCTCGAGACGGAGGGCCTCAGAGGACATTGAGTCAACGCACAGCACCCTCTGTCAAAAAATAATTCCGGAGAAAGTAAAGCTGGAAGGGAAAATATCTAAAGATGAGGAATACGTGGGTGTAACATCCAGTTGAAAGAACGTTAGCAGGGGTGAGTAACTTGTTCTTCTCTCCCCCTATGATAGTAACGGCTGCATCACCGAGTTACTGTGCGGTTCCTCTGGAATAGTGTCCCAAACACTGGCCAATCTATTAACCACCTTTGCATATAACAGGAAACAGCACTTCGAGGTCCCATATACCGTTCTCCACTTGTCAAAAGACATTAGTTTCCCATCTTCAAACAGTTCACCCAGTGGTTAGTCGCACTCCTCTCATGGCCATCTGGATACCCGCATCAACACCCCATGGCAGGTCCTGGCTATATAAACCCTTCACATGTAGGGTAGTCAATAATCGCTTCCACACCATCCTTACAGCCTGGAAAACATTTGTGGTGCCTTTAATTCCTATGGGATTTCATATTAATTCAGCCCCCTGCCGGTGTCGCCAAATACTTCCCAGCAGGCCAACTATCACATCCTTCGCCAGGTCATTCCAATAGAATACCGCCTGTAATTGCGCCACCACTAATCATCCAATTCATTTCTTGGCACATTGATAGGTAAGGTGAGGTCTTCCCTATTGAGAAATGGATTCAAGATAAAAAAAAAAAGTGTACGGCATTTGATGCCTCCCTTGTAATGGCCATTATTTTCCAGAGACTTCTGGCTCTCATGGCTTATTGTATACTGGTAGTGCCGTTCGCCAGACTGCAGATGAGGGAAACTCAAGTTGCACTTGGCGGTACGGTAGTCTCGGGATTCTCAGCCCTAACCTTTCTTGATTCCAGTCACTGAAGATTAACCAAGAATTGATCTTGTAGCGGGACAGCTACATCTTTGATTGGAGTCCCTTTCATTGTCCAGGATCCTTCCCATGTCATAACAAGAGATTTTACAGATAAAGTACCACTTTGAGGGAACTTGGGGTGCACAACCTCTTGGGCCCGCGGGACATTGATACCCATATCAAGGGTTTAGAACGCAAGACAATATTTCTGGCACAGAAGACTTTTCTCCCTTCTATTGCTGGTTGCAGGGTCCTGGTCCCCACAGACATCAGAACCACCAAGTTCTATCTGAACAAGCAGGGAGAGGGAGCTCAACAACAGGGTAGCAAGGATTTTTCTCAGATAGGGTTTTCCATTGGTAGACCTCTCTGCCACTCAGGCCATAAAGAAGTGGTCTCTACATCCATCTTGGACGGGAAAGGCGATTGATTCCCTGGAGGATGCCTTTCTTTTCCCTTAGCCGGGTCCATCACTGTGTGTTTCAATTTCCCTTCTAAACAAGGTGATGTAAAAGCTGTACCGCAGCCTAGATTGCCACCTCATTTTGATTGCCTCCTCATCCTGATTGCCTCCAAGTGGCACAACAGGAATTGTTCTTCATACAATCTCAACTTCTTTTCAGAGCCTGATCTTTTCCTTCCGCTGTCAGAGACTCTCCCGTCACAGGAGTAGTGTCTAGTTCTACACCCATCCCCTCAGTCACTTTCCTTGGTGGCTTGGAACCCGAGGAGGACATGAGGAATGGACCCCTTGGACTGTCTGAGGAGAATATATCAGTGATTAAGACCACTAGAAAGGTCTCCACCAAAATGCAGTACACCAGCTAATGGAGCATGTTATGTTGCTAATGTAGAGAAGGAGATTTTTCTACAGGCATCCCTGGACAATGTTCTCATGTATGACATCTGAAGCGAGCTCCAGGATTAAGATAAACCCCTGCAGAACCTACTTATTACCATTTGAGCCTAAAACAGTGTATACTTGTGTTTCTTTTCTCGTTCCATTCCAGTGATAAAGAAACACTTCAGTTGGCTACTTCGGTTGCATCCTGCTTCTTGGGATTTAAACATTGTTCTTTCTTCATTCGCAATGACACCTTTTGAACTACTGTTTTTGGTATATCAGCCCGTTAGCTTGGAAGACTGAATTATTAATTGCCATAACTTGGGCGTGAGATTGAGACTGTGTACACCAAAGAAACCTTCCTGAAGTTGTGTAAGTTAAGGTGGGGTTGACCTGTACCCACTTTTTTTGTCTAAGGTGGTCAGAGTTCCATGTTGACTAAGAGATCATCCTTCTACTTTGGTCCTTAATCAGGCACAGAAACGTTCTGCATAAGTTAGACATGGCCAAAGCCCTTAAGTTTTATCTTGAATGTATTAAGAACTGTAGAGCATCCAATTACTTTTTCATCACATATAGAAGATCTTCACAAGGGTTAAAGGCCCCTAAAGTCAGGTGGATAGTCTTCTGTATTATTTAGAGTGCTAAACCTAGTTTGATTCTGTCTTGAAAGCCAGACATGCTCATTTGGTAAGGGCTAAGGCGACATCTGTGGCCTCCTAGGGAAATGTACCCCTGCAAGAAATATGCAAAGTTACCACCTGTGACTCTCTGTAAGCTTTCTGAAAGAACTATTCTCTTGACTAGTTTGGTGGGCAGGCCCTCAGTTCAGGAAGGCTAATCTCTTGGGAACCTATTTGTTTAAAATGTACTATGGATCTTTTCCTGCAGGATACTCTGTTTTGGAGTTTCCAGCTTCTGATTGATGTAGAGTGCTTAATAATCTCTCATAAGTAATGAGGAAAGCGGGTGGGGTGTACGAGTAAGTACAAGTTCTCCAGCATTAGATCTTTTATAGATTCACATTGCCATTGGCAATAGCCCAATGTCGAGTTGGGGGTTTCCCTGGGTTAGAAAAAACACAATTCTCACAACAATACATATGAGTACATTTATGTGTATAGCCTACATTAAGGTCTTTTTTCCTAAGGACACTAGGGCCCTCATTACGAGTTAGTCAGTCCGGAATCCGGTTTTACTGTGATGGCGGTGACACCGTTTCCGCAACCGCAAGTATGCAGAAGTAAGTTATAAATACGGGTTGGCGGTCGCACGCCCCAGAACAGTGCAGAACCGGTGACACCGCCATCACGGTAACACCCACGTATGGCAGCGGTACATCCGTGTCCGCCACGCTTATGCCGGGATCAGCGGATGCGGAAATACTGTTTCCAGTAATACCGTGATTGCGAAAAACCGGAACGAGAGCAGCGGCCATTACAAAAAGCACATTCAACTGCAATCCTCTGGAACCACAAGGCCTACAGCTCCTGTGACTGGTAAAAATCATTATTGGAGATGACATCAACGGTCCCAGCCATCGGGCAGTGGAAACCCTGCTTCAGCGAGGCGGAACTGACCTTGCTCGTGGAGCACCTTGTGGAGAATGTGGCAGTACTATTCAGTGCAGACCAGAGGCACACCACACAGCAGAGGAGAAAGGGGATATGGTCTGAGGCTTCCAAGAAGTGCACAGCTGTGGGTGTGACAGTGCGGACAGTGAAGGACTGCCACAAGCGCTGGGACGACCTGCGGCTGCGGGTCAGGAACCTGCTGGCAGAACACAGAGAGCAGAGCAATGCCACAGGAGGGGGACCACATTCCCCCACTGAAGCTGCAAACATGGGAGGAGAGGTGCAGCAGCATCATGCACCCGGAAGGGATTGAGGGTGTTGGTGACGCTGAGACCGGAGCAGAGTGCAAAGCCATGAGTGTGAATGAAGGAAGGCCAGCACCACCCCCCTCCCCCCAGCCAGGGCCACAGAGGCACACAACACATCCCCCATTGACCCCACCACACCCAGCAGTCCCCCCCCGGCCAGGGCCACAGAGGCACACAACCCGTCCACCATTAAACCCACCACACCCAGCACCGCCCCCCCCCCCAACCAGGGCCACAGAGGCACACAACAAATCCCCCATTAACCCCACCAAACCCAGCATCCCCACTTGCCCCCCCCTGGAATTACGGGAATGGCAATGACGGGGGCAACACCACACCTGAGCAGCTGGACACATTCAGCCTCATGGGACTGCACACACTTTCCCTCCAGGAACTCACCGCCCGGCTACAGCGCATCGAACAGCGCCAGAACACTCTGACACAACTTGTGGAGCAACAGCTTCAGGAGGCAAGGCTCCAACGGGAGGAGGGCCGTCTGCAGCGTGAAAGCAGTGCCACCTCCGTGTGCCGCCTTTCACGTGCAATAGGGCGTTTCGCAACCACAAACATGGTGTTGTCACGAAGGGTCAGGGAGGGCAACAACATAATGTCAAACATTGCAGAGACAATGTTGGTTGCCCAGCAGGCCTTCATGGGCTGTATGCCACCACCAAACCCTGCTTTGCCCTCCGCCAGCAGCACACCCACGAGGTCTGTGGCCAGTAGTCCCCGAAGGAAGTCATCACGGCTCGCTGGAGCGACTGGGAAGGACCACCATGGGCCCAGGCGTAGCAAAAAATAGGCCGTACATGGTGGTACTGGAGTCACACAAGTCGTGATGTGGTCTGGGTTGGTGGGTGGGTATGTTGGGGAGGTGGGGATGGTCCTTAGTGGGGTTTGTTAGTTGGGGCCTGGTCGGTGGGTTGGTACATTGAGGAGGTTGGGGTGGTCCTTAGTAGGGTTTGTTAGTTGGGGCCTGGTCGGTGGGTTGGTACGTTGGGAAGCTGGGGGTGGTCTTTAGTGGGTTTTGTTAGTTGGGGACTGGTCAGTGGGTTGGTGGGGGTGGTCCTTAGTGGGGTTTGTAAGTTGGGGCCTGGTCGGTGGGTTGGTACGTTGGGGAGGTGGGGGTGGTCCTTAGTGGGGTTTGTTAGTTGGGGACTGGTCGGTGGGTGGGCACATTGAGGAGGTGGGGGACCACGTGTGGTCTTAATTCCAATTCTAAACCTGTTTCTCCTGTTAATTTCTCAATACACTGGTGTGCAAATGCAAATGACTAGTGGACAAGTGGACAATCTTATTGTGTGTGTGTAGAAATCAATTACTCTAGTGCTACGACATGAAGTGCTGAATGTGTGTATGAGGTATATCAGAAAAAATTGTGTATCTGTGCTCCGCGTGCATGTTGTCCATCAATGGCACCCCGGCCTTGTAGTGCACCCATCACATCATCATCTTCATCCTCATCTACTGGCTCGATGTCCGGGGGCAGTGAAATGTTCCTGCGTATGTACATATTCTGCAGCATAGCACATGCAAGCACTATTTTCCCTGCCTTCACCGGGCTGTACTGCAATGCGCCACCTCATCTGCTCAGGCAGCGGAACCTGGCCTTCAGCAGTCCAAAGGCCTGCTGTATCACGCCACGTGTCCGTATGTGTGCCCGGTTGTAGGCCTCCTCATGCCTGTTCCGTGGCCGTCGTATTGGCGTCATCAGCCATGGCGTGATTGCATATTCGGCATCACCTGCATGGGAGTGATAGTAAGGGCCCATGTTACTGTTTGTGGTATTACTGTCGGTATCAGACACAGTCCACAGATGCCCTTTCTGGTATTCAGATGTTTGACTCATCTATTGTGCACACTTGGATCACATTTCCATGCAGAGTTCTGTAATGCTTACATTCGTGGAGTGATGTTAGGCAAGAACATGTTCCAATCATTGCAATGTACATGTGTTCAGATGTGGTGGGTGACTCATGCATTGTAAGGTGATGGGCAGATCTGCATCAGGCAGACACAGAACAAAGCAAAGATGGTACCACTGCGCACAGCATGAGATGCACCCATCGTGTGCATGGGAGTAGCAAATGTACACGTGCCTGGGAGGTACTCACATCCTCATGTTGCCATTGCATGTTGTGCCACCCCATGGCTAGGGTATACATGAAGATAGGCATGGCATGTTCTGGTATCACATGGCATGGTGCAATTTTCCAGTTGCCGCGGCAAGCTGTGTGGAACCTGGTGCTTGTCTATTCTCCCCTCCCGCAATACACAGGGGTCATGCAGTGGCAGTTGTACTCACCCAAAAGCCTGGGACACTGTGGGCCTTGACTATCCCCCCCCCACCCCCAAATACCCAGGGGTTATGCATTGGCAATTGTACTCACCCAACAGCCTGGGATACTGTGGGCCTTGACTAGCCCCTCTCGCTCCAAATATACAGGGGTCATGCATTGGTAGTTGTACTCACCCAACAGCCATGTGCTTTGTCCCGCATAATGTTCCATGTACCGGGGCAATGTTGAATTCTGCAATACCATCGAGTCATGTGTGTACCCCGGTAAACGTGCACAGTAATGCGTGATTAATTGTTGGGCATTGCAGACCATCTGGACGTTGAGTGAGTGGAATTGCTTTTGATTGCGATACACCGCCTCAATTGCATGTCTGACAGTCAACTCCACGTGCGTGCAATCTAATGCCCCTTTTAATCGACTGGGCATTCCGGCAATGGCATGGAAGGCCACTTTGGTGGCCTTGACCTGGGCAGGGGTACGGGGTAGGGCGATGTGCTCTGACGCATGGCGCAGAAGCGCATCCAATACGTGGAGCAGTATCCTGGAAAAACAAGTTTGTGACAGCCATTCCAGCTCCCCAACAGTGTGCTGATAGGTTCCAGTGGCGAGGAAATGCAGTACGGAGAATACCTTCAGCAGGGGTCTGGGGGATTGCAGTCCAGATGCCGATGCAGCTGCTGATGTCTTCTTCAATGAGGGTTACGATTGATATGACTGAGGCCCTGTCAAGCCGGTATAATGTATGTATTTGACTTGGAGTCAGGTTCCAGGGTGAGGCCCTGATGTGGGGTATTGCTGGCTGCCTCTGGGGTGGTACCTGCTGCACATTGATGTTTGGGATGGCCACCGGGTTCCTGATTTGCCTCCTGCGCCTACGCCGCCTCCTCCTCTGCCTCAGTGCTGCTTCAATCTCCACTGCTGCTTTCAGGTTCCCTTTCCCTATTGATGCTAGCGCGGCTGACAGCATGGCTGTGTTGGAAGGTGGCTTGGGTGTGGCCCTTTGGTAGGCTCCCAGTGGCCTATGATGTGCAGCTGCCCTGATTGTGCACAAATGGGGCTTGTTGCAGCTCACCTGCGACTGTTTAACGCCATGTCCGCAGTGACGGTTGTTAGGCAGAATCATATGCAGTACCCCTTGGGAACACCACATACAATTAAGACTAAAAGTTACAGTACAAGTTCACCTTTGTTACAAGCCTGTACTACACAGTAAAGTGGTAGAGATGGCTGAGCAGCCAGATTTATCTCAAGAGTAAAGTGAGCAGTATCAGAAGTTAGACAAAGGACAGAATTTACTATGGTTCAAACAAACACTGACTCAAGGTTTCTGAGTAAAAGAATATACATTTATTTACACATCAGTTGTAAAACAGTTCACTAAGTAAAGCAGCAGAAAAATCACACTCTTAATATACTACACAACACCTGATGAATTCTGGACAAGTTAAGCTCAAAATGAAGTGTGAGCAAAATGACACTCCAGCAATTTAAAAGGGAGGGAAAGACAAGGTTATACAAAATTAAGTAGCACCAACAAGTAAGTAGGCAGGGCAATCTAGAAAAGGCTTGCTACAATGAGGATTCAAATCAATAGGCCTGTGCCAATGTTAATGGTTCAGAGTCTTTGCAGAGGGTCACACAATTCAGAGTAGTTCGCGGTTAAGTCTTTGCCAAGAGTTCGAAACGAAGTTGGTCGGCAGAAAAGTGACTTAAAAGAGTAGAGAAGGACAGGCCCGCGGATTGATGGAGAAGGCTGTAGCTGAGGCACAAGTTCCTGGCAGATCCTGCAGGCTCACGGTTCCTGAAGCGACTGTCGGACTGACACGAAGTAGGAAGACTGGAGGGTCCTGCACTGCCCAGGGAAGAAACCAGCAGCAGATCAAAGCAACAAATAAAAGGTGCGCTCCTTAAAACCCAAACAGGGTCCGGGCCTCCTGGCTATCCAGTTTACTGCAGCGATGCACAACAAATTCGACCAGGGGAGGTAGGCCTTGCTTGGTGTTTAGCAAACTGGTTGGTCCCACCAGCTCAAGGGAAGAAGATTCCTTGCAGATCTTCTCTGTCGTCGAAGTTTGGAGATTCGGACCCGCAGCAGGGCTTCACCGGGAGGTTCAGTCGTGGTAGTGGTCCTCTTCTTTCAGCTTCTCTTTGGTTCTCTCGATCCAGTGGCGACTCTGCCTTCCTAGTCCCAGAGACCTGCTTTTCATGCAGTTTTCCCCCATTCACACAGCCTGGCGTTCAATCACACAGCAGGGTGACTGTCCTGGCGGGACAGTCACCCCAGCCAATCATACAAAGTGCGACATGGGTCTCCAAGGAGACCCTGTGCAGGGAGTCTCAAACCCCTCCCTCACATCCTGTCCCCCCTCAGACATTCAGGCACCTAAGGAGAGGGCTTCTGTGCAGAAACCCGCCAAAGGACGGCGAACAAAGGAACCAAACCTGGTTTGGCGCACAGAGTAAAACACAAGAAAGACCTTTACAAAAAGAAATGGTGAATAAACCCAGCCGGAACCAAATAAAAGCAAATAGGGTCCACCGGATTTAAGCTTGAGGCTACTAACCTAGCCTAAAACAGTACCAAGGTTATTTAAATAAACTGTGGTAGGAAGAATATGGTAGATACCACTGACAAATCTTAAAGAAAGGGGAATGAAATAATGTTGCATGAGAGACGGACAAAAAGGGATAACAATTAACCCTTTCCAGTACTCTATGTAAGATAGGTTGTACTGGGTCTGTGAATTTAAAAAGACTAATAAGGTCAATGGTAACTTTACATGTTCTGGGAGACAGTAGTCAGTCCCAGAATATGGAGTTTTAGAGTGGGAAGTCTAAAAAAGACAACCCTGTGTCACTGCACTAAAGGTGCTGCGTAACACTCAGTAAAAAGATGATGCCTATGGAGTAGGTGAAGCTCCACAGTCTAAGAACACAAAAAATGTTAAACACACACAGCAAAACACATGTAAGAGTGGGAAAAAAGGCTTACACTCTTACCAGGTGGAAAAAAATAAATCCTGGAAATGCAGCAAAGCTGCTGAGGGACTCAGTAGGTAAGGGAAATTAGCCATTCTGGAAAATTCTCCCTAACACCGGTGGTACCGGCGCAGTGTTCACTGTGTTTACGCCATCATCATTGCTGTGTTTCTGTGTCCGTGCTACTTGTAATGTGCCCGGTATTGCGCAGTGCCGGTGATTGGGAGTGTGCCGCCAAGTCATCCCGCTGTTTACGTGCACAGAGCTACCGGGTGCGTTGCCACCGTGGGGGTCGCTTTGCGGTGATGGTGTTTCCGCCATGTTGGGTTGGAATGAGCCGGTCTGGAAAACGGTGCCTGTACGGTTCTACCGGCACTGTTGATTCTGGGCCGGCTAACTTGTAATGAGAGCCTAGGACTTGTTTTGATCCAAAAGCCCTCAGCCCCTCTGAACTCACTAACTCCACCCTCTCACCTCATATTCAAAACACGTAAAACTAGTAATCATATATGTAACTTCCACAGAGGCTGGGCGAGTAAAATGTGCATCTATAGAAGATAACATTGTAGGAGAAATATACCCACAGGTAAGTAACTTTGATTTCTCCAGCACTGGATCTTTAGATTCACATACTTATTGAATATGCCCAGAATAGTGAGCTGTTAATACCTGTGAGGCAGGACAGAGGTTGGTGTGACTTAAAAACATTCATCAGGACTGCTTGGCCCACCACTGTATCTTTTATAGCATTCTTCTCCAGGCAATAATGATGGCAGGTGATATTCATCAACCTCTGTATCTTAAGGAGATCTTGGATAAGAATGCAGTTAAAGCAGCTTGTACCCCTTGGAGAATGGTCAGTAATTCTGCTGGACAAATTGTTGTCTGCTAGCCTGAAACTCCACTTGATACAGTCATCTACCTATCTAACGATGTCATCTTTCCCAACTGTTTGACCTTCGTTTGAAGTAGCATATGCTACAAGCAACTAAAGTCTTTTTTTTTTTCTCAACTTTATTTAATAATGTTTCCAAAAGTCACAATTGAAAAACATACCAGTGAGAACAAGGTATAAGCAATTCCATACATATCACTTCTCTAAAATACATACAACAATCAATTCATCATCGCCATAAAATTCCCACCCCATATTCTACACTAAACAAAACACAACAAAACACAAGACAAACACCCCCACCTAACTCCTCATCAATGTTACACCCAAAGAATAAATCCTACACCTTATCCAAACAAATTATTAAACGATCCCCACATTTCCTCATAAGCAGTCTCCCGAAAACGCCTAGAAGCCTGAGTCTTCTCATACCATGAAAGTGTACACATGTCTGATAACCAGTTCTCATAATGTGTTTTTTTCTAGATTTCCACACCTTCATTATATGTTTTACCGCCATTAGTAAAGCCCTATCAATCCAGTCAGATGAATCCCATATTTCCCCACTCCTACTATCAATTAAGAGGAAGATGACCGACACAAAAGTTCGAGGAAATTATATACCCGCCACCAAATCAATCCGATCCAAGATGTCCTTCCAAAAATCTAACACTCTATTACACTCCCAAAGCATATGCAGATAAGTCCCTCTTGAGCGATTACATCCCCAACACAAGTCTGTATCCATTAATCCCTCCCATTCATCCTCACAGGCGTCCAATAAATACGTTCTAAAATTCGTTGATGAGTATATCTCAGGTTCAGATCTACCTTGGCTCTCACCGTCACCTTCCAAAGGTTCTCCCACAATTCCTCAGACAGCTCAGTTCCCAATTCTGACACCCACTCCATTCGTAATCAATCCCAAGAATTCTGCATACATTCCTGTAGAGGCATCAATTTTAGATATGTAGAGACCGAACCTGGAGGAGTAGTAAATAATTCACAAATTCGAGGTCTACAACTCAGTGATCCACTCAACATCTGTAGTCTCTCTGCCAATAATTGTTCCAAAAGCCTATACCTCTCCATCTCCCTATTACTCAATCCAGAGCGATTAGCTAAATCCTCAAATGAAACTATCCTGCCCTCCCTCCACACATCTTCTATCTTCAAAATGCCCCTATTGGCCCAAGCCCTCCAATTAAGCATTTTATTCTTAATCTGTAAACCTGGATTCAGCCAAATAGATGCCAAATCATAAAAGAACAACGACTGTCCGCACCCTTGAATCCACAAAACCAAAGAAGATTTCGAGGCCACCAATGTTTCCAATCTTGACCCAGAATTAGGTAGCCTCCCATAAGAATAAAGACAATCTAAGGAAAAGGGATGCAATTTCTCCCTCTCCATCAAAAGCCAATAAGGATCTGAGCCCCTTCTATCCCTAAAATAATAAGAAGCCTTTTTAGTAAGAATCCCTTATAATAATTCTCCAACACTGGATAGCCAAAACCCCCATCTTTGACTCCAAGTATCATGATAAAACGAGGAATTCTCGGCCTATTGCCCTTTCCCCACAAAAAATCCATAAAAAGCCTATCAATACTCTTAAGTACCTTCTTAGTAAAGGTTCAAGAACTAAGTTGAATAAGAAGGGTGAAAGCGGACAACCCTGTACGGTACCCTTAAACAACCGAAAAGCCTGAGACAAAACGTCATTAACCCATATTTTAGCCGAAATATTGTGTTGCAGAGCACCTATGACATTCAAGAATTGCGGACCAAAGCCCATCCGAAGTAATGTATAATTTAGAAACGACCAATTCACACAGTCAAACGCTTTCTCAGCATAAAAAAAATAGAGTATTTCTTCCGTCTTTGTGCGAGATAAACCTATTATATTCAATAGTGTCCTAATGTTGTCATATCCGTACCTATTATCCATAAACCCCACTTGTGAACAACCTATCAATTCTCCTATGTATTTTTGTAACCTGGTAGCCATGACCGTCGCAAATATTTTTACATCTACGTTCAACAAAGAAATAGGCCGGTAATTAGCACATTTGGAAGAATCTTTCCCCTGCTTACGAATTAGAATAATAATTGCCTCCTGCATTGAAGGTATTAATACCCCATCCGAAAGGAATTGGTTAAATAACACACACAGTTTGGGCACCAAAACCGAACTAAAAGATTTATAAAACTCAACAGGTAACCCGTCTGAACCCGGAGACTTACCCATATTGAGTTGACGGATAGCTTCCCCTACTTCCATTTCAGAGATCTGAGCATCACGTGCCTCCCTACCTTCCTCTGATAAGTAGGGAATATCTATCTTGGCAAAAAACTCAGCAAGTTTATCTTCCTCAACTTGCGACGCATCCAAATAAAGGGAAGCATAAAAAGACCTGAAACACTCACAGATATCATCACTTTTGACCTTCACCCCCCCACTACATCCTCAATCTTCTGTATAAACAATCTCTCCTACAGACTCTTCAGTTTTCTAGCTAGTAGCCGTCCTCCCCTGTCACCCTCCGCCCAAAACTTCTGCTTCATAAAATATAAACCTTTCTCTGCCTGTTCATCCATTGTTTTACCCATTTTATCCTTTATACATTCCATCTTCAATCTATCCGCCCTTTTACCAGATAAAGCATACTTCTGCTGTTATACCTTAAGTTCTAATTCCAGACCTTTAAACCTCACCTCACCGTCCCTCCTAACTCTAGCCATCCAATTAATTAATTCTCCTCGAATAGTTGCTTTGAAAGCATCCCACACCACCAGACAGTCCGCTGAATCCATATTGTTCTCAATAAAATCTATAATGGAGACATTAATAGCCTCACATATTTTCTCCTCTTGCAGTATGAATGTTTTAAGCCCCCATTTGACACCAGTAGGTCTGAGCAAACTCTGACTCATAGTCTTTCTAATCTGCTTAGTTCAGTCTTTATAATAGCTGAGACATATTTTAACATTGACAGAATGCAATGTACGCTCACCGTTGAAGAAGACTGGTAGACATACTTTCCAGTTGAAATGATTCCCAGAAACCAATTTCAATATACATTTTGGATGCTTCCTCAATGTAACTTTGATGAGATGAAACTTCAAGAAAGGTGCTGGAGCAGAAAAAGCAACAATAAATGCAGTTTTCCACGTTACAAACTTTGTCTGAAGAATCGATGGGCTCAAAGATGGCAGCATCAACCTTGTAAGGGATACATTCAGCTCCCATTGCAGGGCTCGTAGCTTCACCAGATGAAAATCTCAAACAAGACCCCACACTAAATCCTTCACCAAAGAATGCGATAACAGAGTTTCTTTATGCTTCCTTTTGTATCTGCAGGTGGCAGCCAGATGCGCCCTGATTTGTAGAATGTTGCAATGCAGATTGTGACAGGTCCAACAAATATGGTAAAGTTTCTTTAGGAAGATGGGTTGCTTGATTATATTGTTATCTTCACACCAAGAGCCAAAACACCTCCCTTTTCTGCAGTAGGTGGTGCTGGTTGTCTATGCCCTGAAACAGATTGTCCTTCAACTTGAGTTTAAAATTCCCATTCTCTAGTTCCTCAGGAGCCTTTCTAGGAGGCTAAGAGAAGCTGGATTCTATGTCAAGACAGGAGGCTCGCATTATGCTTTAAACTTCCTTTAATACTGCCATACCAGCACTTATAAAACTTTAACTTTAACTTTGTGTTTTAGTTTTTCTTTGCATGTCTTTAGGAAAACAAATCCATTAGGTACAGGTTCAACATCCCAACAAATTTAAACTACTTTCCAGGGACCACGATACCCATGATCCTGAGGCCCTCTGTAGTCCTGGCCTCTATCTATCCACCAATCGGTGCTTAGGTCGGGGTATAAGCACTCTCCCCCCTAGGTCCATTCCTCTTTCTTTGCCATTAGAGTTCTAGATCCATAACGAGTCCAGTATATGTTCAACACAATCCATAAGGTCTGAACTGATCCGCAGCTAGCATAACTGTTCGGTCCAACGGAAACAACTTGCCACTACATCACTTTTCTATCGTCCAATTCCTTCACAACGCCTTCTGGTCATCTCCTGTGATAACAAAAGGTCGCATGAGGGCGGGAATGAACCAAAGATTGTACATAGTACATTACAACATTTATCTCATTTCGGGCGGGATATAATGCTCGCCTCCTTGTCGTCAATAGACTGAAGACTTTCCTGAGCTATTAGCGTGGGCAACCTTTATTCCATTACAAGACAGGAGGCTCGCATTATGCTTGTTCAAAGCTTGCTATCACTCTATTCGTGCATTCTACTGCGTGGTGACCCCTACTATCTTTTGTTCTTTCTAGGGCTAATGGTTTCTACCTGAGACAATGGCTGGTTTCCTCTCTAGGAGCCTTCTAACTTTCCCTCTCCTAGCCCTGCTTGGTATCCTAGGGGGCATATAGGGATAGTGCCTCCTTCTGCACTGTAACACTGACTCACCAAACACTCGAGGTTTCACCTGACCCTCCCATACACTGCTTCCCAAGATGTTCTCCTCCCCACAACTCTACTTTCCCTCTGTTGTTACACTCCTCCTTCCTACTTCCACCCTCTATTTTTTTTCCTTCTCCTCTCAATTCCTTCTCTCACTATTACCACTACCTCCAACTACAATTCTGCTACTATCTCTGCTGTTATTTTCTGCTCCCTCCTTCCTACTACTATCTCCTTATCGGGAATACCACTCCACTACTACTACCACCTCTCTGCTCGTATCTCTACTCCACTACTGCTTTCGCTATTGCTGTCTCTCTTCTACCACTCCTTGCTACCACTAATCCTCCTTTACTGCTACGACCACTATTTCTCTAGCTCTATTACTACTCTACTGGCTCTTCTCTCCCACTAGTCTACTCTTTACGGCTGCTACTCTCACTACTTTCCTACTACCTCTACCTTCCACTACTCAACTACTCCCACACTCTACTCTTACTCAGTCTCCTGCACAAACACTCCACAGACCCCTCTCTACTGTTACTTCCACAGTCCTTAATGCTCTCCTCCTCTGGTCTCCCAAACGTCCTCATCCACTTCCTGTCCTCACTCAACTAACCCACACCAGTCTGTACCCTAACTGCCGTTTATATAACCCACCTTCCCTCCATTGGCCAACTTACCATGGCCAATAACTTACCTGGCTTCCAGGGTGTGTGTGTTAGGGGAAGGGCTCATAAGAGCATTTAAGCCCTGCCCCCTTTTTTCAGGCCCTGACGCGTTTCTTTTATAAAACTTGCCATCGTTTGCAGAGAACAGTTTCCCCTATTTTTATGGCCTTGCTGGAGGTCTCCATTAATAATGTAATTCATGGTGGTTTATTGGGCTCTTCCTGTGGACCAGGGTCCTGCTTCATTGTAAACAGTTCTCAAAGTATACGGGAGTGGTTGAGAGCGGTGCTCCTCTTCTTTTATTTTTTAAGTTGTACCTTTTCTATATTTTTTTTAATGAAACTGTTCCGGAATGGTTTTGTTTTAATAAAAGTGGAGGAAGAAGTTGAACTTGCAGTTCAGTGCACTGCACTGACCATTCCCCCTTAAACAGCAGGTGCGTTTGTTTGGGGGTTTGTATTGCGCGTGGGAGGGGGGCGTGGTGATGGGGTTTGTGGAGAGTGGGGGCAGGCCATCAGGGAACGTAGTTCCACTACTTCTTTTCGTACACTGCCACCACTGTATTCCTCTCATTGTGCTTTGTCCCAGCAGTAACCAGCCTGTTCTTTGTGCTGTGCTCCTTTTGCCCTCCTACCTCCTCTCCGACCTTTCCCTCCTTCAGCAGCTACCTTTTCCTTGCAGTTTTTCCACCATCCCTCAATATCCTTGTTGTTCCCCTTGTCAAAGCCTTTCTTTACTCCTTCCTCCACTCTCTCTGCTTCCTTTTCCTCAATCATTTTGTCTTTAAACTCCCACACTCTAATCTTGGGCTGGCCCCTCTTATACTCCTGAGGACAACTGAGTAGTTTATTGGTCATGCTCTCTAATTGGGTGTGTGTGCTAAACCCTGCCCCCAACCTATGTGTGGGCTTTATTGTCCAGGCCTTGTTAGACAACTTATGGTTCTGCATATCGAGGCTATAAACAGTGGCATCACCATTTTGGAATCTCTCGGTCCTGGCATGTTGGGCGCTGGAATTCTCGACTCCATAAGTTTGGGGGATGCAGTTACCATCTAAGCATGTCTCAACTTAAAATCATGAGACATGCTGAAGGAGCCATTGTTTACCTCTTGTGAGGTTCAACCTCCCCTGCCGCAGGGACCTCTAACTCTATTTACCTGCCTAAGGGAGGGGGCCTTGTCGTAGGGGCCAGCACAGGTTGATGCCTATAAATCTTAAATGCAGTGGACTTTTTACTTCAACCATGCATGTCTAATATGTGAATGTATTGTAGAATTTGTCTTACATGCAATTTATTTTGTTGAAGGGGTATCTCAGAGACCAATTTATAAGTCTAACATAGAGAAAACTATTATATGTATTTTAATATTTGGCAGATAGCCGTACTGTAGAATCTGTGTCACTGGTAATTCAGTTTTTTTCAAGATGTACCTCAGATGAAAAATGATAAATATTATTGTTGGGTATACCTTCTAAAAGCCTCTCATTCTAGAAAGTGCAACATGATTTTACATTTTGTTTATGTATTTTTGCACTTTAGATACCTGGCTACCAGTATTTATCTCCAGACAACAATTGCATTGATAATGTTCAAAATACGTTTGCGCTTATCCAGGTGAGATTCCATATAATAAGCTTTTGAAAAAGCATGATAAGAACTGCTTTATGAAAATATTCTTCCCTAGTGATAACATTAGCTTAATTAATTTGCTAATCTCCTTTGCAGCAATGCGTTTGCTTGACTTTTGGTAGAATGTTATCTTGACTGAACATATTGCCAATATAATGGTTTGTTTGCCAGAAATAAGCTTTGAATGTGGCACCACCACCAAAAGTTCCTTGTTTATTATGGGGAGCAGAAGTAACTTGTAATGTCCATTTAATGAACATGCATCAAGTAATAATAAACATTACACATGTTTTGTTTGTTTGTTTGGGACCATGAACTAAATCTGCCTCACTGCCTTTACACATGCAATTGAAGACAATTGTTTTCTGCAGCTTGTCAGGCTGATTCTCAAGCCAGAATGTTTGGAATGGGGTATATCACAGCAAACCAAAGGAGGTATACCCCAACATCTATTCAGTCTAACTCTAAGGCCTTATAGGGAACAACTGACAACAGCAGAGAGGGGGATTCTTGCTAATTATTCAAATCCCATTATAGAACATTATTGCACATATTTGAAAATGAAAACACTTAACTTTGAAGATGATCACCACCTTCCTGCAAAGATACCTTTAATCATCTAATCTACAAATGTACATTTCATTTCTGCAATCTCAGTTCTAAATATAATATTGTAAAGTCTAACAGTGTGAATCTGAATCTCTTAGAAAAAACACACACGTGGCATAAACATAGTACAACAAACATAACATAAATATATGACCAACAACCAACAAAAAAACATATACAACATACATAAATATAGTGTACAAGTATCACAAAGTTTACAAATTGATTTAAACCAGGCACTTATTCTTTTTACATGAATCTGTTTCCATTTGAATAACTGGGTTTTGCAGAAAATCACCCTTTTTCGAAAGCAACTATTTTAGCAGCTATTTTAACATTTTATTTGTTATTCAAAACACAAACATACATTTCTAAAGCTGCCACCGCCTGTTAGTTTTGTGGCCCAGCCTTCTTCAGGGCGTTAGATTTCTTCACCGGTGTGATGATGCAAAAGAGGGCCTGGGTGCTACCAGGCCCCGCGATTATGACTCACGTACACTGTATTGGTAGCTGGGACGTGGTGTCCTTTTGGTGGGCTTTCGCCCTTACTTATTCCTTTGCATTACATGTACGGCATGCCGCTACTCGTCATGCCTTCATTTGCGATCACATGGCTGTATCACATCCATCCTCAGATTGAATAACAATACAAACTCGTTACTTAAATAAACTTTTCACCGTCTTACAATTGTCCAGTTTCAGTTTATCACCTCGCCGATAGAGCCCAAGCACGAATCCTCTGAGCCTGGTGGGCGGTGCTGGTTGCTGCCGGAGTGACTAACATTGGTGGCTCTCTACTCTCAGGGTGGCTCTGGTGCTTGTGAGGACTGGCTCTCCTTCATCCACTGGCAGCAGCTCGTGGTCAATGTGCTGGGATGAGCCTTCATATTCTCATGGTTGTTCCTTCTCCACCAGAGTCTGTTCGCCATGCTACGTGGTGGTTCCGGCGGTCTCTTGCCACATGGTTGCTGGGACTTTCTGAAAATCAGAGGAGTTTCGGGTCACCTTCTCGCAGCCTTGTGATGCTGTCACTATGCTGTGGTTCTTTTCCACGACTGTCCATGGTTGTGATTCATACGTAAGGGCTAGTTTCCTTGGTGGCACTCGGTTCTTCATTAGCGCCATGTCACCTATCTGGAGGGTGCTTAGGGTGGCTTGCCAGGCCTGGCTCTTGTTCCTGTTGTGCGTTTGAAGATGTTGTTCAACTCTCTCTGCGTCCAACAGAGATGGATTCCAGGTGTGGTGTAGAGGGAGCCGTACTTGGCTTGTGGCCAGAATGGCGTTTTCCGATGGTGATGGATTCCTACATTGTTAAAGTTATAGTTCACGACTCTTGAAAGGAGGTCCATTGTCGCTCTTGATAGTGGACGGGATGCCTTGAACGGCAAACATCTTTTCCAGTGCTGTGGTCATCAATGTCGCGTCGGTGGAGCGTACTGGCTCTACTCATGGATCAGGGGAAATTCGTCCACCGCCACTAGGAGATACGTCTCATTGGCAATGGCGCAGAAGTCAATACTGACTGCGTCCCACCTCTTCTGGCTGTGGGAGACGCTGGCCATGTGCTCGCGGGGACCAGGGTGACAGGAGGCTTGGTACGGCACACACACCTCCAGCAGTGCCATTACCTTATGTTGGATTTGCTGCATTATTGTCTTGATTTCAGGAAGGCTTGTGTTGTAACTACCCGTTGGTGTCCTTCGTGTGCAAGGAGCAGTGCCCTCTATTCCAGACACGTTTGGAGGACAATTCGGTGCCCCTTCAGTACCAGGCCTTCTGGAGAGACCGACAGTTTGTGGCGTATTCCAAATAGGCTTTGTAGCATCTCCTGGGCTTGGGCTGTGCAGTGGGTGATGGCTGTCAGGTCGTTTTTCCATTCTCCCATTCTCTTCTTTGTTGATTTGGAGACAGGTGTCATTGGCTGTTTCCTCAATGATGTATTGTAGCCACATCATTTTTGGTAGTGCACATGTGACAATGTGACAGGAATGCTCTTCCACTTCTAGCGCTGCTTCGCACGCTTTCTGGGTCACTGGCCGAGGGTGTCACGACAGGAAGTCAGCTGCATTGTCAGCTGCGGCTCTGTATTGGCCATCTACATCAAATTGTCGTAGCTGTAGCATCCAGAGCTCAATGTGTGCAAGAGGATGTGGGGCGTGTCCTTTCAATATCGGTACCACCGGCTTGTGGTCTGTGAAGACTTTTGGCCTCATTATGACCCTTCCGGTCCGGTTTTACCACCAGAACGATGGTGGTAAAACCGCCACCACCGTTCTTTCCCGGACCGGCTGATTAAGAGTCCTGCAGACGGGAGGTGTCACTCCCGCCAGGTCTGACCTGGCGGGTTTAACACCACCCGCCTGCAGGTGGAAATGGAAACACTGGCTCCGTCATAGATGGAACCAGTGTTTCCATTGTCCCCATCCCCATAGAGTCCTATGGGACTCCATGGGAATGGGGACTTACACAATTCCGCCTCCGGGATTCCCAGGTCACCGGGGTCGTAATGCCCTGGTAATTCCAGGGATCACGGAGGCGGTATGGTAATACGAGTCCGGCGGTAACCTGCCGGTTTTTCCGGCTTGGTTACCGCCAGACTCGTAATGAGGCCCTTTGACTGGGTTGCAGACAATGTATAGGATGGCTAATGCTTCCTTTTCGATAAGTGCATAGTTCTTCTCAGTGGGGGTCAACGCTCTCCTCGCAAACGCTATGGGGTAGATCGTCCCTTCTCAGTCCTTTTGTGTCAGGATGGCGCCCAGTCCCAATGGGCTGGCGTCAACAAGTAGTTCTGTTTCTCGGGCCATGTCAAAGAAAGCGATGGTTGCATCTCCTAGCGAGGAATCCTCTATACGTTGGAAAGCGGCTTTGTGTGTTTCTCCCCACTCGCAGGTGACAGTTGTTTTGGTGAGTTCCTGCAGCGGCATTGTAGTGGTTGCCAGGTCGGGAATGAACCTCCCACAGTGAGGCGCCATCCTGAGGAAACTGCAAACTTCAGTGGCGTTAGTTGGTGCATTGGCGTTCTTGATATCAGCCTCCTTACTCTAGTCAGGAGGCACTCCTTTTTCATTCAACACATACCCAAATAAGCTGAGCGTTTCCTTCCCAAATACACTTCTTTGCGTGTAGTGTTAACCCAGAGTCTTCTAGGCATTAGAGTGTTGCTGCGAGTCGGGAATCATGTTCTTTGTCTGTTTTCTCATATACGAGAATGTCGTCGCTGACATTGGTCACTCCTGCAGTACTTTTCTTATTTCGTGTTGGAACACCTTGGCTGCAGAGGAAATCCCAAAAGTTGAGACGCCAATCTCTCCGCAGTCCAAGGTGTGATGAGAGAGAAGGTCGTAATATACCTTGATTCTTTGGCAAGTTTGATCTACTGGTATCCGGAGTGTTGCCCTTGTGAGAGCTACGATAAGTTAATCTATGGTCTAGGTAACATGTCTTTCTCGCCCAGTTGCTTTGTTCGGCAGCCACATGTCTATACAGATCCGTACAGCTTGGGGCTGTTTGGGCTTTGCCATTACCACCATAGGCGACACCCACAGTTTTGGGCTTGTCGTATTCTCTATGATTTAGAGGTATTTGAGTTTCTTGAGTTCAGTCTCTACTGTGGCCCACATGTGGAAAGGGACTCATCGATGTTGGACGGCTCTGGGTTCAACCGTGGGGCCTATGCGCAGCTTGACTGTGCAGTTCTTTTGACACGCAATGCCCTGGAATAGCATGGCATGTTTTTCCAGCAGGCGTTCGATTCCTATGGCGCAAACCACAAAAGTAAAATGGATCTGTTTCAACTTTTCTGCCGTTCTGCAGCTGAGAAGTGTCACAATACCTGCATTGACTATGTAGATGTGTTACTTGCATCTCTCTCCCTCATATGCTAGTTCTGTTTTGAAGGAGATTCTCACTGGTAGGGGTTTCTTGCACCTGTACGCAAACAGCTGTACTGACCTAAGTTGCAGCGTTGTGCGTGGGTAGAGTTTTTCATGTCGGACGGCAGGCATTTCATTGACCGTTGTTCCTGTGTCAATCACAGGAGTACGGTCAGCCGGCATCATGCATGTAGGATGGGTGTTTGTCCCTCGTTTCCTTTTGCTTTAGCGTGGTTTCACAGCCAAAATCATATGCACTGTTTCTCTCCTTGGCTTTCGGTGGTGTGATGGCCTGTCGGGAGATGATTCACCTTCAGCGTGTTCCTTCTTGTCGCTGTTGTCATCATCTCTGTCCACTGCACATGCTTGTCCTGAGCTCCTCCACTGTTGTTTGGTGAGATGCTTGCCGCTGGGGGTGCTTTCATGCTTCTTTCCCTGGCAGGGGTCGTTGCGGCAGTCTGCTGGCATTCTAGTGCTCCTGTTGTCATTCTGACTTCAAGGGTTCAAACTCAGACATACTGCTGAAAAGTGGTTGAGCATTCCGCACATGTGGAAGGTAACACCTAGTGCAGGGCACGGTTCTTCCTTATGCCATGGCCCTCCGCACAATTTGCATGATCATTTCAGCTTCTGGCCATGCTTGTCTCTTCCTTGTCGGAGTTTGTTTATTACTGCTATGCTGTCTTGCATTTTTTCCACATATAGGGGTAGTCGACGGATCATGGACTCCATTTCAGCCGTATGTGCTTCTGTTTGTTCTTGTTGACGTGCCATGGTGATTATTCGTTATAGCGACAAGTTTGTTTCTGACAATATCACCCTGCAGTGTTTGTACGATGATGGGCCATGAATTACCTGTTGGCGAACAACTGTCAGGACTGGCTGGGTTAGTAACAGGAAGAGTAACAAGATTAACATTGTGCCTTCAGAGCTGGCTGGGTTAGTTGTGCTGTCAGGACTGGCTGGGTTAGTAACAGGAAGAGTTTGTACATAGAATTAACATTGTGCTTGCCCAAGTCAAGATGGAGCGAAAGAAACTTAATTTGATTGGTTAAAGGAACAATGATATGTTTGGTTTGCCTGATTGGTGGAGAGGACAATGGGTTTGATTCTTGGGAGGTGAGCAAGATTCTAAACTGTCTTTCATCCAGAGAAATTCAGTGGCTGGTTGTACATTAGTTAAGCTCCTTAAGTAAGGCCTTTTCAGAGCTCAGAAAATCTACCACAGAAGTAAGAATATCGTTTGCTGATCCAGTTTGAACAAGAAGTCATCAGGTGGGATCGTTCCTTTAAAGATTTTAAGATTGTCACAGTGAACTTTCATTTTCTTTAGAAGAAAACTTAAAGAGTTAACAAATTTCAAATTCATTTGAGAAAAGAGACATTTACAGTTAAAGTTATTATAAGGAAAACAAGCTTGAAGATAGTGCGTAGGAGTTTAAAGTTAATTAACTGCGTGTAATGTTCTTCAAGACTGTTTAATGTGTGCACGAGCTCGCAAGTCGTTGTTTACGTGTTTTTGAAAGCGCGCGGGTATTCAGAGCGATAGAGCGCGTGCCCAAATGAATTGAGCGAGCGAATTTTAGCGCGTGTACATTTTTAACGTGAAAGACGTTTCATGAGAAAGCGCGTGTTGTTTTGCGGTAGAGCGCGTGCCCAAAAGAATTGCGCGAGTGAATTTTAGCGCGTGTACATTTTTTTACGTGAACGACGTCTAATGAGAAAGCGCGTGTTGGTTTGCGATAGAGCGCGAGTCCATTTTGATGAAGCGCAAGTTGTTTTAAACGCGTGAACTGTTTTACGTGAAATAAGTTTCGTTTCTCCGCGCGAGTTCGGTAGCGATAGATCGCGAGTCCATTTTAACCAGCGCGTGTTATTTTTTATCGCGAGGACAATTCTTCACGTCTTCTGATTTCACGTGTTTATCGCACACACTATTTGAAGAAGAAACTATACGTTCTTTGTGTAAATAAGGAAACTTTTCACACGCAAAAGGAAAGCAGTATTCCAGGAAGTTAAAGAATATTTATTAATGTAATTTATGCAAATGGAATTCAATACTTCAGAGAAAGACTGCAATTTATGAAAGCATTGAAAACTACATAAGGTTGAAGAAACTTTGAAGCAAGAAGAATATCTAGTTCTGAAAAGGTGTTTGCAAAGGCCATCACTTTAGAATTCTAAAGAGTCTTGAGTGGCTTGAACTATATGCACAACACAAGATATATTTACAAGATATTCCACACAGATTAATAGCCTCTAAGTCTTTTACTGAGGTTTAAGAGGTAAAGAGTTTAGAGTTTATTTAGAATAATTTTAGAAAAGAGGTTTTTCTTATCATATAAGTAACCAGGTGTATTTGTTTACCACAGATACCAGAGCCTACCAGACGGTTGCAGGGCTGCAGTGTCTCCGTTGTTATTTTCTCCAAATTCCCCTTTCCCTTTCTTGGGGTTTTCAGCTCAGCTTATATTTAAGGGTTGAGAGGTGAACTCCTGGTGAGGGTCTGTGGGGCCAGCATCAGCTCCTGTGGAATTCAGTCAAGCCGGACCCTGACAACAACAAACTTTTAATCTGAGAAGTCTCACCCTATCGCCATTTCTCAGAGGCAGTGTGTAAATCATCAATTTTGTCATTCGGTCATTGGTGGGTTTCGCTCATCTTGAACCTTTCAAAGTCTGGGTTAAGTCGTGGTTCGAATTCCCTGGTCAGCACTAGCTTGGCCATGTCATAGTCGCCCTCTGTGCCTCTATTGGTTATGGTGTTGAATAGTCTCAGCGCAAGGGTCCCGAGGTTCAGCATTAAGAGTATCCGATTTTCTTCGGGATCCCTGGCCTTGCGTGACTTTGTGTTCAGTTCAACTGTTGTATCCACAGTTCTCATCTAAGTGCAGCCCTCGGCCCATAGGGTTCAAAAGGCTTCATGAAGGTCCCTTGCACAGTGTTTACCACGTGCTGTTGCCAGGGAGCAGTCCTTGGGCACCTGCCCTTGCAGGCGATGCAGATGGATCTGCTGCCATGATGATTGGGCGGGGCCGCTGCTCCACGGAACGTGGTCGAGCTTTGGGGCACTCTGTGACAGGGTGTGGGATAGCTTGGCATATCCTCTTGTAATGTTAGTGGGCACTGTCACCTGTTCCGCTCAGCTACGTTTGTTGCCAGGTGTTAAGCGTTCTGTGTCACTATGGTTTATGCTTTCTTGTTGTACTGTTCCAAATGTTCCTTATTTGGGCTATGCTCACATTATTTCTGCTTTTAGCTCTGTTTTGCCTTCTCAAATGGCTATGCGCAGCGTGCTTGGTGTCTTCTTGCTTTGTTTTTCCATGAGAAATGCCTGGATCATGCTGTGCAACCTTCCTGTTACTTCTGCCAATGTAGATACGTTTATATTTCCTCCCCTCTTTTTTTTTTTTGTTCTCTTTGTGTGCCTGGTGCTCCTCCCACCCCTTGAATGTGCAGTGACATTTTGTGTTCCTTTCACGCATGCCACAGCAGTTCCTGGGCCACTGCTGTGTGTTGTGAGAAACCTGAAGGTGTCTCCAGAGCCAATCCCCGGGAATCTGTCATCCAGGTGGCCATGACACGGCCATTGTTATTGGATCCAGTTCCTGGGGGGTGGACCAGTGAGGGAGGATCACCTGGCTGGCGGGTCCTGTGGGAGTGGGACACAGACGGGTTAGATGCAATATCCCCTTATTTCAATACCTTTTCCCCAGCCTACCACGTAGGATATTCCAAAGCACTGCGCCCATGCCCCATTTTCCGACAAGATCACTGTTGCACAACACGAAAGAAACAGACTAACACCAGAGCCGTTTACCTGACATGTCCCAATACACGGGTCAGGCAATTGTCCAGAATCACACACACCTGAATTCCTTTTTCCTTCCCCAGAGGGATAAAAGGTGGAGCACAAGAGCACAGGACGAGCAAGGCAGATCGCACAACGTGAAAGCTAACTCTGCACGGCAGTTCAATAGGAGGAGAAATACGGCGCATACCGAGACGGTGACGAGGAGAGAATCGACCTTGCCCATTCCGACTAAGGCCGTGAATCCTCAGTGGGGGGGAACATAAGACTGCGAACAGTAGCCAGTGTGTGTTACAGCAGATGTCAACGGTACACAAGCCCCTCCTCCGCTGATTACCAAGCCAGGGAGAGACGCTTGTCTCTGTGGTACCAACCTTGACTCCAAAGAGAAAGAAAGCCAAGCGGTTCATCACAGCCAGTGAGTCGAGGGGAGAGTCGTTAAGAAGTCGAACTGTGTGGATCGAAAAGTAGCCAACTGCTAATTTGGACTTTGAAAGGTTTAAAGAAACTAGGGGTAAAACCAGCAACAGAGGAGTCCGGTACCACGTACGTTCTCAGGCAGGAAACTCTGGGGGATTACACAATGGTAGAAACTACCGTATCCATAATGCCCTGGGAAGAGTAAAAAGAGGTCAAATTGGTCATACAGGGGTCTTGTAAAATCCTCTGTACCGTCAAAAGTCTTTGACGGACAGATGATTGCGAAGCTAAGGGAAACGAATCCTGCTTGGTGAAATGAGAACATGAACAGTGGGGGTCATTACGACTTTGGAGGCAAAGTCGTGTCCGGGTTCTCAGAATGGGGACTTACCGGGTCATTCCAACCTTGGATGACCCGGTAAGTCCCCATTCTGAACACCATTCCCATTCCCATTCGAGCTGCCATAGGGTTCAATGGGAATGGGGAAGGAGCTAATAATAGGCCCGCAAATAGCGGGCCCGTTAGTAGCTCCGTGGCCCCTTAGCCGCTCCCGCTAAGGGACCTCGGAATGCAGCGGTAAGGGGTTAACGGCACCGGCATCCTTACCGGTGCCGTTAGCCCCTTACCGCTGGCCTGGTAATGAGGCCCAGTGTGTTGAAAAAGTTGGCAAGAGTGAACCCGCCAAAGGGAAGCCGACAAAAAGGGGCAAAGCCTGAAGAAGTGTTTAAAAAGACATTAAGATTTGTGAATGCAAGAAGTATTGGAAGATCAGGGGAAGTGAATTGTCCCCCTTGTCATTTGGGTCCGAGCCCGGCCGAGGGAGATCCAGGGGTAGTCATCACCCAAAGTTAATTGAGAAAGGAACTATTTAATTGTTTTGTTGAATACGACTTGTGAGGGTTCTGCACCCACAAGAGGGGGACCCAGGGGTGAAGCCATCCCCCAAAGTATATGTGGAACAGAACTTTGTGTTTGTTTGTTGAAACAATCAGGCCCTCGAAGGCAAGAGACTTTTTGTTAAAAGACACTTAACCATCGTAGAACCTGATAACTGGTACAGAACTGTTGGCTCGTGCTGGGAAAGCTCGAGCGTGTGCTGTGCTCCAAAGTCCCACCTTGTCCCGTGCTGAAGACGTGGGGAAGGGATACCTCAAGTACCGCACCCTGACTTATTATTATTTGTGAACACTTATTTCCTTCTTGAGAACATTATCCCACACTTGTTTTTGTATTTGGAGTAAGGATTGGCAATATTATACACCCTTTTATTTTGACACAATGCTACAAGGACTGCCTTATTTTTCATTTGATGGTCGAAGCTTTCTCCCATCTTAGAATTAGGTTTAGGCATTTTTCCACCCTGCATTGATAGTTTAATAAATACCCTTGAAATACGGCTCAGCACCGTAGCAGGAACGGGATCCTCTGACGCAGCGGACAGGTATCGCCGGTTGGAATGACACAGGTAGTGTAGACGTCAGTGGAGTGAGCGGTCAGTGCCCTTGTCACCAATGTGATGATACAAAAGGGGACTAACACATATACTGTATGGGTCGCTGGGACGTAGTGTCCCATTGGCGGGATTTCACCCTTATTTATTCCCTTGCATTAACCGTACGGCATGACGCTACTGGTCATGTCGTCATTTGCGATCACATGACTGTATCACAACCGGATGGGAAATTAATCAAAGATGAAATCTACAATGTAAACATATTGTTGTGTATAGCACACCTAAAGGTCATTCTAGAATCAAAATAATTTATATAAAATGTGCAGAACTCCCCTTTGAGGTTGAATACACCTGCTTGTGCTAACTCCTAGTAAACGGGATTGCCATACCGATGTGCGTCTAGAGAGGGGCAGCGTATTGGAATCAGAAACAGCACAGACATACAATTAATGTGGCCCTGTGGTGTAAATGACACAAATAAATTGCGTCTTTTTCAGAAAGAGACCTGGTTGAAATCACAGTAAGGTTCCCATATTGTCATCCAAGCTGGAAGAAAAACGAAAAAGACCCAGCTAATCGTGAGCTTCAAGTCTGTAACCAACAACGGCATGTTATTCTAAAAATCAATATTCTTCATTTACTCATGTAGCGCGGGATATGCACGTGGCTTAAGGTGCTCCAAAGGAACAATGATTCAGGTAACGGGAGGCCAATGTGTCAAAACCTCATATTGTTTCTGCCGACTTGTAAACTAGGCTGCACATCGCTGTCTAAACAGGGACAACTGATGGCCATATTGGAGACCCAATTGAAGGAATGAGAAGCTACTCCAAAGCTTTGAAGCAATAACCGACAACTGATTGTTCAAAAATACGTTCAATATTTGACCCTTACTGATGCCACACGAGATACGTGCTTCAAAAACTCAGTGGGCACACTAATTAGGTTACGGGACAATAATATGTCCCCACCTCATATTTGCTCAGCCCACATATAAAGTTGATTGCGTGTAATGGTTCTGGGTAGGAACGACTAGCAGCCATGTTAGAAATCATTAAAGTCAGATCATTACCCTAATGGGGATAGAATACTGCAACAGTGACACTAGCAGTATTAAGACATTAGTGCAATGTTGTAAACGCTCCTTTGAAATAATAATTTGGCCGGCAAGATGCCAATCGGTCCAATTCTCATATGATCCCCTCCTCAAAATGAATCTGGACTTTATATAGCTGTTCTACATTGGAACAATTTGATCCCAATCTCATATTGTCCCAGCCGACGAATAATGTTATACTCATTGTTAACTTAATAATATGAACAAGTGGAGTGCCTCATTTAATCGTGCCTGGTGTGTATCTAAATGATGGATCCAATGTTGTTCCAACTTATAAAGTTTATTGTATTGGAGATCGAGTAGTTCTGTTTCCCTTGTGTCAACATGTCTATTACCATCCATTCTAATGGCGATCTGAATGATTCCTTTCAATATAATGCTGAACCAACGCACCCGAGTGCGGGTTGCCGGGATCAGGTTCTGCACCCACGCAACAGAGGCCGGCTTGCTTATTTTAGATGCTTAATGAAAATGCCACACGGAGTGCAAATTACTACGTCTTCTTTATTCCTCCTTCACATATCTCTTCCCCACGCCACCTCTTCCGGCCTATGATACGCTTCCTCTTTACACCCATGTCATGGGCTCAGAGAGGGGACAGTATGTTCCATCTCCCCCTTAAATAAATCAGTACACCCCACATTTGCCCCATTTCTTCAGTGCATTTTAACGGCTTCTTGATCACCTGCTGAGATGGGTTCCTTCGAGGAATCGGGCACTGCCATTGCTATCACTGCGGTCCTCTATATCGATATCACCATCCATATAATCAGAGCTGTCATCCATCGAATCTGACCGTTCGGAGTCCTCATCCGTGACCACCAGGTCGGCTGACTTTTTCTTGAAAAAGGATGAATTTCTGGTAACTGTTTGGCCTTGGTGTTCTGCCGAAATCATGGACCCTTTGACACGCCTCACTGTCAGTGGCGTGGGACTGAACGCTGGCATGTCCTTTTGTGACTGAGTCTGGCACGCTATCACACAATCTCCAATTTGAAAATCAGATTCCCTTGCCCCTCGATGGAGGTATGTGTATATCTTTATCTTTAATGTGTTTACCTCATCTGCTTGTCTCCCTCGGTGTGCTACTTCTTCACTATGCAAACTGTTGGATATCTGCGGCAGACGCTTTCCTCTGTGGTGCTGTGCAGTGTGTTTCGATAGTCTCTTAGTAATGTGCAGATGGCCTGCATGAACAATGCTTTTGTGATGCTGCATATCTGCAGGGTCCTTTTGATGTTGGCCATGAACCTTTCCACAGTGACGTTAGCCTGGGGCCACAAGGGTGTGAGTTTCCTGTGATGAAGACCTACATATTCAGTGAACATCCTGAACTCATGTACACTAAAAGGAGGGCCATTGTCTGATTTTACCACTCTTGGAATTCCATAGTCTGCAAACATTTTGTCAAATTTTGATGGTCGAATGCGCTCTCGTAGAGGAAACCAGCTGCACTTCAGGGTATCGTGACATTTAGCCGATTGCTACTAGGACATATTTTCCATTTGGAAGTGGTCCAAATAGATCGATGGCTACTTCTTCCCAGACACAGGTGGGCATAGGCGTAATTTTCAGCGGATCAGGGAATGTCTTGGACGTTACCGCCTTGCAGATTAATCAATTTTCAAGGGCTGCTTCTGTCATGACGTCCGTCTTGTTGTACCATACCTTTTGTTGTAGCAGTTTTTTGGTGTACACTATTCCCCGGTGCCCGACTTGGACAATTTCTATGACCTTTTCCTGTAGTGTGGCCGGAATTACTATCCTGTTTTTCTTCAACAGAAGACTTTGACGTGATATTGACAGTTCATCTTTCACGAGTGCAAAGGTTTGCAACGTCTTCCGCTCTTCTTCATTTGATGAGTCCTCCCATTCATTGGAACAACGCTACCTTCCCAACAGCACTTTTGTCTTCACCTTGCACAATATGTAACCTGTATTTGTTTCCATCTCTAGTAAACATGTCCAGAGTCTTTGGAAGGGTGTTGTGTACTATGTAGTTGACATATTGGTCTAGTTTTGCCATCTGAGCATTCTCTGACATGGGAAGGGGATGTTGGGATAGAAAATCGTCCAGGTAGTTATCTTTACCTGGTTTATGTACGATGTTGAATTGGTATTCTTGTATGCATAGTCCCAATCTTGCGATTCTTAGTGGCTATTTGGCGTTGGGATTTCTGTAAATCCTTGTGAGAACCTGGTGGTTGTGATGATCGTACCTTTCTTCCCATATAGGAACATAGGATGGTGCTCCCAGGCCCACACAACCGCTAAGCGTTCTTTTTCAGGCTGGTAATATGGACAATTCTGTAGTTGGCATGCTCCAACTCGCATAGGATACTTACTGCCGTGGAAATCCGGGTCATAGTATGCCATGCATGCCACTGATGATATGCAATCTTTTATTTCCTTGAATGCCTCTATGCATTTTCGTGACCGTTAGAATTCCTGTCCTGCTCCACTGAGTAGTCTCAGTGGTGTACTGATGGATGCAAAGTCTTGGATGTTCCTGGTACAGTAGCTGGCCATTCCCAGGTACGATCATATGGAGGATGTGAATGTCGTAACTGGTGTGGAGACTAAAGTCTGCACTTTTTCAGGATCAAGTTGCAAGCCTTTTCTTGAGAATATGTGCCCAAAGAACTTCAGCGTTGATCGCATTTGTCTATTTTTAGTCTGAGTGGAGCGTCGTCCAGTGTCATGTACACTCGTCGCAGGGTTTCGTTCGGGCTTCTTGAGTAGTTCTGAACACCAGTATGTTGTCACTATAATTGAGACAATGAGGGATATGTCATATAACCTTGTGTATCTCATTCTGGAATATTTCGGCTGCAGAGCATACGACAAAGCCAAGTCTCTTATACATGAACAATCGTAGGTGCATTGTGAAGGTTGTAATGGATTTGGAGGCCGGGTGTAGTTCTAATTGGTGGTTGCCCTTGTTCAAGTCTAGTTTCAGGAATACAGTGGCTCTGTGTAGCCGGTGCATCATATCTGTCATTCTAGGCAAGAGTTGCTCTTTCTATGGCCTGATTGCTTACCTAGATTAGTTTACCTAGACCCTGGAAGAGAGATTGGTATAGTTTCATCACCATATCCTTGATGTGTAGGCTGACAATGTGCACCAGTCCCATCTGCATCACGGGTTTGAAACTGAGGATGAACCATCCTGGTATGTCGCCTTTGATGACGGATATGGTCACCTCTGCCGATTTATCTGTGTATGAACAAGTGGTTTTGAACATCCCTTTGCATGGCACCACCGTCTTTGAGCCATAAGGGTATATGCTTGCATCTGTGTGTGTAATCTAGCAGAGTATGTTAGTCCTGCATATGTTGCTTCATTTATAATGTTTGCGATGGCTCCGGTATCAATTGAAAACTCTTGAGCGCTTCCGCTCACCTGTAGTAGTAATGTAGGACTGTGTTCTATTGCTGTCTTATTTCCAATGGCGGATACATAGCCTCTCTTTCTATCTTCACGGGAGGATGAGTCTGACTCGCATTGACGCCTTGATGACTCCTCAACGTATCGTATCCTGGGGCGACTTGACCTCTTTATATTCTTCTGGCTCTAAGGTTCATCGAGGTTCTCTACATCGCCCTGCTGATTTCTTGGGACGGGGTGGAAATGCCTGCATTCTCTCTGGAGATCTTCTGTGCCTTGAGTTCGGTAACCTTCTCCTGTCTTGTTTCGATGGCACTGGGTTTCTCTACGATCCTCTGTACTCAGTTGTAAAAGTTACTGCACATTGATTGAAACTGATTGTTTCCCCTGCACACGCTGCATGTCAAGTTCCTTCATGCGGATATTTTTAGCTGCATCTGTAGCGTTTTCATGAAGTAGTATTGGTTTGCTTGTCTACTGAGCTGACTGGACAGCTATGTGCTGGGCTTCTGTGTAATATCTTGGTTTATGTCAATTTCCTCAGCTTGGGTGTCGAAGGCCACTGCCGTGCTGGCCAGCATTAGAAATTCCTTCAGCAATCTTATTTTTTGCAGTTGCTTTTTGAGATAAGTTGAGGAATCACACCATGCTTTTTTTTTAAACTTAGTGCTTCTTTGGTGGTGTAATTGCCAAAATCGCAGTATTTTATCCTCTTTCGTCGTCCCATGACGAATGCTTCTAGAGATTCCCCTTTCGTTTGTGTGGTGGTATGAAAGATATGTCTTTCATAGTCTGTATTCCTGTGAGGAGCGAAATAGGCGTTTAGACAGTCAACTAGGCCTACAAAGGTGTTTGTGGCATCCTCTGGCTTTTCGTACATGACTTCTCTTGCAGTGGGCCCAATGAGTGCATCAAGATGTCTCTTAAGCGTCTGTCTTCCTTCATTCCCATTGCATCGATGTAGACATAGAAGTCCTTGAGCCACCTGGCCCATCTTGGCCCCAGATTGCTGGTGTCTGTGAAATCGAATGGCAGAATGGCCTGCAGCTGTTTGGCACCAATGGTGGGTTTACTCCAACTTGGCTACGGTTGTGGAGGGAAAAGGGTGAGGTTGTGGCCACTGATGTCTTCATTTAGCATCTTGTTGGAGGTGATCACAGAAATGAGTGGCTGTTTATGGTCCTGGAAACTCACTTCAGAGTGCCTGTTAGGCAGAATCCTGTGCAGTGCCCTTAGGGACCACTACACACAATTAAGACTACAAGTGGTAATACAAGTTCACCTTTGGTACAAGCCTGTACTACACTGTTAAAGTGGTAGCGGAGCAGCCAGACCTATCTCAAGAGTAAATGAGCAGTAGCAGAGATTACACAAAGGACCACAATTTCTGTGACTCAAGCAAACACTGACTCAAGGTTTCAGGTAAAAAGTACATTTATTTTTAAACGATCTGTTAGAAAACAGGTCACTTCTATAAATTCGAAACCACACATAAAATACACTACACACAACCAATCCCACTTGTGCCAGTAAATTCAAGGTAAGTACATTAGGATTTGACAGACTGGTGTTGCAATACTAACACGTACCCACGAATAGAAATGCTCACAAAGTTAAAACACTTTGTACTTTAGAATTTCCAACAAGGGAAAAGTGGATAAAAATCACAGGCAATACTTTTCAAGGCAAGGAGACTCGAGGACTTATTCAAAGATACAGATTAAAGTCAATAGGCCTGCGCCAGTGTCAATGGAGCAGATGCTCAGTTGCCGAGGATCACATGTTGAACAGTTCGAGATTCGAGATGCCAAGAGTTCGTAAAGATTGTCAAATGGAAGGAAAAGTTATAAGAAGGAGGGAACAAAGAAAAAAGCTTTGTGGAGGAAAAGGGTTCACCCCGATTCCGGCTGGTCAGACGGAGAGAATGACCAATTGTGCACAGTACCTTATTCCGTTGGAGAAAAGCTGGTGCCACGGCAGCTGTTCCTGGTAGTTCCTGCAGACTCGCGGTTCCTGCGGCTTCAGTCGTGGGGACAAGAAGGAGGACGTCTAGAGCGATCTGCACTACCCAGGGATGAGGCCAGCAGCAGCGAAAAAGACAACGATGAATAAAAGGTGCACACCTTTAAATCAGGAGACGGTTCTTCTGATGGCTATCCGGATCACTACAGCACAGCAGTGATTTCGACCCAGGAGAGGATTCTCTGACTGAAGAAAAGACAAGCTGGTCGATCCCACCAGGCTCAAGGGAAGAAGACTTCGGACTGGATCTTCTCTAGTCGTTGAAAGGGGTAGATAGCTCAGGACTGCAGCAGGGCTTCACCGGGACTCGGGGTTGCAGCAGCCTTCTTCTTCTCCACTTCTCTTCGGTTCCTTGCAGTTCCAGTGGTGACTCTGACTTCTAGCCCAAGAGTCCTGCCTTTTATGCCAAAATCCTCCATTCACTCAGCCTGGCTGTCAATCACTCAACAGGGGGGTTGTCCAACGCGGACAACCACCTCGGCCAATCAACATAAAGTGAGACTTGGGTCTCCAAGGAGACCCTCTGCAGGGGGTGACTACACCCCTCCCTCCCATTCAGCCCACCTAGACATCTAGACTCCAAAGGAGGGCTTCTGGTCAGAAGCCCGCCAAAGGTCGGCGAACATAGGAGGCAAACCTGGTTTGCTGCGCAAAGAAAGACCCAAGAAGGATGTTAACAAAAAGAAATGGCGATTAAACCCAACCAGAGCCGAAATAAAAAGTATTTGGGCTAGCGGGTTTAAAGTTCGGGGCTACTAAAACACTACCACGTTATGTAATATAATCGCGGTAGGAAAATTAGGGTAGATACCACTGCCACCAGCCAAGTCTTAATGTTAAGGGAGCGAAACAAGGCTCCAAGAGGTACAGATAAAAAGGGCTAAGAATTAACGCTTTCCAATGGATCTGTAAAATGACTATGTAAAGTTAATGGCAACTTTACCCTTTTCTGGGGGACAGTAGTCAGCCCCAGAAATGGAGTCGGTGGGAAGTCTAAAAGACAACCCTGTGTCACTGCACTGAAGGTGGTGTGTAACACACAAAAGAGTGGGGCTACTGAAGTGGTGTACTCCAGAGTCCACAATCACAAAAACAGATTAAATACACGTGGTAAAACACAGGTAAGAGTGGGGGAAAAGCTCACACTCTTACCAAGTGGAAAAAATAAACTCCAGAAATCCAGCAAAGCTGCTGAGGGACTCACTAGGTAAGGGAAATTAGCCATAGAATGAGAATTCTCCCTAACACTCGCCCCCCCCCCAGACTAAGGGACAGGAGGATTTAATCCACTCCTGGATGGATCTCATACCTCTAGTCGGTTATAAACATTCTAGAGAGACCATCAGCATTTTGGTGGTGACTTCTTGCTCTGTGCTCAATGGAAAAATCAAATCCTTGTAGGCAGATTGACCATCTGAGTAACTTCGGGTTTTCCCCTTTCATTTGCATCAGCCATCTCAAGGGTTGGTGGTCAAACTCAATAATAAAGGTAGAACCATACAAGTATGGCCTAAACCTCTTCAGTGACCACACAATAGCAAAGCATTCACGTTCTATTGTTGCCCACCTTGTCTCAGTATCCTTTAACTTCCTGCTGATGAAACAAATGGGGTGTTCCCTACCTCTCTCATCCAGTTGATTAAGGACTGCACCTATACCTACCTTAGAAGCATCCGTTTGTACAATGAAGGGTTGGTGATAGTCAGGAGCTCTTAGGACTGAGGGCTTTCTTGAGACCTTCAAAGACTTGATTGCACTCCTCATTCCACCTGACCTTTTTAGGAAATTTGGGTCAGGAGATGACATTCAAGGGAGAAGCTTTGGTCCCATAGTTCACAATTAAGTTCCTGTAATACCCAGTAAGACATTGGAAGGCTCTCACTTGGGCTTGAGTAGTAGGGGTGGCCCAGTTTTGTACAGCGTGTACTTTGCTAGGCAATGGCCTTATTTCACCTCCTCCTACCTCATGTCCAAGGTAGACTACTGTACTCTGACCAATCTGACATTTACTTGCCTATATGGTCAGATGGGCCTGTTCCAGAGCCTGCAATACATATCCTAGGTGATCAGTATGTTCTTTCCATGTAGGGCTGAACACTGCAATGTCATCCAGGTATGCCATGCAGAAGTCCTCCGTCCGATTCAGAACTTGATTGACCATCCTCTGAAATGTAGCAGGTGCATTCTTTAATCCAAAAGGCATTACCTTGAATTGGTAGAGGCCAGCTGGGGTGGAGAATGCAGTTTTCTCCTTGGCATGGTCTGTCAGGGCTATTTGCCAATAGCCTGATGTTAGGTCAAATGTGATGAGGTACTTGGCTGCACTAAGTTTGTCCACCAGCTCATCTGTCCTAGGCAAAGGATGGGCATCGGTCTTTGTGACTGCATTCAGAGCTCTTTAGTCCACGCAGAATCTCAACTCTTTGGATCCTGCCTTTGGCACAAGCACAACTGGGCTAGACCATGGGCTAGTAGAGGGCTCTATAACCCTGAGATCAAGCATCTTGTTGACCTCATTCCTTATATGGGTTCTTACATTGTCTGACATTCTGTACTCCCTGCTTTTGACAGGCAAACAGTCACCAGTGAGGATATCATGCTGGCCCCAAGGGGTCAAGCCTGGTGAAAGTGAGAACAGGGAGGCAAACTGATTTAACAGTAGCTTGCACTCATCCTGCTCGTCAGATGTGAGACTGGAAGAGAGATTAACTCCTTCCACTTGCTCATCTAAATGTAAGCCTCTGAGGAGGTCAGGTAGAGGTTCACTCTCCTCCTCCTGAGCTGAAGCTAGGAGCAATGCCCCTATGTCAGGTCTAGAGACATAAGCCTTTAAACGGTTGGTGTGAAAGACTCTGGGAGCCTCCTTAGGATTGCCTAAGTCCACCAGATAGTGGTGCAAGGCCCTCTGCCTTATGGGGACCATAGCAAGAACCAGCTGGTCTTGAGTAAACTCAAACATGTCAGCCTTCTGGTCATGCCAATGCTTGACCAGAGCTTGACCAGCCTTCAAGTTATCACTTGCCTCTGCCATCATGTGTGACATTCTCCTCCGGAGACCTATCACATAGTCAGTGACTCTGACTGGCTTGGGGGAAGGAGCACTCTCCAACCCCTCCTTAATCAGGGCCAATGGACCTCTTACTGGATGGCCATAGAGAAGTTGGAAGGGACTGTAACCTACTCCCACTGAGGGACTTTTCTATATGTAAAGAGAAGGCATGGCAGTAGAAGGTCCCACTTTCTTTTAAGGGGTTCTTCTAAAGCATCTATCATGCTCTTCATAGTTCTGTTAAACCTTTCTACCAGCCCATTGGTTTGGGGGTGGTAGGCAGTAGTGAACTTGTAGGTGACTCCACAGGTTTTCCACATGGCTTGCATGTAGTGGGACATAAAATGTGATCCCCTGTCAGATATCACCTCCTTAGGAAAACCTACTCTGGTAAAAATACCAAGTAGTGCCTTAGCCACAGCCAGAGCCGTAACAGTCCTCATAGGTATGGCTTCAGGATATCTAGTGGCATGATCCACTACAACCAGGATAAACCTGTTGCCTGAAGATGTGGGAGGGTCAAGAGGACCAACAATGTCATTCCCGACCCTCTCATAATGTAACGCTCACCTGATTCCCGTAGAGGCGCCGGTCTTGACTGGGCGTATACCGTATCTTCAAAGGTGATGTGTAACACACGGCTGGCTCTTTGGGCTGGACCTCTGTGCACTGTATGTCTGACTCGAAGGGTAAGATGTCTGCAGATAGAAAATATGGGATTAAGGAACTGGGTTATTGAATGTCTCTTCTTCCCTTTCTCTTCTCCTGTAGAATCCCAAAGGTTAACGCTCTCACCTTAGGTAAGTGAACGCCGTGCTCTCCATCTGCCTCGGGGCAGGGTGCTGTAACCAGTTTCTTCACTGGATAAGGGGAGCAGGCCTCTTGACTTCAGAGGACTGCTGTCCGTCGTTTACTGCACGAACGGTAAGTTTCGAGTAATCCTAATGTCTTTAAAGTCTTTAGTAATGATGTCTCTTGTTTTGCAGGGTTCCGGCGATGGCGGATGACGGGCTGAAGTGAGTTGAAGATGGAGCCCGTGTGATGAATAGAAGCGCCTGGAAGCACGTAAGTAAGCGCTTGTTGCCTGCTTCACGATGCGCTCTAACTGTCTTTTTATTTTGCAGGTACAAGTTCGGAGCGGCTGCAGGGTGCCGGAATACCCACTGGGTTAGATGTGGAAAGGAGTAATGGCACGTGAGTATTAAAGTTCCCCAATGTCTTTAAACGCACCTTGGTTTGTCTTTCAGATGCGGGATGCAGCGCCGAAGGCTTCCGGAGCGTGCAAAGAGTTGGTAAGCTTTTGTCTTTCAGATGCCGGAATGCAGTGTGAAGACCTCCGGAGCGCACGAAGAGTAGGTAAGCCTTTGTCTTTCAGATGCCGGAATGCAGCGCGAGGCGTTGGTGACAGCCGATGGACCAGGTAAGTGAAGAGCTGTCACTGAAGACCGTAATGCTAACCTGTTCTTTCTTGTCTTTATAGGTGTTGCTGAAGACTGGATTCAGGATGGTAAGCCTTTTTCCTTAGGCCCAGGATCAGATGCAGAAGACACAATGAGCGTTCTGCTGCAGAGGATGCAGAATAACGCAAAGCAAGATTCATCCATCGGGTGTGGTTTAAATAGCCTCCTGTAGTGCTTAGGTGTCTCCTTCCACAGCCACGCCTAGGTAAGAAAAGAGTTCCTGCTTTCCAGAAGAGTTCCATTGTTCTGATTCTAGGGAGTGGCTCCTGCCCCACCCAACAGGAAAAGTAGTTCCAAACAGAAGAGGATCAGAGGCTCAACTGGCAGGCAAGTAAGCAGCATGGTCTGCTGCAGGTAAGTCCACCCAAGCATTATGAGCCCGGCGCTTCCAGCGCTGGGACTGGGCATATTTATGAGCCTGGTGCCACTGGCGCCAGGTCTGGGTCCAAAAGGTCCCAATTGGGACTGGTTGGCACTCGGAACCCGGGTTATGGATCTGCTTCCAAGGGAGTTGGGAAAACCCTGACCTTTTGGAAGCAGAGATCATGACAGTACCCCCCCCTCAAGGCCCCTCCCAAACCGGGCTTCTCCGGGGGTTTTGGCTTGTCAGGAAATGTTTGGTGAAATCTTTTGATTAGGCGAGGAGCGTGGACATATTCAGCAGGTTCCCAGGATCTCTCTTGGGGGCCGTAGCCTTTCCAGTCAATTAGGTAAAATAGTTTAGATTTGGAGATCTTGGAGTCCAGAATGCTTTTGACTTCAAACTCGAGTTCTCCATCAACTAGGATAGGTTTTGGAGATTTAGTTAGTCGAGTTTGAGGTTGCACGGGTTTTAATAGAGAGGCGTGGAAGACCGGATGTATCTTCATGTGCGGGGGCAAGTCCAACTTGACCGCTACTGGGTTTACTATGGTAGTGATGGAATAGGGACCAAGGTATCTTGGGTTGAATGTGCGTGGCCCTTTTAGAGGTAGATATTTGGTGGATAACCAGACTTGATCCCCTACTTGATATTGAGGGGCTTCCTTCCGATGTTGATCTGCTCCTTTCTTGTATTGTTCTTTAGCCCTTTGAAGGTGAGAAACAGCTTCCTTAAAGGCTTGGGTGATTGTAGAATGCAGGTAGTCTACTGCTGGTGTTTCAAGATCTTGGAGGGGATCCAACTCCGAGGTTCGAGGGTGACTGCCATACAAAAGAAAAAACAGTGTTTTCCCAGTTCCCGAATGGACAGAGTTATTGTAGGCATATTCGGCTATCCAAAGGATGTCTTTCCAAGTTTTTTCCGTTTGTTGCAGCATGCAGCGTAAATACTGTTCCAGAGTTTGATTGGTCCTCTCGGTTTGTCCGTCGGTCTGAGGGTGGTGACTGGTCGATAGTCTCACATCAATTTGAGCCGACCGACAGCAACTTCGCCAAAAATGAGAAATAAATTGACTACCTCGATTCGAAATTAGAACCGAAGGAAAACCGTGCAGTCGGACGATGTTTTCGAGAAATTCTCGGGCCAGAGTTGCTGCTGTTGGCAAGCCTTTGAGCGGAATGAAATGCGCCATCTTGGAGAATAAGTCCACGATTACTAGAATCGTATTGTATCCGGAGCATGGAGGCAGATCGGTGATGAAGTCCATAGAAAGCGTATGCCAAGGGTGAGGTGGGATGTCAATAGGGCGTAAGAGGCCTGCTGGTCTTTCCTTTTGACTCTTGTTTTGGGCGCATACTCCACAGGACATTATAAAGTCTCTGATATCTTTTTTCCAAGACGGCCACCAGAAGTAGCACTTGATCTTTTCTGAGGTCTTGGCCATAACGGGATGTCCTTCCATTAAAGAATCGTGATAACAAGAGATTACTTTTTTCTGTAAATCTGTGCTGGGTAGGTATAATCGTTCTTGGAAATACAATAAGGTGTCCTTTATTGCAAAGTCCTTTCCCTGCAGATGCCAATTCTGTATGTCTGCTGGAGTTACAAGTTGCCTGGCTTTATCCTTAACTTCCTCTATGGATTCTGTGGCGATTACACCCAGAATTCTTTGTTTGGGAATGATTGGTACAGGTTTAGGGTTGATCAAGTGTTCTTCCACTCCCATCCGAGAAAGGGCATCAGCTTTACCGTTCTTTGTACCAGGTCGATAGGTAATTATGAAGTCAAACTCGGCAAAGAATAATGCCCAACGGAGTTGTCTAGAGGATTGGGCTTTTGCGGTTTTCAAATATTGCAGGTTTCGGTGATCCGTAATCACAGTAACGGTGTGTCGGGCCCCCAGCAGATAATGCCGCCAAGCCTTAAAGGCAGACTTGATAGCCAGAAGTTCCTTGTCAGTAATCGTGTAATTGATTTCAGGAGGCGAGAATTTGCGGGACCAAAATGCCACGGGATGCAACTGATTGGTTACCGGGTCCTTTTGTGATAGAACTGCCCCCATGGCAAGGCTTGAAGCATCAGTTTCCACGATGTAGGGGAGTTCGGGGCGAGGGTGTTTTAAGATTGGTGCAGAGATAAATATAGTCTTCAAATCCTGGAAAGCTTGTTCCGCCTCGGTAGACCATTCAAAACGTTTGTTTTTCTTTAACAAGGCAGTGATGGGCTGGACTATTCGAGAGAATTCGGGGATAAACCTGCGGTAAAAGTTAGCGAAGCCTAACATGCTTTGCACACCTTTTACGGAGGATGGTGATGGCCATTTGAGAACTGCATCGACCTTCTTTGAATCCATACGCACTCCGCCAGGTGATAATATGAATCCCAAGAATTCAACTTCAGTCACGTTGAAAACACATTTTTCCAACTTAGCGAAAAGTTTGTGTTGACGCAATCTTTCGAGGACCATTTTCACGTGTTTCCGATGTTCAGATTCCGATGAAGAATAAACGAGGATGTCGTCAATGTAAACAACAACACACACATCTATGAGCTCTCTGAGGACATCGTTCATAAAATATTGAAAGGCGGCCGGGGCATTGCAAAGTCCGAAGGGCATGACCTGATATTCAAATAGCCCATACTTGGTGCGGAAGGCCGTCTTCCATTCATCGCCCTCTTTTACTCGTACCAAGTGGTAAGCTCCTCTAAGATCCAGCTTTGTATATATGCATGCTTTTCTGACTTGGTCCAGGAGTTCAGGGATCAAAGGTAACGGATATCTATTCTTAACGGTGATCTGGTTCAGGGAGCGATAATCTATACAAGTTCTAAGGTCTCCTTCCTTTTTTGGAACGAAGAACAAAGCTGAAGAAGCAGGGGACTTGGAAGGACGAATAAACCCATTTGCCAGGTATTGATCCAGGTATTGTCGAAGGTGAAGGTTCTCAGGCTCGGTGAGGGCATACATTCTACTACAAGGAGGAGTAGATCCAGGTATCAGGTCTATCTGGCAGTCATAAGACCTGTGAGGAGGTAGAGAGTTAGCCTGATCCTTCCGGAAAACATCTTGGTATTCTAGGTATTCGGGAGGTAACTGGGGAGTCTCTGAAGAAATTGCTGCCAGTGCAACACCAGGTGGAGGGTGACAAGTAGAGACACATTCTGGAAACTGGACCGTTCTTGCTCGCCAATCGATCAGAGGATTGTGTTTCTCTAACCAAGGTATTCCTAGAATAATCTGAAACTGAGGGGCCTTGATCACATCGAACACGATCTTCTCATGGTGTCCATCTTGACTTACTAGCGTCACCTCTTGAGTGGTATGCGTTACTGGCCCGGAGGCTATCTCCGTACCATCCACCGTAGTAATGACGTCCTTTACAGCCTTGGGACAAAGAGTTAGATTCATCCTCAAAACCATTTCATGATCCACATAATTGCCGATGGCACCGCTGTCGACGTAAGCTTCAATTGCATGTAATCGATCTGGATTATCAGGGCTAATGAGGACCATAGGTATCACGAAATGCGAGGTCACGGAACTGGTTTTCACGCTCGGCAAGAGGACCTCTATTCTTGTCGGGCGAGGTCGTTTCCCTTCTCAGAGTTTGTAACTTTGGTAACTGCAGCTCCTACTGCCTTCTTGGCAGGTTTCACCGGACAGTCTCGAAGAAAGTGCCCTAAGTTTCCGCAATAGAGGCATAATTGCAACTGTTTTCTCCTTTCCCGCTCCTTTTGTGTTAGAGGACCTTTCAGACCCCCTATTTGCATGGGTTCCCCGGAGTCTACTCCTTTGGAAGGAGTTGGCGGTTTGGAAAATACTCGAGCATCAAACTTGGAACGATCGGCCTTCCTGTTCTGCAGTCTGTGATCTATTTGAACGACTAAATCTATATAGTCCGAACAATCTTGTGGGGGATTCACTACTTGGGCTAACACATCTTTGAGCTCTCCACGTAGACCTCTATAAAACAGCGTAATCCTTTTGTCCTCAGGCCATTGAGTTTCCACTATCAGTCTGTTGAAAGACGCAATATAAGCCAAAAGGTCTTGATTACCTTGTCGCAACGAAAGAAGCTCATTGTCCAAGGCCTGCCCCTGTGAATGTCTTGCAAACAGTTTTTCCATACTGAGCTGAAAAGCTTGAAAATCATGGAGGACCGGATCATCTTGATTTACTAGAGGGATCGACCAGTCTGCCGCATTGCCACTAAGGTACGAAAGCACGAAAGCTACTTTAGCTTGATCAGTTGGAAAGGCTGCTGGCCGGCATAAGAAATGCAACCGGCACTGATTGATAAATACTGCAAACTTCTTTGGGTCACCAGAAAATCGTTCGGGCGGAGCCAGAGGTACATTCCCAGGTAGGTTGATCTGCACTGGATTCATAGAGGATGTAGAAGGAAGATTTCCCCCAGATGCGGGTAACGGGGTCTGTCCGGCTTGTGACTGTAGCAATTGTCTAGCGAGATCATCTGTTCGCTCCTTGGAAATAATCAGTTCCCTTCTTAGAGCGTTCGTTTCCTGACGGGCTGCATGCACTTCTGCCCTTAGTTCCCCAAGTAACTGGGCTTGCTGGTCGGTATCCGAGGTTTCCATAGCGCCTGGACGGGAGTTTTGTGGTAGTCTTTGCGTTCTGTAATGCTCACCTGATTCCCGTAGAGGCGCCGGTCTTGACTGGGCGTATACCGTATCTTCAAAGGTGATGTGTAACACACAGCTGGCTCTTTGGGCTGGACCTCTGTGCACTGTATGTCTGACTCGAAGGGTAAGATGTCTGCAGATAGAAAATATGGGATTAAGGAACTGGGTTATTGAATGTCTCTCTCTTCTTCCCTTTCTCTTCTCCTGTAGAATCCCAAAGGTTAACGCTCACACCTTAGGTAAGTGAACGCCGTGCTCTCCATCTGTCTCGGGGCAGGGTGCTGTAACCAGTTTCTTCACTGGATAAGGGGAGCAGGCCTCTTGACTTCAGAGGACTGCTGTCCGTCGTTTACTGCACGAACGGTAAGTTTCGAGTAATCCTAATGTCTTTAAAGTCTTTAGTAATGATGTCTCTTGTTTTGCAGGGTTCCGGCGATGGCGGATGACGGGCTGAAGTGAGTTGAAGATGGAGCCCGTGTGATGAATAGAAGCGCCTGGAAGCACGTAAGTAAGCGCTTGTTGCCTGCTTCACGATGCGCTCTAACTGTCTTTTTATTTTGCAGGTACAAGTTCGGAGCGGCTGCAGGGTGCCGGAATACCCACTGGGTTAGATGTGGAAAGGAGTAATGGCACGCGAGTATTAAAGTTCTGCAATGTCTTTAAACGCACCTTGTTTTGTCTTTCAGATGCGGGATGCAGCGCCGAAGGCCTCCGGAGCATGCGAAGAGTTGGTAAGCTTTTGTCTTTCAGATGCCGGAATGCAGTGTGAAGACTTCCGGAGCGCACGAAGAGTAGGTAAGCCTTTGTCTTTCAGATGCCGGAATGCAGCGCGAGGCGTTGGTGACAGCCGATGGACCAGGTAAGTGAAGAGCTGTCGCTGAAGACCGTAATGCTAACCTGTTCTTTCTTGTCTTTATAGGTGTTGCTGAAGACTGGATTCAGGATGGTAAGCCTTTTTCCTTAGGCCCAGGATCAGATGCAGAAGACACGATGAGCGTTCTGCTGCAGAGGATGCAGAATAACGCAAAGCAAGATTCATCCATCGGGTGTGGTTTAAATAGCCTCTTGTAGTGCTTAGGTGTCTCCTTCCACAGCCACGCCTAGGTAAGAAAAGAGTTCCTGCTTTCCAGAAGAGTTCCAGTGTTCTGAATCTAGGGAGTGGCTCCTGCCCCACCCAACAGGAAAAGTAGTTCCAAACAGAAGAGGATCAGAGGCTCAACTGGCAGGCAAGTAAGCAGCATGGTCTGCTGCAGGTAAGTCCACCCAAGTATTATGAGCCCGACGCTTCCAGCGCTGGGACTGGGCATATTTATGAGCCTGGTGCCACTGGCGCCAGGACTGGGTCCAAAAGGTCCCAATTGGGACTGGTTGGTACTCGGAACCTGGGTTATGGATCTGCTTCCAAGGGAGTTGGGAAAACCCTGACCTTTTGGAAGCAGAGATCATGACACATAAGGAACTCCCACCACTGGGAGTGGCTCCACTCTTGCCAGAGGTTTGGCAAGTGTGGCAGCTCCTGCAGAATGTGTCAACTTCTGAACCCATCTTAGGCCAGTAGAAGTAAAGAGAGAGCCTTTCCTTGGTGGTCTAAAAAATTAGGTGTCTAGCCAAAGGTATCTCGTGGGCTAACTGCAGAAACTGGAGTCGGTTCACTAGAGGTACTACAAGTCTTTTGCAGTCTCCAGGGGTTGACTCAGTTGGTTCACTGTAGAAGAGGCCATCTTCCCAGTGCAACCTATACTTTCCAGGCTCAGTCCCATTGAGCTGAGAAGCTGCCTGTAGGCGAAGACCTTCAAGAGTAGGACACTCTCTTTGTCCTCTGCGGAAATCTGCCCTGCTGGGTCCACCTTCTGCCAGTAAAGAATGCAGCTCGGGATGATCAACAGGGTCAAGACCTCCAACCAGAGTAAGATCTTCTTCTAGATCTGATTCCTCAGTATCTAGTTGCACCATACAGGGTTGAACCTCACACTCAGCCTCAGCTGGTGGAGGAGTCACTGATGTGACTTTGGACAGTCTTGGAGATGTCCTTCTGGGCACAGGAGTGCTTGCTGGTTTCTTGCTGGCAGACTTGGGCTTCCCCTTGGTCTCTTTCTGTCCTGCAATAGCAGTAAGTAAGTTCTGTGGACTTGGGTTTCCTCTCTCATGTCCCCAGGAGAGCCTCTCAAGGTTCTCTCCCTTGCAGACCTTGTGAGCTCCTGCTTCCTTCTGTTGGGGGGCCTGGGGGTACTAGACACAACTCCAAGAGTTTTAAGGTCATTACCCAGCAGGACCCTCCCAGGTACGTTATTTTGCACACTTACAGGTATCCTGACAGTCATGTCATTACACTGGATGAGAGCTGGTAACTGGGGAACCATTTGCACAGGGCCTCCAGCTAACTTGGTTAGGTGTTTGGGTGACTTAGCAACATCCTCCATCTAAGCTGAGGGGAGCAGACATCAAAAATAGACTCCAACATTACAAGATTCCTCAAACCTTCATAAGAGTTTACTTTGTAACCCTTAAGCCAACCATCTAAGTTTTTCAAACATTCACACACCCAGGTAGCCCAAGGGGTACCATCATGCTTTTTGAGGGTCCTAAATCTCTTAAGGTACTGGGAAGGGGTCTTCCCAAATCTAGCTATTAATGCTAGCTTCACACACTCATAATCCTGTTTATCCTCCTCCCCCAACTCCATTACAGCATCACTTGCAACAGGGGGAAGCCTAGAGAAAAGCCACGGAATCAACCGATTCCCTGAGATACCTTGAATCCCATGATTGTACTCAAACATTGCTAACCAATCCAAAACATCAAGTTTAGTCTCATACATACCAATCATTTCCTTTGGCATACAGGGTCTCTTAGGGCTGGCAGACCTAGAAGACTCTGGGAGAGAAGCATTTTCTACAGACAATTTCTTCATTTCTAGTTCATGGTTCAGCTCCATTTCTCTGAGCCTTAAGTCTTGATGTTTCATGGCAGTTTGTGCATCAATATGTTTCACTTCTAACTCAAGTCTCATTTTCTCTAGTGCAATAAACTCAGGAGTAAGTGTAGGACCTGTGGGGGTCGCTTTGGACAGAGGTTGTGGTTGCTGAGCAGGCAAGGGGTTGGTAGGAACTCGTAACAAAGGGTTATCTACTTCTCCTCCAACACTCTCAGAATCAGAAACATCAGTATCCACATTTGCTGGAGGGGTAGGCCCTTCTGACCCACTCTCCAGACTTTGTTTTCCCAAAAACCTAGCAACCAGTTCAGATTTGTTTCCCTTACCAGAGAGACTCCTCTCCCTACACATGGTTCTCAGAACCTCAGCAGTTTGAGAGACACTCTTCAGTGTAGCTTTCCATATTTGACATGATTTCTTAGTTAATAGAATTGGTGGTGTTTAACCTTGTGGTAAGTTGACTCAGAGCATCAGCAGCACTCTACGTGTAACCACTCTACATCCAAATCCTCACCGCTGTACACCAGTGTTAGGCAGAATCCTGTGCAGTGCCCTTACGGACCACTGCACACAATTAAGATTACAAGTGGTAATACAAGTTCAACTATGGTACAAGCCTGTACTACACTGTTAGTGGTAGCAGTAGCAGAGCAGCCAGACTTATCTCAAGAGTAAATGAGCAGTAGCAGAGATTACACAAAGGACCACCATTTCTGAGACTCAAGCAACCACTGACTGAAGGTTTCAGGTAAAAACTATAAGTACATTTATTTTTAAAAAATCTGTTAGAAAACACTTCACTTCTATCAATTTGAAACCACACGTAAATTATTATTATTTTTTTAATTATTTGTTTTGGTTTATTTATAAACCTTTACAAAATCGAACATTGTTTAATACTTTTACAAATACACATATTAAAATGAAGACAATTGTGAATGTCATTATTCAGTACAGAATACCAGAACATAAAAATAAATTGTGCAACTTAATCTCGGCCATGCAAAAGCCTAACACAGTTTCAAATTAAATTTATCCCAATAATTTCCAGATAAATTAGACATCCTAAAAACATACTTAAAATCCCCTAACATAAAACAAGTATAAGAAAATCGCACTCCTTAATTACCTTAGCACAAGTCACACACATTTCGCAAAAAAGGTGGTCACCCGAATTTTTAATCTAGTGGAATTGTCATGAAGCATTCTTTGCCATATGAAGGCTCTGTCTACATCATCAGTTGAATTTACAAATTGAGCAAAATACCTTAGTCTTTGGGACTTAAGTCCTGAACAAACCAACAAAATATGTTGTAGGGTTTCCACTTCTCCCTCTTTTTTACAGAATCTGCACCAAGACCAGTCATCTGAATTGCATTGTCTGATACTTTTGATTTGATTAGTTTGCAAAATGTTAAATGGAAAACGCATGTAATCGTTACACATGCGTTTACTAGGATATTGGGTCAGGTATCCTTCCATGACTGGAAACCATTTCCATGTTGAACATGCATATTTATATAGTTTAGATTCCAAAATGTTAAGCTTAGTTTTCTGCCAGTCAAAGCCCATAAGGCTGGCTTTGATCTTTCCTGGTTTATTACACAGTGTAGTAACTGACATACCTAATGACACTAAGCAATACATTGTCTCCACATGAAGTTTGTGTATAAAAGGATTGGTCGATTCAAGATAAGCGCCTGCATTTAGAGTGTCATCCGACGCTGTTTTACATTTTTTCCAAAGACATTATTTTCCATGTAGCATATGTAGCGAGCGATTGTAGACCCAATTAATATTTTATCAATTCTAATGGTATGCATTTGGGCAAAAAAAACATAACAGTTCTCCAGATTTTACCTTCTCTGTAGTTCAAGTAATCATGCAGTTCGTTCGAGACCAATTCCATACCATACATCAAACGAGGTATAATTTTTTTAATGCAAAATTCCCTTAAGGGGACCATTGAAAATGTCAAATTTCGTGTCAATGGCACGCATCTGTCTAATGGCAATTTCAGATTTTAATTTGAGCTGGCTTTTTATCAGTGTATTGGAACCAACTCCAGAAAAATAGAAACTCAAGTATTTAAATGTGGATTGGGCTTTAATCGTCTTATCTCCACAAAACTAAGAAAAGGCATTTTCTTTCCTGTTACATCTGCCACAACGCAGGATAACTGTCTTTGATGGATTGATTTTTAGTTGTAGATTAGATATAAACATTTCAAATGCTTTTAATAGTCCTTGAAGACCAATCTTAGTGTTATCCATCAAAAGAAAGTCGTCCGCATAGGCCAACCATGACAGGCACACATTGTTCAACTTAGGATAAACCAAACCTTTACTACTCAGGGCCTTGTTTGCACCGCTCACATATAGATTAAAAACTGTGGGTGCCAGCATACATCCTTGTCGTAGTCGATTCGGAATAATATGTTCCTTAGACAATAAACCCTCAGAGTTTAAACGCACCATCACCCTTGTGTCAGTGTATTAGGGGTGTCACAGTGTTAGTTTTTTGATGGTACAATAACCTTCTTGCCAAATGACGGTATATCATGGTTATCGCGGTATAGTAGGAGGAGTTAACTAATTTTAACAAATATTTTCTAAAAGGTCATAAATTGTCAGATTTATCATCACAAACAAAGCCAGGGCCAGAATTGGGCTTTTCAACATACTTTCCACTGAAATGCGACCCCTTGCTTCCACCAAACACAAACACACGTGTGGAGAGGAGGAGGGGGGGAGCCCTGCTGCGACTGGCAAAGCAAACTGAATAGCGTTTCTTAAGTGGTTATTTAGGCTTTTAGCTCCCCCACTGGCTACTGGTGAAGATGAACATGTTGCCATCTTGATAACCTACATGCCACAGATCAATGGAGTTTGATGGTAGTATATGTTCCCTCTCCCTCTCTCCCTCTAGTTTACTTCCGGGCCAAAAGGTGTTCAGTAATCACAGACATGTTACCCTTTGGTATGGCAGCAGGGAATACCCACATAGATTAGTACATTTCGCAGTGTGACTTATTATATGTAAATTCAATGATGGAACCAGGGACATCCCCCATCTTCATATGTTTAGAAAACATTATCCAATATAAATATATAAACCCCAAAGCCGCCAACCCAAAGTCCCGGGAGGATTGCTCAGCGGCAACGTGCGTGCCTTGGAAGCAAGACGGCACGAAGCAACACAGGTTCCATTTCCCTGGGTCAGCGCTTAGAAACCTCTAGGTGTTTAAGCGTGTTATAAATACACAAATTACACAACTAAATAAACAATTTCTTTAACACCGCCTGGATGCCCGCAGGCTGTGTGAGCGCTTTAAAAAAAAAGTAAACCCTTTTCCTTCTTGGCACTGTATTTATTCTTCCTATTGCTAACATATTGATTTTGTGTCAGGCACGTGTGGTTTATGGAATGGCATTAAAAACTGCTGAAACTACTTGGCAGACGGCACATCCAACAGTGCAAGACCAAGACTGTGCAGCACTTGCTAACTGCAGCCTTTCCAAATCAGATTGAAAAGCACACTTAACGGTATACCGGTATAAACAATGTGACGGTTATTATTGTTCAATTAAGTGGTTCACGGTATCTTTAACGGTATACCGTAATACCGTTACATCCCTACAGTGTATAAAGCAATAATGATGTCCAGTAGATGTAATGGAATTTCAAGATCTTTTAACCTCTGCTATAGATGTTTCCTATCAACCAAATCAATGGCAGAGCTTAGGTCCATCGAGGCAACAAAGAGGGGTATTTTGCCTATTATCATAGACTTGGCTATTAAGGATTTTAATATTAGCCCCCCACAGTCAGTTCCAATATTTTTTTTAATCCTATTTGTTTAGGATCTGGGATAGATTTTTCACTAATCCATTCTTGTAATTCCGATAAGACAAGGGAACAGAATATTTTAGACTCTGGGTCAGCAATCGCGATCGGTCTGTAACTGGATGGACACAGACGAGAACCCTTCTTAAAAACCGGGATCACGATTGAAACTTTCCATGATTGTGGAATACATTTGTGTAATAAAATATTTCCATAAAGTATATACAATACATTGGCCCAAATAACTGGGTTGAGTTTCAATAATTTATAAGAAACATTGTTAAGGCCAGTTGCACCCGAGTTTTTTGATTTGTTTATAAGAGTGATTATGTCCTCCACAGTAAATTGCAATAACCATTCTTGTCTGTGTATTATCGTAAAGCTTTCTGTTCTTTTGTTGTCAGTATATAATTTGGAGAAGTGACCCAACCATGTATCTTCTAAGATTACATTCAGAACAGCGTCTTTCTGAGGTCTTTCCAGATCGTTGATTAGGTTACAGAAATTCTTACAGTTGTGACCACGGAGAGATTTCAACATAGCTTCCCCATCGTGCTGTGAGCGGCTTCCTCTATGATGGATTACCCAATTTGTATAGCTTTCTTTAATTTTTTTCCTCTCAATCAAGGCAAAAGAGTAAGACAGTCCTGCCTTTTTTTTAGATGTCTAAGCTCTTTCCTATAAATGATCTTACGTTCATGAACGAACAACAATATCCATGATATGTCTATAGCTGTTAATTGAGTTGGTGTTCGTATGTGAATTTGCCAGCAGATTAGTTATAGAAGATTTAATGTAGTTGGTAAAATATGTAGCTGAATAACACTCAGCACGTTTGTAATTCAACATATCGTCGTAGTCTTTAACCATAGTGGCAGTAAATTTGGCATTTTGTCTATGGCACCATTTAATTCTATTCCCTCTGACATTAACCCCCAAATTGTGTGTGTATAACTTCACAGTTGGTTTAATGTAGTTGACTGTCATTTCGAAAGTAAGGAAACAGTGGTCACTGCTACCAGAATCGTTAACTTCAAACTTACACAATGCTTTAGACAAAGCAGCTGATAGAAAAACGTAATCTATAATAGATTCTAAACCTCTGGCCTTCCACGTGTAATGATCATTGTATAGAAGATCCAATCCCCAAGTCTCTGCAAAGTGAATCCACAGTCTCCCCCGTAGATTAGAGTTACCCCCCCACTCTGACTTGTGCACCTGATTTAGCAAGAGCAACATCCATCCCCAGATAACCAGTCACAATAACAATTTGTGTCCCCAGCAATTATAATCTGGCCTCCCTGGTTTCTTTGTAACCAGAATTCCGTTATAAATCCCAAATTTGCTAATTCCGTCTCAAGTTGAAGGTCAGTTAGTTCACTGGGATTCCAGTACACGTTAATAATGAGCACCGAAACACAGTCAATACTCCCCCCCCCAACTTAAAGGAAACCACAAGAAAGTGGTGGGAACAAAACCATTCCCCAGTTTTTGTAACTTTGTTGGCTTGTTTAACAGCTATGATCAGACCCCACTTCGGATGTCCCTTATTTGTACCATATGCATAAACCGAGGCAACGTCAAAGCCATCCCAACACAACTGAGCTCTGGACCAGGTCTCCTGTAAGAGAATAAAATCAAACTGAGCCAGATAGCTCATACGTTTTTCATTATGCAAAAGGTTGAGACAGCCTCTCGAGTTCCAGCTCACACATTTTAAATTGTGGCAGGAGCTAGAGAGGCTTACTCAGCTGCTTGAGTTTGTCGATTGATTCCCTTAATGACAATGCCAGCCATCTCCAATCCTGTTTGTTCAAGTCTGGTTCTGCCTTAGAGATATCTTTGCCTAGTTTTGCTCTTGATATCCCCCATCATATGACACTGGCTTGTGTATCGATCTTAGTGGAGGTTGCACATTAGATCTGTATTCGTATATATCAAAGCCACAAACTTGTAGTTGTTCTGCCTCTTTTAGAAGCATCGACCTGACCAACGGTGAAGGAATAACAAGGCGCACATAATCATAATCAAACCTTAGGTAATCATACCTAAATCTGTGGATAAAATCCACCAGTTTAATATCAGATGAAGTAATTAGGGTGAGCTCAGGGATGGTCGCCAGTAGTGATAACATGTATGGTCTATTCAAGGATACATGTCCCTTATCCCAGGCATCTCTGGAATAGCCGGTTGTCTTAAATCAGTATCCTGATTACCAGGGGCCTGATACTCATTGGCGAACTCACACTCATTAGGCTTAGCACCAAGAACAACCTTTCCAGGCCCTACTGGAGTAGTCCCGGTACTTGTAAAAGGTATACATTCTTGAGTCATCCTTGATTGTTATAGAACATCAAAAGTGTTCCCAAGTACAGAGGAAAGATCTTCCCTAAGCACCTTAAGGATCAGTTGCCGTAGTTCATTAGCATTCGTATCATTCTTTGTGACCTTCAGGCCCACATCAGCCTCACAATTGGCCTTCAGTGGGGGTGTAACCTCATTCTCAAAAGTATTAGATCCAGTTTCAGTGTCATACTGCTTATTAGTCTTTGGCACTCTTTTGTCTCTTTTACATTCAGCATTACCCAAACCAAAGTTCACAGTAGTTACATCAGGTTTATACCCTTGTGCCCCTGATGTAGCAGTTTTCGCAGTGTCAACCGATTTCCCTTCAGTCATGACACAGGTGTCTCTGCCTTCCCTAAGTACGTTTTGCCCCCAAACAGAATCGAGATTTGAGGTCATACTATTAGTACCTAACATGGGCGCAGTTTTAAAGATTACAAACATTCCATCTCCTTTCTTCTTCATAGCATCATTCAGGGAATCCTCGCCCTCAGTGAACAGATCTTGTACAATTACTTCATTTCTTGTTTTGTGATTCACCAAATTACCCTTCACAGTGTAATCATTGGTGGGCAGTACATCTTTATGTACAGGGACAGAGGGTTCACCCTCCTCGTCTATCATTATCTGTCTCGGTTCAACATCCCTCAGGAATTTCCTTGAGGTTTTCTTAAGAGCAGCAATGGTTTTATTATTTTTTTTCCTTAGTTTAGCCATTTTCTTTCCCTGCCTTTTGGAAAGTTTTACCTCAAAGTCATCGCTAATAGGACACTCTAAAGAGACATTCCCATCAGTGACAACCCTTGGATTATCCTCAAACTGACCTTCATTCATAACAGTATCTTTTAAATAAATTCCCCCATCCGTTTCCTGAGTTGATGAAATTGTAATAATCTCATCCTTTGAGGAGATATTGTTAGGTCGAGTACTTGATTGATCCACTTTACTGACTTTCTCATTTGACATAGCTTCAGACTTCAAAGCCTGAACAAGAGACTCAGTAAATCTCAGGGGTAATTTGTCTACCTCTTTGGCCAAGCTCAGTAAGGCTGCTGTCTATTTTCTTGATTCCGACAGCAGCAGTCTATTGAATATGCTCATCATAGCAGAAAAGTCTTACCCCACAACAGGTTGGATTAGATAATTCATATTCCCCACATTACAGGCCATTGGGTTATTTTCGTCCAATGGCATGGTAAATGGGAAATCTGAAAGGTTCTCATAGCAGAAACTACTTGATTTGGATACTTCGACCATGGCCAAAGCATCTCCCTTAACAGGTATTTTTTCTTTTGCTAAGGTGGAATCAGGTGAGTCTAAGTCAACAAAAAGTGGCTGTGATGGATCAATTTGATCCTCAATGGTTTTACAATCAGGGGAACATTCTTGCGCACATTGTAGGAGGGCTTTACCTCATCATTCACATTAGGTAATGGAAGAGCTGCAGCCCGTGCAAGACTAGCATGTCTCGTACTGACAGCAGTAAAAAAGTCGGCCCCAGCATCTTTCCTCATGGCTGGGAGTTTGTTTTTTTCCGCATGATTATCTGATAAGACCCTTTTGTGCCACTCAAGCCTAAAGCAGAATTATTAGGAGAAACAGTACTATAGCACACTTACTGAGTAAGAAGATCCAAAAAGTACTCCTACCCCGACCCCCGCCAGCCGAACAGCCTAAAAGCGTACACTTTTGTACACTTCCGGTTGCGTGTGCAGGATGCGCATGCACCGAGTGTTGAAGTGACGCTGGGCCAATCACAGGCTGCAAGCTGGTTGCCAATCACAAGTTGCAGGGGCGTGACAGCAGGCGGGTCTAGGGAAAAGAACAGGAGATATTGGAGGTGTTGCACAATAAGGAACACTGGGGGAAACAGAAAACAAAACGGCGCGCAACCTAAAGGTAGTGCGCACCTAAACGTGAATAAATTACTTGAGTCACTGAGTCCCCAAATCCACGTGTTTCTGCGGCCGCACGGCTTCTCCTTGCCGACTCGTGCTTCTTAAGAAGTCAAAGTCACAGTATGCAGGTTTCATAGGCGAGCCCCATAGTCAATTCCAGTTAGGCGACACAAAGTAGCAGTGTAAAGCAGTCGGGAACAGCCTAACAGCGTACACTTTCGTACACCTCCGCATGCGCGCGCAGGATGCGCGTGCACCGGAGTGTTGAAGTGACTCTGGGCCAATCACAGGCTGCAAGCTGGTTGCCAATCACAAGTTGCAGGGGGGTAGCAGCAGGCGGGTTTGAGTCACTGAGTCCCCAAATCCACGTGTTTCTGCGGCGGCACGACTTCTCCTTTCCGACTCGTGCTTCTTAAGAAGTCAAAGTCACTGTATGCAGGTTTCATAGGTGAGCTCCATAGTCAATTCCAGGTAGGTGACACAAAGTAGCAGTGTAAAGCAGTCGGGAACAGCCTAACAGCGTACACTTTCGTACACTTCGGATGCGTAAAATACACTACTACACTACCAATTCCACTTGTGCCAGTAAATTCAAGGTAAGTACATTAGGATTTGACAGACCGGTGTTGCGATACGAACGCTTACCCGCAAATAGAAATGTTCACAAAGTTAAAACACACTTTGTACTTTAGAATTTCTAACAAGGGAAAAAGTGGATAAAAATTACAGGCAATACTTTTTCAAGGCAAGGAGACTCGAGGACTTATTCAAAGATACAGATTAAAGTCAATAGGCCTGCGCCAGTGTCAATGTAGCAGATGCTCAGTTGCCGAGAATCACACGTTGAACAGTTCGAGATTCGAGATGCCAAGAGTTCGTAAAGATTGTCAAATGGAAGGAAAAGTTATAAGAAGGAGGGAAGAAAGAACACATCTTCGTGGAGGAAAAGGGTTCACCCCGATTCCGGCTGGTCAGACAGAGAGAATGACCAATTGTGCACGGTACCTTATTCCGTTGGAGAAAAGCTGGTGCCACGGCAGTTGTTCCTGGTAGTTCCTGCAGACTCACGGTTCCTGCGGCTTCAGTCGTGGGGACAAGAAGGAGGATGTCTGTGTTAGGGAGAATTCTCTGTTTATGCTGAATTTCCTAACCTAGTGAGTCCCCCAGCAGCTTTGCTGGATTTCTGGAGTTTGTTTTTTTCCATCCTGCCAAGAGTGAGACTCTTTTTTTCCCACTCTTGGACATGAATGTGTGTAATTCCTTTGAATGTCAATGTGTTCTATGGGGTCTTTTACTCCATAGGGTCTCATATGTTTTTCTATGTGTGTTACACCGCACCCTACGTGCCGTAACACTGGGGCGTCCTAGCGGACCTCCATCATAGACTCCATACCCGGGGACTGACTACTGTCTCCCCGGGCATGTAAAGTCACCATTGGATTTACTAGACCTAAATTTACTAACAGAACTAGTACAAACCATCCTATTGTGGACGTACTAGTAGGGGTAACTCGATTACTCCTGGGTCTGTTATTCAAGGGGGCACTGTCCCGTCCCCCCTCGTCGAGTTTTGGCTGGTGGCAGTGGAAACTACTTGTTATATTCGACCCCGAATATAACCCTATGGGATTCTTCCCATTGTTGGAGATTGATACTGTTTCTCGTTAATCTCTAACATACCTCCGGTCTACTTATCTTAAATAAGTCTATCGGATGCTATTTTCTGCCAGAACTCGGCTTTTTAAAATGGCGTTTGTGTTCGTCTCTGTGACTCCTAAACCAAAGGTTGAGCCCTTTGTTCCACTTTTGGCGGGCTTCTGTACAGAGACCCTCCAAAGTGGTGCCATCCTGTCTGGGTTACCACAGGGGTGTGGGAGGGGGTTTAGGCACCCTGGACCGAGTTGCCTTGCCAACTCCGGTCGCACTCTGGTGTGATTGGCCCAAGTGGTGAGCCTCCCCGCTCACCACTTAGCGTGTTTTGAGTGACAGCTAGGCTGAATGAATGGGGGTTTTCTGCATAAAAGCAGGGCTTTTGGGACTGGATCTTCAGAAGTCGCCACAGGACCTAAGAATCCGACGAGGGTAAAGCTGAGCCGACCTGCAATGACGACACCTCCGGTGGAGCCCTGCTGAACCGACTCACCACTTCCTGACGACAGAGGAGATCTCCCTGCCGGAGAGTCTCTTCCCCTGACTGGTGGGAACAACCAGTCCCCTTTGCTTTTTCTTCGCCTCAGGACGCAGTGGTCGAATTGCCCGTGCAGAGCACATCGGCAACCGGATAGCCACTACCCCTGTACCGCGACCAAAAGGTGGTGCCTTGTGACGGAGAACTCCGCGGATGGTCTCTTCCCTGGTGGTGCAACGATCTTCAATTTTCCTTTGACGACGAGATCATCTCTTCTCTTGGCAAAGACTGGACGTGCATCCACCACCAAGAACAACTGCCCCCGCCAGAGCTGTCTCTCCACAATCAAGGTACTGTGTCCGCCTGGCTTCCCTTGTTGCCGGTTAGAGTGAGGTGTCTTAATCCTCGCCTCTCCATAAGATCGCCTCCAAGCTTTCTCTAACGTGTTGTTCTGAACTGGTCCAATCTGCCGATAACAATTTGCTTCAAAGACTTGAACGCATTTCCACTAGGATACTTTTTGGGACATATCGCCTTGCCTCTCTCCGAGTGGGCCTGGCCTCTGAACTTTATGATCTACCGTGGTTCTTGCCTTCTTGCCTTGCATTTGTCCGTAAAGTATTGGAACCGTGTTGACTTCGTAACCTGCTTATTTTCTCGCCCGTCCTAACAAATACTAGAGTGCCTTCTAGGTTGAAGCATACACCTCTGTCTGCAAATAAGTGATGCTGGTAAAAACCTAGACTTGTCGAAATATTGTTAGGGGGATTGATCTTTTTCTTCGTAGAGTGATTGTAATTGAAGTGTTTGCCGTAATAGTGCCAGAGTGTTTTCTATAGATGTGTCGTTATAAATAAATACCGTTATATCTTTACACTGAAGCCTTGTTGCGTGTTTGCTTGTCTTACAGTGTATAATTGCCCTATGTTGTATACTCCACATACTGCCTAACTCTTCTTGAGGGAAGTCTGACTGCTCAGCCACAGCTACCAAGTGAATTTGTGTGGGTCAGACGGCTACCAAGTGGGTTTACTGCCAAACACCTGTAGTCCTAAATCTTTTGCAGTGGTCCCAGAGGGAACTGCACAGGTTTCCGCCTAACACTGGTGTACAGCGGTGGGATTTGTATCGAGTATACAGTTTAGAGTGCTTTTTGACTTTAGGATAACTAACCACAAAGCTTAGCACTAAAAAGCAACTTTCAAAAACATGTCTACTATGGAAGCTTACAGTCAAGAGTCCTTGTCAGGTGAAAATACTGAGAGTTTGCGAGCTCTCTATAGACAAGAGAATCTTCCTGTAAAAGGCAAGAAATTAGAACTAATAGAGAGATTGCTGGCGAACCAAAGTCTGGGTACCGGTTCAGAGGAACCAATCTCGCCAGCAAATGTAGATAACAGTGATGGTGTTGCTCTAAATCAGAATTCTGATGATAGCGATGAAGAGGCTGAAGAGAAAGGAGAGGCTAACGAAACTGTCTCCCCTGCTCCTCTACCTGCCTTACCAGCTGTACCTACGGGGCCCATACCAGGTCCCACATGTAACCCTGCTTATTTTGAACTTGAAAAAATGAAGCTCAAATTAGAATACAAACGGTTCTTGGCTCAATCTGAACGAAACCAAGAGCTCGAGTTCAGACGGATGAATGCCCAGGCTGAGCAGAAGCAAGCTGAGTTAAGACTCAGGGAAATGGAACTTAATCACGAGTTAGAGATGAAAAAGTTGTCTATCGAAAATGCTTCTCTCTCCTCTGGTTCCTCTAGGAGCTCCAGTCCCAAAAGACCCTGGATGCCGAAGGAATTAGTGGCTATGTATGAACCGAGAATGGATGTGTTGGATTGGTTAAAACTGTTGAGTACAATCATGGGCTCCAGGACATCACCGGGAATGATTTACTTCCCTGGTTGTTCTCTAGGCTCCCTCCTGTTGCGACTGATGTGGTAATGGAATTGGGGGAGGCGGATAAGACGGATTATGAAAGTGTGAAACTAGTTTTGATAGCTAGGTTCGGGAAGACCCCTTCCCAGTATCTTAAGAGGTTTAGAACCCTCAAAAAGCATGATGGTACCCCTTGGGCTACCTGGGTGAGTGAAGGGTTGAAAAACTTAGAGGGATGGATTAAGGGTTACAAAGTGAACACTTATGAGGGTATGAAGAATCTTTTTATGTTGGAGTCTATTTATGATGCCTGTTCTCCTGAGCTCAGACAGCACTTGGCTGATTCGAAGGAATTAGATTCCAGGAAACTAGCTAAGGCTGCTGACTTGTGGGTTGCCAACAGGGCTACTCATAAGGATTCTGTGGCAACTCAGAAAAAGGATGAGGGAAAACAGCCTAAAAAAGACTCAAAAGAGAATTCGAATAACTCAAATTCCAAAGAGGGCCCCAAACAAAACCAGAAGGGTAAGCCACCGGGAAAACCACAGCAGAATAGTGTGTCTTCTGGTGCCAAACCGGAAGGAGGCCAGAACAAGCCACCATTCCAGAAAGCATTCGGTAAATGCTTTGTTTGTGGCTCGACTGACCACGTGAAAGGAGATCCCAGATGTAAGGGTAAACCTTCAGGGGTCCAGCTTGTCTCCTTAGCCTTCGCTCCAGAGGAGGAAGTCCAAATGGCAAGTGGAAACTTTCTACTGCTGGCCGACGAACCCATTGGAGTCTCAGCCAGCGTTTCTTTAGTATCTCTGGGGTTGTGGGAACAACAGAATTTAGATGTCTATAATTCTATCCCCGATAATACTAAAGAGTATTATAAGGACAGTGTCCAGGTGAATGGTCAGGAGACTCCTGCCATTAGGGACACTGGGGCCAGCATAACTGTGGTGGATAAATTGTTTTTTCAGGCTGAGGATGTTGCTAAGGCACCCAAACGCCTCACCAAGTTAGCTGGAGGGCCTGTGCAGATGCTTCCCCAATTACCAGTTCTCATCCAGTGTAACGACATGACTGTGAAGATACCTGTCAGCATACAGAGTGAGGTACCAGGACGCGTACTGTTGGGTATCGATTTGAAAACTCTCGGAGTTGTATCGCATACTCCCAGACCTCCTAGTAAACGGTTACAGGAGCTAACCAGACCCGCAAGAGAGAGGACCATGCACGGTACTCTCCAGGAGATGATGAAGAAAGAAATCACTCCTGCTCCACTGGAATTGTCGGCCGCTGTCTCGAAGAAAACAGAAGCGAAAGGGAAACCTAAGACTTCTGCACCAAAACCAGCAGCCAGCATTCCAGTGCAGCCCACATGGACTTCCCCGCGGTTGTCCAAAGTTAAACCCGTAACTCCACCTCCAGCCGAGGCTGAGAGGGAGGTACAACCCTCTGTGGTAGAATTAGACTCTGAGGAAGAGCTAATGGAAGGCCAGGAACTCATTGGAGATCTGGATCCTGTTGACCATCCTGAGCTGCAGTCTTTACTGGCAGAAGGTGGACCCAGCAGGGCAGACTTCAGTAAGAGACAGAGAGAATGTCCAACTCTGGAAGGTCTTCGCCACCAGGCAGAAGCTCAGGCAGAAGGGCAAGAGCCTGGGAAATACAGGTTGCACTGGGAATATGGCCTCTTCTACAGTGAACCGACCGAGTCTGCACCTGGAGACTACAAACGACTTGTAGTACCCCAAGAGAACAGACCACAGTTCTTGCAGTTAGCCCACGAGATTCCTTTGGCTGGTCACTTGAGTTTCAAGAAGACTAAGGAAAGGCTCTCTCTCTACTTCTATTGGCCAAAGATGGGGGCCGAAGTAGAAAAACACTGCAGGAGCTGCCACACCTGCCAGACCTCTGGTAAGGTTGGCTCCAAGAATGTGGCACCTTTAGTGCCTCTCCCAGTTGTGGGAGTCCCGTTTGAGAGAGTAGGGATTGACATTGTTGGTCCCCTTGATCCTCCAACCTCCTCAGGCAACAGGTTTATACTTGTTGTAGTAGACCATGCTACTAGGTATCCTGAGGCAATTCCTATGAGGACTGTTACAGCTCTGGCTGTGGCTAAGGCCCTCCTTGGTATTTTTACTAGGGTCGGGTTTCCTAAGGAAGTAATCTCTGACAGGGGGTCAAACTTTATGTCCCACTACATGAAAGCCATGTGGAAAACCTGTGGAGTTACTTACAAGTTCTCAACAACTTACCACCCACAAACCAATGGGTTGGTAGAACGGTTCAACCGAACCATGAAGAGCATGATAGGTGCTTTAGAAGAACCCCTTAAGCGTAACTGGGACCTTCTACTGCCATGCCTTCTATTTGCTTATAGAGAAGTCCCTCAGGAGGGAGTAGGTTATTCTCCCTTCGAACTTCTCTATGGTCATCCCGTCAGAGGTCCATTGGCCCTGATTAAGGAGGGGTTGGAGAGTGCTCCTTCCCCCAAGCCAGTCAGAGTGACTGACTACGTGATAGGTCTCCGGAGGAGAATGTCGCACATGATGACGGAAGCAAGCGATAACTTGAAAGCTGGACAAGCCTTGGTCAAGCACTGGCACGATCAAAAGGCTAACATGGTTGAGTTCGCTCAAGACCAGCTCGTTCTCGTTATGATCCCCACAAGGCAGAGGGCCTTGCAAGACAAATGAATGGGACCCTTCCGAGTCGTGGGTAAACTCGGAGAGGTCAACTATCTGGTGGACTTGGGCAATCCCAAGGAGGCTCCGACAGTCTTTCACACCAACCGACTCAAGGCGTATGTCTCAAGACCCGATGTAGGAGCATTGCTTCTAGCATCATCCGAGGAAGAAGAAGATAGTGAAGCTCTTCCGGATCTCCTCAGAGGCTTACCTTTGGACGAAAACATTGAAGGAGTAAATCTCTCTTCAAATCTGACACCCGAGCAACAAGAAGAGTGCAAATCTATGTTGAATCAGTTTGCCTCTCTGTTCTCGCTTTCACCAGGCTTGACCCCTTGGGGCCAGCATGACATACTCACTGGTGACTGTCTGCCAGTCAAAAGCAGAGGATACCGAATGTCAGAGAACGTACGAACCCACATCAAAGGTGAGGTCAGCAAGATGCTCGATCTCAGGGTAATAGAGCCCTCTACTAGTCCATGGTCTAGCCCAGTTGTGTTAGTACCAAAGGCCGGATCTAAAGAGCTTAGATTCTGCGTGGATTATAGAGCTCTTAATGCAGTCACCAAGACTGATGCCCACCCTTTGCCAAGAACAGATGAGTTGGTGGATAAACTTGGTGCCGCCAAGTTCCTCAGCACATTTGACTTGACGTCAGGCTATTGGCAAATAGCCCTGACAGACCATGCCAAGGAGAAAACTGCATTTTCTACCCCCGTTGGCTTATACCAGTTTAAGGTAATGCCTTTCGGATTGAAGAATGCACCTGCTACGTTTCAACGGATGGTAAACCAGGTTCTGAAGGGGATGGAGGACTTCTGCATAGCATACTTGGATGACATCGCAGTGTTCAGCAATTCCTGGGAAGAACATGTAACCCACCTGAGAGATGTTTTGCAGGCTCTTGGACGAGCCAATCTGACCATAAAGGCGAGTAAATGCCAAATTGGACAGAGTAAGGTAGTCTATCTTGGACATGAGGTAGGAGGTGGAGAAATAAGGCCTTTGCTCAGTAAGATTGAAGGTGTGCAAAATTGGACAACACCTACTACTCAAACCCAAGTGAGAGCCTTCCTAGGCCTCACTGGGTACTACAGGAATTCCATAGCTTCTCCACTGAATGTCATCTCCTCGCCCAAATTTCCTAAAAAGGTTAGATGGAACGAGGAGTGCAATCAGGCTTTTGAAAACCTGAAAAAGGCTCTTTGCCAAGCCCCAGTACTCAGAGCTCCTGATTACCGCCAACACTTCATTGTGCAGACAGATGCTTCAAATGTAGGAATAGGTGCCGTACTCAGTCAACTGGATGGGAAAGGTAGGGAGCACCCCGTTTGCTTCATCAGCCGCAAGCTGAAGGATCCTGAAACAAGGTGGGCAACAATCGAAAGAGAGTGCTTTGCTATCGTGTGGGCTCTGAAGAAGTTTAGGCCGTACTTGTATGGTTCTACTTTTGTCATTCAGACTGACCACCAACCCTTGAGATGGTTAATGCAAATGAAAGGGGAAAACCCAAAACTATTGAGATGGTCGATCTGCCTGCAAGGCTTTGATTTCACCATTAAGCACAGGTCAGGGTGTCACCACCAAAATGCTGATGGTCTCTCTAGGATGTATGTCATCGACTAGAGGTATGAGATTCATCCAGGAGTGGATTAAATCCTCCTGTCCCTTAGTCTGGTGGGGCGAGTGTTAGGGAGAATTCTCTGTTTATGCTGAATTTCCTAACCTAGTGAGTCCCCCAGCAGCTTTGCTGGATTTCTGGAGTTTGTTTTTTTCCATCCTGCCAAGAGTGAGACTCTTTTTCTCCCACTCTTGGACATGAATGTGTGTAATTCCTTTGAATGTCAATGTGTTCTATGGGCTATGGGGTCTTTTACTCCATAGGGTCTCATATGTTTTTCTATGTGTGTTACACTGCACCCTACGTGCCGTAACACTGGGGCGTCCTAGCGGACCTCCATCATAGACTCCATACCCGGGGACTGACTACTGTCTCCCCGGGCATGTAAAGTCACCATTGGCTTTACTAGACCTAAATTTACTAACAGAACTAGTACAAACCATCCTATTGTGGACGTACTAGTAGGGGTAACTCGATTACTCCTGGGTCTGTTATTCAAGGGGGCACTGTCCCGTCCCCCCTCGTCGAGTTTTGGCTGGTGGCAGTGGAAACTACTTGTTATATTCGACCCCGAATATAACCCTATGGGATTCTTCCCATTGTTGGAGATTGATACTGTTTCTCGTTAATCTCTAACATACCTCTGGTCTACTTATCTTAAATAAGTCTATCGGATGGTATTTTCTGCCAGAACTCGGCTTTTTAAAATGGCGTTTGTGTTCGTCTCTGTGACTCCTAAACCAAAGGTTGAGCCCTTTGTTCCACTTTTGGCGGGCTTCTGTACAGAGACCCTCCAAAGTGGTCCCATTCTGTCTGGGTTACCACAGGGGTGTGGGAGGGGGTTTAGGCACCCTGGACCGAGTTGCCTTGCCAACTCCGGTCGCACTCTGGTGTGATTGGCCCAAGTGGTGAGCCTCCCCGCTCACCATTTAGCGTGTTTTGAGTGACAGCTAGGCTGAATGAATGGTGGTTTTCTGCATAAAAGCAGGGCTTTTGGGACTGGATCTTCAGAAGTCGCCACAGGACCTAAGAATCCGACGAGGGTAAAGCTGAGCCGACCTGCAACGACGACACCTCCGGTGGAGCCCTGCTGAACCGACTCACCACTTCCCGACGACAGAGGAGATCTCCCTGCCGGAGAGTCTCTTCCCCTGACTGGTGGGAACAACCAGTCCCCTTTCCTTTTTCTTTGCCTCAGGACGCAGTGGTCGAATTGCCCGTGCAGAGCACATCGGCAACCGGATAGCCACTACCCCTGTACCGTGACCAAAAGGTGGTGCCTTGTGACAGAGCACTCCGCGGCTGGTCCCTTCCCTGGTGGTGCAACGATCTTCAATTTTCCTTCGACGACGAGATCATCTCTTCTCTTGGCAAAGACCGGACGTGCATCCACCACCAGGAACAACTGTCCCCGCCGGAGCTGTCTCTCCACAATCAAGGTACTGTGTCCGCCTGGCTTCCCTTGTTGCCGGATAGAGTGAGGTGTCTTAATCCTCGCCTCTCCATAGGGTCGCCTCCAAGCTTTCTCTAACGTGTTGTTCTGAACTGGTCCAATCTGCCGATAACAATTTGCTTCAAAGACTCGAACGCATTTCCACTAAGATACTTTTTGGGACATATCGCCTTGCCTCTCTCCGAGTGGGCCTGGCCTCTGAACTTTATGATCTACCGTGGTTCTTGCCTTCTTGCCTTGCATTTGTCCGTAAAGTATTGGAACCGTGTTGATTTCGTAACCTGCTTATTTTCTCTCCCGTCCTAACAAATACTACAGTGCCATCTAGGTTGAAGCATACACCTCTGTCTGCAAATAAGTGATGCTGGTAAAAACCTAGACTTGTCGAACTATTGTTAGGGGGATTGATCTTTTTCTTCGTAGAGTAATTGTAATTGAAGTGTTTGCCGTAATAGTGCCAGAGTGTTTTCTATAGATGTGTCGTTATAAATAAATACCGTTATATCTTTACACTGAAGCCTTGTTGCGTGTTTGCTTGTTTTATGATGTAGAATTGCCCTATGTTGTATACTCCACATACTGCCTAACTCTTCTTGAGGGAGGTCTGACTGCTCAGCCACAGCTACCAAGTGAATCTGTGTGGTACAGACTGCTACCAAGTGGGTTTACTGCCAAACACCTGTAGTCCTAAATCTTTTGCAGTGGTCCCAGAGGGAACTGCACAGGTTTCCGCCTAACAGTCTGGAGCGATCTGCACTACCCAGGGATGAGGCAAGTAGCACCGAAAAAGACAGCGATGAATAAAAGGTGCGCTCCTTTAAATCAGGAGAGGGCTCTTCTGATGGCTATCCGGACCACTACAGCACAACAATGATTTTGACCCAGGAGAGGATTCTCTGACTGAAGAAAAGACGAGCTGGTTGATCCCACCAGGCTCAAGAGAAGAAGACTCCGGACTGGATCTTCTCTGGTCGTTGAAGGGGGTAGATAGCTCAGGACTGCAGCAGGGCTTCACCGGGACTCGGGGTTGCAGCAGCCGTTTTCTTCTTTGCTTCTCTTCGGTTCCTTTCAGTTCCATTGGCGACTCTGACTTCTAGCCCAAGAGTCCTGCCTTTTATGCCAAAATCCCCCATTCACTCAGCCTGGCTGTCAATCACTCAGCAGGGGGGTTGTCCAGCCCGGACAACCACCTCGGCCAATCAACACAAAGTGCGACTTGGGCCTTCAAGGAGACCCTGTGCAGGGGGTGACTACACCCTTCCCTTACATTCAGCCCACCTAGACACCCAGACGCCAAAGGAGGGCTTCTGGTCAGAAGCCCGCCAAAGGTCGGCGAACAAAGGAGGAAGACCTGGTTTGCTGCGCAAAGAAAGACCCAAGAAAGATGTTAACAAAAAGAAATGGCGATTAAACCCAACCGGAGCCGAAATAAAAAGTATTTGGGGTAGAGTTTAAAGTTTGAGGCTACTAAAATAGCCTAAAACACTACCACGTTATGTAATATAATCGCGGTAGGAAAATTAGGGTAGGTACTACGGCCACCAACCAAGTCTTAATGTTAAGGGAGCCAAACAAGGCTCCAAGAGGTACAGATAAAAAGGACTAAGAATGAACCCTTTCCGATACTCCATGTAAGATGGGGTGTACTGGATCTGTGGTTAAATGACTATGTAAAGTTAATGGCAACTTTACCCTTTTCTGGGGGACAGTAGTCAGCCCCAGAAATGGAGTTGGTGGGAAGTCTAAAAGACAACCCTGTGTCACTGCACTGAAGGTGCTGTGTAACACACAAAAGAGTGGGGCTACTGAAGTGGTGTACTCCAGAGTCCACAATCACAAAAAAAGATTAAATACACATGGCAAAACACAGGTAAGAGTGGGGGGAAAGCTCACACTCTTACCAAGTGGAAAAAATAAACTCCAGAATTCCAGCAAAGCTGCTGAGGGACTCACTAGGTAGGGGAAATTAGCCACAGAAGGAGAATTCTCCCTAACAGAGCCGTCTTATCGTCTGCGCACAAGTGTTACCTCTGGGCACCCATGACGAAGTGTGTGGCTCATGCGTCCAGCAGCCTTCAAGGATTTCAGGGCGCACGTGCCAGCAAGGCGTGATGGCTTTTGGAAATTAACTTTTTTTGCTTTGTTCTTCTTTCTGGCAGTTGCCGCATTCTCAGCCGTGTTGGGCTGAGGACCTCACTGCGGACGGACTGCTCTACAAGGTCTGAGTAGCCTGCCCGGCGAGTTATACTAGGATCCCCCCAAGTGTATCACACCGGATTGTAGACTATGCGATGGCGATCCCTCCTTTGGCGCCGACCTACTGCGGCGGAGGGAACGCATTTGTTTGTTGCGCTCGTCGCCAATGTTGTATCCCGAGTGTGGGTTGCAGGGATCAGGCCCTGCACCCACGCAATGAACACAGGCTTGCTTATTTTAGAAACTTAATGAAGACGCCACACGGAGTGCAGATTATTACATCTTCTTTACTCCTCCTTTGCATAAATCTCCCCGCTCCACCTCATCTGGTCTATGACACGCTTCTTCCTTACACCTGTGTCATGGACACAGAGGGGACAGGATTCTACAATTACGTATATGGATCTGTGTTCTGCTATCCTTGTGGTTACTTTACGTGTGGTCCTCACAATGTATATTTTCAAACAAGGGCAACAAATCATATCTATTTGTATATATCCTTCTGAGGCTTGTGAAATCTGCTTAGATCACATGCTGTGCATAGGCCGACATCTAGTGGAAGCTGCGGAGTATTACAGTTTGTTTTTTGAAACTCGAAAATGGGCGTCGACACAGGGCGTGCCAGTAATACTATCCCTAGTGTGACGTCCACTGTACCCAAGATCCCTCACGCGTCTAGGATCCTCAGATTGTTTTTTTCCGCCATACTGGTCGGAAGCATTTTGCGGAGTCCCCTGGCCTTAGCCATACTTTAATCTGTGGGCTATACCAGTTCATATGGTCTTCAGATTTTCCAGTGAGAAAGCTTTATGAATGTAACAGTGAGGCAATATAACCTGCGGTTGTGGAAAGACCATGCTGGTTTTTGTTCGCCACTCAAGTTAAGGCCTGTGCAAATCGTTACCAGCAAGGTAGGCCTGCCACTGTGCATTATATAACCATTAGCATCTGCAATGGGCACACTTAGGAGTTAGAGACTCTTGGAATTTAAAAACGAAAATGATTATTTACCATAGCTTCTGAGGAAGCCGCACAGGACTGATAAAATATTTGTTCGGTGCTGTTGTCATGAACATGGAAAAGTGACTTAGGCAGACCATTGCGGCTTTCTTGAAGCCGCTCTGGTAAGTAATTATATTTGTTTTCTAACTGCAGAAGTGCCTCTAGCAACTGCATGCTAGAAGTATTTGTTGTGGGAGTGGCTGAAAGGAGATATGTATGCTAATATTTGTTTGTTTGTTTGTGCACTCAAAGAAATCATGCAGTGCTTCACCCTACTCTGAGGATAGTTAAAAGTTGATGAACTGACATTTGATTGACCATATATATTACTGTTGTGAATGTAACAGCTCATTCCCTTTTCTCACCTCTTGACAATATTTCACTGCAAACATAAGAGTGAAGCGTGATTCCGCCTTTTCATCTGGAAGTATATTTACTGAAGTTCTACAAATTTTTTGTGATTCTTTCTAGCTAGAATGCTCTGCTGAATAGAATGTAGTAAATGCTGCCACAACCATATCATCTTCATATGTTTGTCTCCTTTGCTCTCTTACCGTCCATTTACATAGCCATTTGTTGATGACGATGATCCCGATAAGGAAAAGAGGATAAAGGAACTTGAGATGCTTCTTATGTCTGCTGAGAATGAAGTCCGACGAAAGCGGGCCTCGTCGGTAAGGAAATTGACTTTTGGTAGCTTTCTGTATTGCTTTGGTGCACACTGCTTATGTTTGCTCTATCTAATCCTGCTTTATACGCTTTTGTTTGTTTGTATAGTGTTTATCTGCATTGCCTTAGATATATGCTTGTACACTACTTACAGTAAGTAAAATAAATAGTCCCAGTGAAAGGTTGTTTGCTTGGCATGTCCCAACATTTTACTTATTTCAAGTTTTTGTATGCTTCAGATTTTGTGAATTACTTAAACATGCTCCCTGACCTGGCAACCAGTTTCAGCTGACTTGTCCAACCGATGGATGTTCTCTGAGTCCTGGTGTGTCCTCACACCATACTGGGGTCCCCCGTAGGAGCCCATTTGGCCTAATTCTGGTATTCTGAGGTGCTTTCAAGGTTTTGATGCAAGGATTCATCTGAGCTACCTAATTTTTCCAACATGGTTAGGTTCTTCTTGGAGCTCGTTTGCAGGCTGGCTGGACCTCTCAGATTTGGACATCACCTAGGACTAGGACTAATGGTACACTGAGAACGTGTAGGCCTAGTATGTCAGTGTACACAACCTTTCACACAATGCTGCCCCCTCTTTGGCAACTTCATCAGTTTCCCACAGCACAAGTATATGTTTTATGCAGCATTGTGCATAGAAAGGTGCTCTGACCTAAGGTTGTGAAGGACAGGGTGGGAATCGCAAAGGGGCGTTGTCCCTCTCACCTCTGCCTCAAGAGGTACAAAACCTGATAATTTGACTACTGACCCGTCTTCCCCATTTCATTTTCTAGAAGAGCTTTTGGACATTTGGCATGCCAACAAGAAAATGCCGCTTCTAGGCACTTTCCCTTCCTGAAATTGCTACCAGAACTTTACAGAGCAGAGGAGATGCAGGAGTTCTCCAGCATTGGATCTTTCATAAATTCACATGCTGTGAATATTCCCTGTCGTCAGTTTGGGAATCCTCGGTAACATAGAGCAATTTATATTTAAAATGAAAAACTTCAGTCACTTAGTGGTCTTGGTACAGTCATTTTGGGTCATACTGTCCACAGCCAATAGCAATGGCTGCCTTAGCTCCACCACTGGAGGCCATCTTCAGATTTTGTGCCCCATGGTTCGTGTTGGGAGTCCTCGGAAAATCTCTCTACAAAAATGTGTCATTTTTATTCTACAACTACATTATTTTCAAACTTCGGGGACGGGTCAGGCATCCTCGACCCCCAAAGACACCTGGTTGTCGTTTCCGGTCTGATCAGCGGCTTCCCCGCAAACAGATTCTTGTCATTGTTACTCTCCAGTGTTGGAGCCTGCAGCTAAAACTGAAGCCAGGAGAAAGTGTTTATTTAAGGCCTGTGCCCAACGTGGCCTGAAGAACGTGTCTGTGGAAGATCTCCATGACAACTGCCTCCACCCAAATCATGTCATCCAGGACTGTGAGATCTGCCAGTCGTTTTCTAATAAGATGCTGCCAGACCGCCACCAGAGGTTGGTGGAATGGCTCGATTACACCAGGGGGACCTCTGACTCGGCCTCGGTACGAAGTGATGCCTCGCTCAGGCAGCGCAGAGCAGCTCAGTGAACCACCTCTAGTAAGAGGTCTAGGTCGCACAAGAAGGCGTACGGAGCAGGAAGAAAACTCATGCAATGACACCCTCCAACGGGTTTTCTTCAGAGACGATGAACACACCTTCAAAGGCAATGAAAAGATCTGAGACCGTTCACGTCTTCATCTCCGGTCAGGCCTTCCTCTTCCGCCTCGTTTTTCAAGGGTAAAGTACCCACAAGGTCACTGTTGGCACAGGCACAAGAACATTGTCGACGTCTACGAAGACAACCCTATCAGCGACATCATCAACAATCCCGTCATCTATCTCTACCACAATGCTGTCAGCCCCTCCACCGTTGACACTGTCGGCGTCACAATCTTCCCAGGCCTGTCTGTCTTCTTCCACTGGCACTTGGGATCACCCAGAGAGAGCTCATCTATCGACTGACACCCAAGAGGACACCCCTCAACCAGATATCGAGCTGGAAGATCCCTTGCCCGT